>NC_090247.1:39551033-39756033 GCF_037325665.1 Littorina saxatilis | reverse complement strand
TCGATTTATCAATCAGAAGGCAGTTTGATTTCGTGACATCCAAGCTGTTCATCTTCCCGTTTTTCCACTAGGAAACTATTGACCGCTCCTTACTAGGTTTACCAACACTTAACACAAAGCTGGACACAGCTGGAACTGGCAACAGGTCAGTCAATTAACACTTTAACTGCACAGCAGAACGGCCATTTTCTCCTCTTGTCTTCTCTTTGTGGTGGAAATGTCGTCTTCTATTAAATTTTATCTCCCGTTTTCGTTCTCTCAATTTTGTCCACTAGAGAACTATTGACCGCTGTCTGCAAGGATGACCAATGCTGAACACGTAGTTACACACAGCCGGAACGGGCAAAAGTTTGACCAGTTAACACTCCACATCTGAAGGGCATCTTTGATTCTCTGGTCGCAGACTTTCCCAGTTTATTGTACTCGGGGATACCGAGTGGTGTCGACAGTAGGCGAGCCGATTAAGCCGAATTTCAAATCGCCGAAAACATATGCCATCATTTCCTATTTTCGGCACAGCTTCCGAACTTTTTCGCTGTGGTGGCTAGATGGGGTTGTGTTTTCTGCCGTCACATATTTTTCTGACGTTTTATCTCTTTCGTGGCGTTTTTGGGATATATTTCCAAGAGTATTTTGCTCAATCTGGATACTGAGAATCCAAAGAAAGGATTCTAATAGCAAACTGTATATTATTTTTCTCATGACTGGCATGCGTTCGAAGTCGATCTAAAATAAGATGCCATCACATTATTCTAGTTACACGTATAAATTTGCAGGGACATATACAACATCCTTCGAAATATAAACTATTCAAATGACACTCTAGACGGTATCCGCGTTGCATCCTAGCCAGAGGAAAAAGCTACGACTAACCTAAATTGTAACTGAAGTATAACCCCGTACCTGTCAAGCACAACCTGCGAAATCTGTCTGTAGCTTAATCTTCTTGAAATTGTCCAAGTCGTACAGTCTGCCAGATCGCATGTTTCTGGGGCGGTACACATTTGTATACCGCCAAAGTGTGGAGTACTCTTAACCTTGTCTGGCCCGCCATGAACAGCTTGGTACACTGACTCGAACAACTCAACTACTTTTTGTACAGAAGAGTAGAGCATCCTTAAGTCTGTCTAAACTGTGTACAGCGTTCTCTTTATATAAAATGGATAGTGACGTATCTCATTCGGTAGCGCATCAAGCTTAACAATTCAATTTGTCACTTTCGTTGCAATTCGATCCCAGGTTCGGCGAGGGAATATATTTCTAAAAGTCAATTTTAATTCTGACCGGTGACCAAACAGCCCCGTGCGCACGCATGCGCGCATAGAAGATCCCAAGGTCTCAAAGAGCTTCTTTAGGCTTGGAAAAAAATAACACATCGTGTTCAGGGACATACATTATAATTATTGTCAAGTGCGTACGACATCATCGTTTTTAGTTATCCCAGAAGATTTCTTCGAATTAAGAAATTCCCAAAGAAAAATATAAGTATACACAATTATCAATATACTCGAACGCCGGCGTATGTATAAAAGGCACAGTCCTTCTAGCGTAAACGATTCAGCCAACTCTCTCAGATCAGGCGAGGGTGTTTACAGGGGATATACCTTTTTGGGGGAATATATCAAAAATCTGTGCAGAGTGGAAATATGCTATGAATTAGTTTCTTCAAAAGCCACTGATATGCGAGTGTCAGGACAAAGGCATAATTATGCTACTCCGCAAAGTCGTGCTACTATTCTATTCGTAAGAAGCTCGTTTACAGGCAGACATCATTCCTTTGTTTAAGACTGTTTGAACTTTGTACAACGTCGTTTGTGTACGAATAGTCTCGAATGTCCCGGGAAGTGCATAAAAACAGAGTACCTTTAATTGAAACTGTCTGACCTGTGTACAGGGTGAACCCCCAAAAATGCCGCCATTTAAAGTGCTAATAACTCCCACATTTTTTCAGCGAACTACTTCATATTTGGTGTACATTATCTTGAGATGTGGGATAATAACTTCTCTAAGTGTCAAGTATATAGGTCAAGTGGTGTGCTTTTTACGGTTCTTAAAAAATATTTTTCAAATTCGGAGATTGCCGCAAAAGCAGTAACCACACTCATCCGACTTGAACCCTCCAGACTCCCTGTAATAGATGTTTCAACTCATATATACTCTGAGGGTGGCTTTTGTATGCAAGGCCCTTCAGAAAAAAACCAACAGGTAAAAACCACGAGGGCTAAAATCGGGTGAGTGTGGCTACCACTCTGTGTCAAATCATGTACTTTTGAGTCAACCCCCAAATTTGGATTTGTTTTCGAAAGAGCATAAAAGTCAGAACATTTAACATAGAAATTTGAAACTTTGTGAACTTTTCGTGCCAAATCTCAAGCACATGTACATTAATGAATATGAAGTTTTAGGAGTTGTAAGGATTTAAACGGGTGGCTTTTTTTTTTGGGGGGGGGGGGGAGGGGTCACCCTGTACAACTCCCTGCAGGTAAAAACTAGACTCGAACGTCCCTGTAACTTTGAAAGAGCAGAACACCCTTAAGACAGTGGGAAAGTTCATGCAACTTCCTTTATGTATGAATTTACTCGAACGACCCTGTGAAAGTGAAAGTGCAGAATACCCTAAAGACTGTGGGAAAGTTCGTTCAGCTCTTTCTAACATCGACAATATCTCTACGTGGGAAAGGCACAGAGCACATTTCAGATGTTTTCCTTCCCGTGTAAACGATGTTTAACATCGGCTTTTTAAACGGGATAAGAGCACCCTCCAGTTGGACGGACACATACCATGCAGACTCTCCTCGGTGACCGAAAACCCCCGTGTGCACGTATGCGCACGATAAAGATCCCAAGCTGAGAGCAAAAATCTCAGGGCTTGTAAAACACGAATACCCTCATGCAGTAGAAACAAATTGGGTAGCGCGATTATGTCGCTGCAAGCTATCCCCAGAGATAGCAGCTCGAATTTCCTCATGACGGGCGCAGTGGCGTCGGCCTCCTATTCGGGAGGTCGTGAGTTCGAATCCCGGTTGCTGCCGCCTGGTGGGTTAAGAGTGGAGATTTTTCCGATCTCCCAGGTCAACTTATGTGCAGACCTGCTAGTGACTTAACCCCCTTCGTGTATACACGCAAGCACAAGACCAAGTGCGCACGGAAAAGATCCTGTAATCCATGTCAGAGTTCGGTGGGTTATAGAAACACGAAAATACCCAGCATGCCTCCCCCGAAATCGGCGTATGCTGCCCGAATGGCGGGGTACAAACGGTCATTTACGTAAAACTCCACTCGTACTAAAAACATGAGAGAACGTGGGAGTCTAAGCCCATGAACGAAGAATTAAGAAGAAGAAGAAGAATTTCCTCAAAGGAAATGCCCAAGGACAATACGATATTCCAAACCAAACCAAACCAACACTCTACAGTCTGGCTGTTCCGTGTGTAATGTATAACATTTACTTATATGTGCAGACTGAAATATGTGTTAGTTACATGTCAAATTCAACGTGCAGTTCTCACTGCATACAGCAAGCAGCCAGGCTGGTGTGAAGGAGCTCAAACGCATAATTATATTGTCATTGACAAGATCGGTCCTTTGTTAAGGAATTAAGTACCTTTAAAAACTGATTCGTCACTATCGTCCTCCATCGTCGTCACTCTGCGTACTCCAGAGGCATAGCAGCAGCCCGACTTTCTTTGACAAGATTCATAGACCGTTTTGTCTCTTTCTTCTAGACAATAAGGACAATAAGTATATACTAAACTTACAATATATACTCGAAAGCTGTTGCACGTGCCGATCTGAAGGGCAACTCTTACCACTGTCTTCAAGTCTGTACAGCGAGCGCTCTGTGTATCTCCTAAGGCGTATACCAGCCTTCTCCCTATCGATCTGCAACGAGCACAAGTCTGACTGCAGCAGTAATAGATTGCGAAGCGTTATTACCCTTCTGGGCTCGCTTCTCTGCCTTTTAATTCTCCTTTCCATCCTACAGAACATATTTCTTTTCCCTTGCCCTTCGAAAGCCTGCTACCCACACGCTGCTGTCTATTCAGGCTTATAACTTAGCGGGATATTGTTAGGCTTCGACCAGCTCCATAATAAAATGCCTGCATGAACTAGCTATTTAGTTTTACCTCGTTCTCTACACCCGTCTCTTACGAAAAACTCAACGTTCTCGATGTTGAAAACGTATCCAAAGGTGATGTGTTATGGCTTTATTTTCTCGTTTCTATTCAGAAATGCATCATGTCTAAAAGTGCACGTTTGAGGGTATCCCCGCCTGAAATGGAAGTGATGTACCTCACATACTGGGAAAAGAGTGAACATTTGAGATTTATTCATGGCGAAGAAAGAGCTTACAGTTACACGAGGCTAAAATCGAAAGATTGATCGTTTTCTTTTTTAAATTCAGAAAAATGAATCACATTTTTCTTATTTTAAAGTTTTCAGATGCACGTTCTAAATGGCAACAAGAGCAATAGCAATGTGAAAAGTTAAAAAACCAGAGTAGAAATTAAATTCGTTGGTTCCATGCTCTCTTCAAGTGATAAAAATGATGATACAGATAGCAATATTCGTTTTGAGTCTTGACTTTGCATGCCTACATGACACAAAAATATACTCGTAAAACATCCCCTCCCACTGTGGTGTACAAGGGAACGAAGAGGCGGACAGGATGGCAAAGCTGGGTGCAGAAGATGAGCAAGAGAACAACCCTGTGAGCCTGACAGAGATGAAGACCATCATTAAGTCTCTGCACAGGACGCCCCAGCCACAGGACAGCTACCACCTGCTATCCAGACCACAGCAGGTGGTCATCCTCCGCCTGAGAACGGGACACAACAGACTTAACCAACATCAGTCTCCACAAGAAGCTGCATGTTATGCCCTCCCCCATGTGTTCTTGTGGAGAAGCAGAGCAGGACACGGTCCACATCCTACGAGACTGCAGGAACCACCAGGTGCTGAGAGAGGAAATCTGGCCATTGCCGGAGTCCCTGCACAACAAGCTGTACGGGCCAGTGGCTGCGCTGCAGAGGACCACTAATTATATCTCAAGATCTGGACTCCAAGTGTGATCGGCGATCGAAAAGAAGAGAAGAAGATGATCTTGCCTTTTACACTATAACTACATGAACAATAGATATTTATTAAATAAACACAGGAATGAATCAGAACACAATTTAGCACAAAAGTGAAGACGGGGTTGTGATGCGGGGGGGGAGGGGGGTGGGGAGGGGGTGAATGGGTTGGATGGATTAATTAATGTAGCAAACTAACAAGTGTCATCAGACCACAAAACACGTACTCCATCGAGAAATACGTGAACAGTATATACGCCAAACCATTTTTTTTCATTCAGGTCTAATATCCATGTATAATTCATTTCAATTGAAACATCAGAGAATAATTATGCAATAAAATGATGACTGAAGGGGTGTCAGTACTGTGTGTCTGTATGGACATAATTCTCCAGCGTTCCAACTTTTAAGTATCGATTTGTTAATACTGTTGTGACTTTACAACGGCAAGCCGATTTTAAACACTTGAGCTCTACAAACTGTAACATTATAGTAATGTACGTTACTGTTTGCCCAATGGGAAAATTGTATAACGTTTGCACCGAATTGAAACATTTACTTTTGCTTAACGTTTTGGGCTCCTCCTGCGTTTAAGTATCCATTTATCACAGTTATGATTTCACGACAGAAATAATGTCTGAATCACTTAAGCTCAACGAGGTTTGGCGTTTTACATTGTAACGCAAAAACAAATTATATATCGTCTGGAGCGAAAACAAAACAATTAATTGTGCTTCCCATTGGGCACAATTCTGTAGCGGTGATGGTATCAATCTGTCGTCATTCTCTGTTTCGACTTTACGACACAAAGTAGAATTTGAAAACTTTAGCTGAACGGAATTTATTGCTAACTTCACCTTTCATTAAGTTATTATATCCCAAAGACTTAATTACAAACAGTTTCGCGCGATCTGAAATTGTTAACATAAATTCAAATGTGTCACAATTGTCCAGCATTTAAAGTATTCATTAGTCACTTTTGTTACTTCCACAATATCAAGCAGGTTTTAAATCCTTTGGTTCTATGAAGTTGATGTTTTACTGATGTGTGATAATATGACTTCTTTGTTGTTTGCAACCCGAAAAGGCCTCATTAAATAACGCTTAAACACTTGAGCTCTACAAAATGTAATGATATAGTAATGTGCGTTACTGTTTCTGCAGCCCAAAATGGGGAAATTGTATAATGTTTGTACCGAATTGAAGCATTCAATTTTGAATAACGTTTGGGGGCGCAATTTATTTTATATCTTATTTTATATCCAAAATAATATATTATCTAATTTTTTTCTATTTATATCCCAAGTATTATATTACATAATGATTTGGAGCGAGTTAAAAAGGTTAACTTTGTTTCCAATTGAACATACTCGTCAGGTCGTTAACATAACGATTTGTCCCTGTTATGACTTCACAACAGAAAGTGAGTTTTAAAAACTTAAGTTCTACAATGTTGGTATTTTACTGAAGTGGTATTGCAACCCCAAAGGTTAATAAGTATAAAACGTTTGAAGCGAGGCTGACACAGTTATGCTGAAAGAAAATCCTCTTCAATGATACGTTGTCCGCAGCCCATTTGGCTGATTTACATACATCGATAAAAAATAAATATAATTATATACATTTATTCACCGGCATACGATGATGTTATATTTTCTTTACAACCCGCTCTGAATATAGTGAATTTTCATAGGTCCCTGGTGTCAGAAATGAAATGGTGCGAAGAAAAATGCCGTTTGCTCCAAAGATGTGTCCCAAGGCACACAGCTGTCTGGGGTTTGGTTTGCCTCTTTTTGTCTATTTTGTCAAATTCGTCTGAGTTTAGACAAATGTCAGCATCATCTGTCCCAGCAGACAAAACTGTTTTGTGAATTTCTGATGCACATGAGAGACATATATAGAGACGGAGACAGAGCAAGGAGAGGAGGAAGTTGGGGAGGGTGGGGGGGGGGGGAGTTTAAAGGAGATGGATTTCAAGTTTGAGGATTTTCTTATTATGGTATACCTTTGTTTTGTACCACGTAGATCACGACTGCTTTTCAACCTAATTCCTCTCATGCACTCATCCATCTACCGTCCAGAAAGAGAAAGAACTGCAATAACCGTGTCCCCCGACAGAGCACACTTTCGACACGAGATTCGATTTGCAACACCAGCACAAAGCCTTCCTCAGACCGCCAAAACAACCGGCACGGTTGGCCTAGTAGTAAGGCGTCCGCCCCTTTAGACAGGATGGGAAAGGGGTGGGTGGGTGTTAGTCGGGGGGGGGGGGAGTAGGGTATAAGGGGGACAGGGATATTTGAGGAGGGGGAAGGTGGTTGAAGCAGAGAGTCTCTGGTTGAAGTAAGTCTGATGGGATTGTGACGGCATGCTGAATGTTAGTGAGGTGTCTGTGTGTGTGGGGGGGGGGGGATCACAGAGGGGGGAGGGAGAGGAAGGGGCTACCCTCTCATCTTCAGGCGGTTGAAGGAACTTTGAGGATTGTGTGGACAATGTCCATAATTATACAGGGCCAATGGGACAGGTGTAGGGTAGGGGAGGCAGGAGATAGAAGACAAAGAAGAGGTTGGGGTGGGGTGTAGTTAGTGGGTAAAGCAAAAAAAAAGGCCGGGGTAAACAAGTCCTGCCACCTCAGCCTGAGAAAAACATGTTCTCTTACATGCTCTTCTCAACTTCAAAAAACAAGACTGGTAGCTATATTGGAACGTTTAGATTATTACAAATTTAATTTGTGTAATAACAAAGTTAACTTGTCCAAGGTAATTCGTCTAAGCTTATGAATCCGAGCACCACACACAAAGAACCCAAATAAATCCTCGACTCATTCGAAAATGTTACGAAATGTGTTTTACGCTCCACATACATCTATTAGTGTTTTCATTCCAAGCAAAGAAAGATCGCCCAACCGAAACCTAAACGGATACAATCTAAGAGACGGTTGCAGCGTAAATGTTGATTTGACACAAAAGCCGCAGACAAGAAAAACAATCCGATTTGAGGAAAGAATTGCAAGCAAAAACAGCTTACTGTCAGCTTTGCCTAGCTTATTTTCCAGAAAGCGAGTTTTGAGTTAAATTGGCAGAAATTTCGCAACCAAACGACTGGAACTCTTCATCATCTGACCGGTTAAAGTTCCAGTGAGCAAAGGGGTTAAGGAGCTGCAATTATTGTTAAAGTTAGCCTCAAACAGGCTTTTCTTGATGTGCGGGTCCAGGCGTTTTTGTGAGATTTGTTCAAGATTGCGTTTCCATGTGCGTAATTATTGTCATTATTGTGTATGGTTCCCAAGGGGAAGACTCAAACCTTATTTCATTTCTATGTTTGCAAGGATGGACTGCGGAGCGAATCAGTAGGAATTTCAAGTCATCGTAATAGATTCTGATAGATTCGAGCTAGAAACTCCATCACTGTAATATGTCGTACCATGTCCAGTGATCACTTGTTTACTTTTGGTTACGTTTTTCTTTAACCAGTGCTCGTGCGAACGTGTCTGCGTGCGTGTGAGTGTGTTTGTTTGTGTGTGTGTGTGTGTGTGTGTGTGTGTGTGTGTGTGTGTGTGTGTGCGTGTGCGTGTGTATTATGTGTGTGTGTGTGTGTGTGTGTGTGTGTGTGTGTGTGTGTGCGTGTGTATGTGTGTGTGTGTGAGTGCGTGTGTGTGTGTATCTGCGTTTGTGCTTCTGCGTCTTTCTGATGTATGCGTGTACGTGTCGTTGCATTCATGTGTGTATTTCGGGACGAAGACGAAATTAAAGAACAGAGACCTAGCTTTACTTATAAAACAGAATACAAACGCCCGCTCACATGCAAGCAAACCTTGCACAGAAGGTAATCACATAATGATAATTACATCAGCAAACGAATGGTGTTGAGCCCACAATCGATATAAACAGAATTAGACCACAGATCAGACAGCAGAATTAAGTGGAGAACCCCCAGAAGTTGTTCCAGACGAAGAATACACAGAAACTGCAAGACGAGTAGCTCAGGTCTGGCAGACAGACTAATTCGAGGTGTAAATTTGCCCAAAGAATTGCTTATATGTGTGTCTACAGGTCACGCTTTCAAGGGAAATGGTCGCCATGTGGTACAGAGTGTTGGAGAGCTTCTGATGTCAACGTTTGAACTTTGGAATGCGATTTTTCATGTACTTTGTTAAGTACCCAGATGTCGTGTTAGGACTTAGATGTCAACACCATCTTGAGCGTGTTAATTTTGATGAGTGAGAGAAATGATAAGGAGAAGAAGAACTTACACAAAATAATGTTTGAAAAAGGATTGTTAGACCTGCACAAAAAAACTAATACCTTATGTTTCTTCATGGCTCGAACCCCGAACCACCACCACCCCCCCCCAAAAAAAGCAACAACCAACCACACAAGCACACACACAACCACACAATCTTCTGTACCCCACGTTCCTGCTTCAAACTAAGTTTCAGCTAAATTGGCCCATAATCTTTAGAGATCTGAGTGCGGAAAGACCAACCTGACAAACTGACAATAATAACAGAGTGAAACCAATGCACTCCCATTTACAGGGTCGTAAAGACAAGACCCGAAGATATGTAGGGAAATGTGTTCAATCGTAATACACCATCGGTTCTCACACAGGATTCTGATCTTTGTGATTTCGCCCCTGCCTGGTCAAACGGCGCTTTTAATGGCCGCCGTCAAGGGAGGCAATTGTGCTCTAAAAGTGCAAAGAGTTGGGGAAGTTTTAGTTGCGGCACTAGTGAAACGTTCAGCAGTTTGCTCCAGTGTTTGGGAGTGAGTGAGTCGGTCGGTCGGTCAGTCGGTCAGTCCTTACTTACTTACTTACTTACTGACTGACTGACTGACTGACTGACTTACTTACTTTAACTAACGTGCTTGTTAGCCTACCTACATGCCTTACCTACCTACCTACCTACCTAACTTCTTACTTACTTACTTACTTACTTACTTACTTACTTACTTACTTACTTACTTACTTACTTACTTACTTACTTATGGATTTTGCCGGCTAACATAATTCCCAAAGAAGAGTGGCGCTATGGTTAGTGAGTTAGTCAGGCTGGCAGGCATGCAGGTAGTTAGTTAGTTAGTTAGTTAGTTAGTTAGTTAGTTAGTTAGTCTGTTAGTCAGTTATTTAGTTTGTTTGTTTGTTTGTTTGTTTGTTTGTTAGTTAATAAGTTGAACACTGAAGATGATTGTATTCTAGCCTAGACTATATACACACAGATGACGCTTGTCACAGTGTCCCACGTGGCCGCTTGTTTCTGGTTAGTATAAACTACATTGTTGTCTTCTTCTTCTTCTTCTTCTTGTCGATCACTCAGATGGAAAACATTGTTGTCTCAGAACTTACGTTTATATGGAAGAAAAGGCCCAACGTGACCCATGCTTACTTGTTTTTCTGTCATTGATTGAAAAATGAGGGTGTGACAGTGCCGCCTCAACTTTTACAAAAAGCCGGATATGACGTCATCAAAGGTATTAATCGAAAAAAGGAAAAAAATTGTCCGGGAATATCATACCCAGGAACTGTCATGTCAAATTTCATAAAGATCGGTCCAGTAGTTTAGTCTGAATCGCTGTACACACACACACGCACAGACAGACACACACACACACACACACACACACACACACACACACACACACACACACACACACACACACACACACACATACACATACACCACGACCCTCGTCTCGATTCCCCCTCTATGTTAAAACATTTAGTCAAAACTTGACTAAATGTAAAAAGATTGTTCTGGTGTACATGTTTCAGGGGACTTAACTAATTTGCGGTTTCGAGGTTATCTCCCTTGACGAAATCGCCGAGTCGCCTCATTACCCGTTTTTGACTGACGATGTGGGAAAACTCTCTCTCTCTCTCTCTCTCTCTCTCTCTCTCTCTCTCTCTCTCTCTCTCTCTCTCTCTCTCTCTCTTCTCTCTCTCTCTCTCTCTCTCTCTCTCTCTCTCTCTCTCTCTCTCTCTCTCTCTCTCTCTCTCTCTCTCTCGAGTCTCTCCCTCTGCACAATGGAATGTAGTATATTACGAGTTTTAAAAAATACAAATAACATAAGTAAATGGACATGGAAGATTCCAAATTAGAAGGCTTAACGCACAGAAACCCTACGTACGAGAATCGACGGAGATGGAATCTGAAAAATTCACAAGAAGGGAAACAACTGCTTGGTATGCACTAGTGGTCGATACCGTTCTTGCCTCCCTTCCTTTGCTGACGCGCACTCTTTCTCACCTCGTGTCTTCTCTGTGTCTTAGCCAAGGTATCAGAAAAACTCCCACATAACATGAAAAGATATTGCTTATTATTTTATCATTGATATATGGTTACGTTGGTATAATAATAATAATTGTCAGTAAGTACTGGTGTCACATGACTGATGTGAACCAGTTGATTGGCTAATGGCGATGCGCTAAAACTGTTAGCGCACTCTTGGAGTGCGCTAACTTTTCCACAGAGCGTATTCTTACGCCCTTTGCCTAAGCAAGACTGTGCTCTCATTATCAGAATTAATTACTGACATGTAGCTTATATTCTCCACAATACCAAATGACCATAAATTCCCTGCTTCTCAATTAAAGCAGAAGTGGGGTTTTTTTTCTGACAGATTGCATGTGCCTGTGCCACAGTGCGGCTGCCACTGATCTAAAAAATAGAAGCCGCTGTGTTTCATCTAATTCTCGCCGACTTGCATAGATTCTTCTCATATGCCGTGTTAGTGGCATGTAGCTTATCATCCACATTACCAAATGATGAGTTAATATAAAATTCCCACCCGCTAGCAGAAAACACAAGTGTTATTCCGATAACGTACCAGCTAGACCAGTTTGGAAGACTGACTCGATCGACTCTGTCATACGTAGCCGCACTGACTACACTGAAATACGACTGCATCAGTTCAATAAATGAATGGTTTCCGAATTGTTATTTCAAGGCAAGAACAATCGTAATCGAAAACGTGTAGGGTTCAGAACGTTCTTACCATATATAAGACTTATTACCAGCGTGCCTCGTGCGTGCAGACTCAGTGGCAGTGCAGACTGCATGCAGTGGTTTGATTGTCCTAGCAGACGACATAAACCCCGCTCAGCAAATTAACATGTTGGGCAAATGTGAACGAAAAAACGATGGGAATATAATACGTGTAGGGTTCAGAGCATTCTTACCGTTCATATGTAGTACCAGACTCCCCGATGAGTGAAGATACCCACGAGAAACATGCCACATTTATTTTGGAAACCAGTGTGCTTTCCGTCGACCGTGGCAAGGGGCAAAACTCTGCACAGTCAATCTGTCGAAGCTCGATGCAGGTTTCGAAACCAAGAGCACAGTCCTTTCTCCGAGTTTAAATGAGGTCTCTATGAAAGATCATCACTTTTTAGCTTAACGCTACACTGGAATTTACCAACAGAAATTAAAACAAGAGTTTGCGTGTGACGAAAGCACGACACACTTGAGACAGCCCACACAAAAGTAGATCCAGTGACACAAACCTGACCACACAGTTACGCCTATCCAAATACGCGTTGCAAAATGTGCGTTTTGAATCTTCTTTTTTCTCTGGCGGTACTGACAATATCGTTATTGAAACAATCCCAGTGCACTAAGGGATTTATAGAGCAAATCTCGAAAATAATTATTGAACTCAGCGCTATGCGCTTCGTTCAATAATGAATTTTCTCGATTTGCTCTATAAATCCCTTAGTGCACTGGGATGTCTCAATAACTTAAATAATAATAATAATAATAATAATAATAATAATAATAATAATAATAATAAAGTGTATTTATATTGCGCCTATCCCTTACAAAAAACAAAAATATTTGGCTCTAAGCGCATTACAACATGTGTAGGGACTTGGTACAATCAAGTCTGACAAATACAATAACACAATATACAGTCGGTCTCTTGGGTAAAAATGGGAAAAGCAGCTTCGACATTTAAACACTGCTACTAAAAAAATCCTCTAACAATGCATACTGCTTTACAATATGCATTTATGTATAAATATAGTTAAAGAACATCGAGTTAATAGGAATTAAAAAAGGTTCTTATGATAAAACTATCTAGCGAACGACGAAGAAGAAGAAGAATAAAACTATCAATGTCAATGTATAACAAGTCATTCAACGTAAATGGCCAAAGAACAACAACAAAGCAATGATGATAAAACAGTTATACTCAATGGCTAATAACGAGGCAGAACTAAATAGTATCGACACAAGATTAAAACAAAACATATTCCTGGAGACACATTTATACATGTATCAAATAATCAATATACAAAATACAGCCCTCGCACACTCGCACACACACATATATATTATGAGTTATTTCTAATATGCTGACTGTTAGCAAATGATAACAGACATGTCGAGAAAAAAGATATCAAGCATGAGCCTTTTAGGCGAATGCTGATATCGTTTGTGAGACATGTCTGTTATCATTTGCTAACAGTCAGCATATTAGAAATAACGGGTTTAGTGCCGTTTAATTCGACCAAAAGAAATTTCGAAGCGACCCCGCGAATTAGACAGAACAGCCGCAATGGGAACTGAAGCGCTCCTACCTGATTATGCCTGTCAGTCAAAGAATTCTCGTGACCTGGGTCAGCCAATCAGAGTAACGCACCTTACGTGATGAATATTCACAGGTCAAATGCGTTAGAGAAAGGGGGAATGTACGTTCTGGCTCACCGATTCCGACAGACCCTAAATATTAACGCAAAATAGGCTTCTGGACTAAACTTTTACTAAAATGAAACATGCGACAAAATCAGAAAAATACTGCATAAATCCATACAAAAAAAAATACAGTAAAGTAAGGTTGTTTTGAACCAATGCCGGGTCTGTCGGAATCAGTAACCCAGAACGTACATTCCCCCTTTCTCTCATACAACCACGGAAATTACAAGCCGTTGCAGGTGTTCAAGCTAAATAATCGTCTCGTATCGAAAACAAAAGCAGACGACAAATTTAGTCAGTTGGAGTTGTCTCCCGTACTCCTGTAGCATGCACTAGTCAGTTTAGATCAGTGCGCTGCATCTCAGACTCTGTGGCTGCACCAGACGGTTCGGGAATTCCCGACAAAAGAAAATATCCACACGCGGCACTGGCAACTTCAGTGTCAGCTGAACACGAGAGCGTTCGGTCTTTTAGAAGATTTGTATCTTGAAATGAAAATTAACGAATATCGCGCTGTCCGAAGGAATGGAGTACATATCGGACAATGACCACGCTCAGGCTAAAACGATAGGACATCTGACTGACATGCGGCAATGTGAATCGGACATTTGGGGATTTTCATCGTTATATGTCCGATGTCCGACGCCTAACGACATCCCTGCCTACATTATTCTGATTGATCACAACCAAACCTACTATCATTGGACACATCCAAATGCAAGCGTCTGTTCTTGAAAATTTCCCACTGATCTAAAAATAAAACCAGTGCAATTTCCTCTGTCGCGCTTTGCCACAGAAACTCACGGTTTGGCCTGTATTTCTGATTTGTGCGCAAAAGCTTTCTTTCTTTTTTCTTTTTTTTAACATAACAATGTTTAATGTCACTGTATGTTTAAAAGACCATGGTCATATTTGTAAAAAAAATGTTAAATTAGAAAATAAATAAGACTTTGGTATATGATTTTTCCCACACCTGTGCTGAAAATAAGGCATAAAAATGTTGGTATATAAGTCGCTCAAATACAGTTAGGTATGAATGGCTCGGTTTGAGTTTGTTGCAGTTGACCCTGCACAATACGATCTATGATGTTTTTGGTAACAATTTTGCCGTCTCCCCCTCCCATAGGGTGACGTATTTCACAACTTCCTGTGTTACACAAACTCAGTGATGACCAATTTTGCCTGTACCAGAAACAAGCCAGCTCCGAAATTCTCAAGAATTCTAGGATTCTAAAAATAGTACCGTTCACGCGTGAACGGTAGGTCTTGCTGGTAAACCGGCGGCTTGGGTCACTCTGTTCCAACGCTTCGCTTCACTACGCTTCAATATTTAGGCTGCCTTTTCAGGCGGCCACCGAGTGCACTTTATGCAAATGACTTGTGTAATATTGTTCCACCACGATTGGTTCTGGTGTATCACGTGGTTCATGAATATTAAAACTTGTTTATTGAATCAAGCTTTGAAAAGTGTACTTGGTGGCTGCTTTGAAACTCAACAAAGCCTACTCCCCTTTCACAAACACTTCCCCGTCATAGCGGGTTTTCCCGATTGACAAAAATTCTTATTACACACTCAGACTATTTGGAGTCGCGTTTGTTCTCCAGTGTCCAATTGCATAAGAATATTCTGGTGATGAATAAACGCGCTTTGTGTCATTAGCATCTAAAGATTTCTTGTTTACAATAGTTGTGTTGATCTGATGAAGCGCGGAACTGATCTTAGGGTTGTCATGGTGAAACACTCGCTTCTGAAACAGTGCTTCCTTGTAGTTATCATGCGATATGCTCGACTTTACAACCTGTTTGCTTACACCCTTTGCTTTTTTAACCACCCCTTTCTCACTTGCAACACTGTACATCTTTGCACGCAATCCAACATACTCCTTAATTATCTTCCCATTCATTTCATCTTTCATCTTTCCAATAACCTTCTTGTTAACATTTGAGTGCAATGGTGATTCTTTAGGGTAGTCGCAAGTGTCATAAAAAGAATCTTTTCCTTTTACTGCAGGACTTTCAGCTTCTAGATCTTTGTAAATGTCATCCGCTGGAATGTCAAGTAAGAATGAATCTGTGTCTGTGTAAAGTACTCTCGATTTGGGATATCTTGGTTTCAAATAATCATACAAAAACTCAAGCATCAACAGTTTTGACAACTCTAGCACAGTAAAGCCTATGAATACTGGTTTGTCAAGCTTGACTACAAGTTTTTTCATTAAGATACCATACAGCTGTTCATGAAAGTATTTAAAGTCTTGATACTGTGGTTTGGATGTCAGCTTGATGGCCTCATTTTCTCTTGTAACAAGTCTAACATCCTTTCTCTTGTGTGGGTTTTCCATTGTCTTACCAAAGCAACTGTTGTTCATCAGTTTAAAAAAGTCTTTCTCTGATGCATCAGCGGCTTTGGTTCTCAGTTCTGTGTTTTTCATGATGTAAGGTTTCATAAACTGTTCTTGATCAAATAAAATTATACGATGAACAGCCTTCAAAATTAATCCATGTCTAATGTAAAACTGTAACAGTCTGTAGTGACACACATACTTCTTTTTGTGAAACAGATTGGGCACCAGCTTTGGAGGTTCTCTTGGGTTTACTTTTAACCTCTCAGCCGCTAAAGGATAATCATTATGTAGATCATGAAGTGATAGTGGATAGTCTAAGTCAACTTCTAGTATCCATCCCTTTCGACTGTCTGGGCCTGCTTTTAATATTGTCAGCACAACACATTGTGAAAATGGTCCTGAATAGATCTTAAAGTTCCTAAGTGGAAGCGTCTGACACATTGCCCAACCATACAAATTGTTTGCATCTAGATACATGATGTAATTAGAAGGTTTCATAGGATCAAAGTCGTCCAAGTATTTGTTGTTGGCTTTGCAGTAATTGTGTGAAGCCATACTGATTCCTCCACGTAGTCCATTTTCAATCATCTGAAGTGTAGGTAGATCTGATAGCAAGTCAATCTTTACTCCTGTAAATCTAAGAAATGCATCCCAGCTCATGCCTGGTGCAGATATGTAATGTGAAGGATCTAGATTGTAGTGCTTCATACATGTTCTTCTGTAATTCTCAAATATATCTGCAAGTAAACAAACATCAGCCAACAAATATTGATCATGATAATCACCCATTGTATTACATCCTAATTTATTCCATGCAGTCTTAGCGTGTTCATAGTCTTCGTCACTTATACCTTTACCCTTCAACCGTGAGAAGTAAGCATCCTTTGGTGGTAACTCATCTTCATCAAACCTCTCCCACGAATCCATGTATTCATATGGATAGACTCCCTTTCTAACTAAGTCACTGTCAAAGTACTTACATGTGATTGGGAAAGCAGTTAGTGATGAAGATAAAGACTCAAGTGTTCCCATCAGATGTTGAGCAGAATCGTAGAAGTATAAACTATTCAGAGTAAAGGCCATGTACTTTTCTGAAGACTGCGCAATGCATCTTGCTTTGTATTCATCAGTTACTGCCTGCATGATCAGATGTGAATCATAACCGCGCAAGTTATGGAAGAAGATTGGAAGCTTCCAAGTCTTAGGATCAAACTTTAATTGTAGATTACATTTGCTGTGTGCTGCTCCTCGGAACTGCCCACTTACATGATCATGATCTCTTACTATTGGATTGTCTGTGTTTGGTGTTAGACTTTGTTCGCATATCCAACACTGTGTGGTAGAGTTAAACTGTTCTTGGTCTTCAGGTTTCATAACAATGTCTGAAAGATTCAGTTGTTTGGAGCAGTCATTTCGCACTTGGTTCATTTGCTGTAAGAAGTTCTTTGCTGCATTAGGTCCTCTGTACAATTGCGGTTTAGAATGTTTACCATCTGAACTAACAACAATAAATGCATATGAACAGACTTGATGATTACTTAGAGTTACTGTTTTAGGTAGGTCTTTTGGTAAAGGTCCTTCATATGGCACAATGATAGATTCAAAGTCAGCATAAACAACATAAGGACTTTTCTGTAGTTTGCATACATTCTTAAAATACACTTTGCTGTCTGGCGGTGGTGTTGTTAACTTCACAACCGCATCATCAACGCTCTTACAATGTTGCTTGTGTATAAGTGCTGCATGAATTGATGGAATACGCAAGAGACATCGCCTACAAAAGTCTTGTTTACTATTGTGATTGCTTGTGCTCGCCATCAGTCTACTCATTGTACGAATCAAAGTGTAATGATATTTTACACCATCAGTCATTAGTAACATGTCAACATGGTTAGTATCACAATCACCAATCGTTGGTGAGTTCTTTGATATTCTGACTGGTTTCAGTTCATCTTCCTCATCCCACGTGTAAACATTTACGGTGATGGGTTTGTTTTGCTGTTCAAATTTGTCAATGCTTGTAATGCTGACAGGAAATTCAATACCAGTAAAGTTTAGTTTATTTCTGTATGCATGATAGTTAGACACTCTTTCTGCATTTTTCTTTACACTGTACAGTCTTGCCAGAACACACCACATAAAACATTTGTCATCATCATTCTTTATGTTCAGCACAGCACGTTTTTTGACAAGAGCAGGAGGTAAAGGTATGTAACTTCTACCTCTGATGGGGGCAAATTTACTTAGCTTCAATTCTATTTTTAGAATTTCACCTTCTGACCATCCGGATCCTTTCATCTTTGCATCCTCTGCAGCTTGCTCAAACCGTTTCATCATTTCATCTGCCCAGTTTCCATTCAATTCTGCCATAGAATTAAGTGCTAGTTGTCTGGTTGAAACATGAACTTCTAGCACCTCATCACTGACTGTTTTGTATTTTATTAAACTGACTATCTGCACTTTTACTGGAGGTTCAATCAACAAATTGTTTGGAATTTGTTCAATGGCGTCTTGCACACTGGACTGCACATTTTGAGGATCCGTTACTTGTAATTCAACGGTGTCAAATACTGTCGATAAAGATTCTAATACAGAGTCTTCCATCGCTGTGAGTTTGATTTTATAACTCAAAATAAAAATATAAATTAAAAAAAATGAAGTTGCTTAGAATTCTTTCTCAGAGCTTCCATTTTTGTTAACACTATAAAATCTGAAATAAAAAATCATTTAACATTTGTACCACGTGGAACTAATTGTAATTCCTCTTTTACAAAGGCTCTTTGCGGTGCTGGTTCTCTCAAGTAATATATAGGTGGATTTGTCTCTACTACTCTCTTGATTTCATGAATGTCAATACTCCAGATTGGATCCGTTGCACGCTTCCTGCTGTCACCCTCAGCTTCACCGGGTGCATATAAATATCTGACTTTCTGATTGAAAGGTAGTAATGCCACTGGTGTTGTTGACTTTGGAGCAACAGGTATTGTTTTCTGTTTGATTGCATCAACTGGTCTTAACCCTGTAGCTTTAAATACCTCCAGATTCATTGCTCTAAGTACTGATGGTAATCTTTTGACCCATTCAGTGTTACGCAATTTACTTTCTGTGTCCAAAAATTCCTGATGGTACTGATATGAAAACAGTTTTTCTGCCAACTGTTTGTTAAAGCTCTCAACAATAGCCTGTGACCTGTGGTTTCCTGGAATACCTCTCTTCACTGTAACATGATGTTTTAACAGAAGCTGGTTGACAGCTCCTTTAAACTCCTTACCATCATCGCACTGAATCATTCTGGGATACTTTAGTGGTCCACGTCTGTAAATTTCTTGCAGGGCAACAGCTGTAGCTATAGCACTTTTCTCTGTCAACGGTTCAGCATCTTTGTATCTTGTTGCAACATCAACTACAGTCAGTGCATACTTATATTTCTTCCTTCTGACTGTGTCATGCGGTAAATACAGCAGGTCTATTTGATGAGTGTCATTCGGTTTAATGTTAACAAAGTGTGGTCGTGTAATTTTTCTTGGTGCAGGTAAATAGATCTGCCAAACTGCCTGCTTTGACAACCATTTCTTTGCTATATCTTGAGAAACACCTGCTGCGTCACTGAGCTTGTCAATAGCAGTTCTTCCTTTCCAGTATCCTTTTGGGGAATAATATATTTTAGATAACAAAGCATCACTCATGGTTTTTTAAATGACAGAATATTAAGATTTGACAGCACGCGCAATAAAGTAAACAACAGCCATACCAATAACAATGAAAACAATCTCGCCCACCTTCTGCTCTTCTGAAGGCTGATAAAAGTCACCCAGTTTTGGAGGAGCACTTGTCTTCATTTTCTTTCCAGTTACAAGATAGTATTCTTGAATGGCTGCATCAACATTGGCAAAGGTTTTGTTTGCATGTCCTTGCTGCCTGAGTTTATCATTCATAAAGTCTAACTGCGCAATTCGTTTCTTCTCGTATTCATCCTGTGCTTTCGCCAGTTGTTCCATGGCTTTGTTGTGCCTTTCCCTCTCTTCACCATTTTGCAGTTTAGAAAACAAATAGTTGCTGCCAGAAAATGCAAGCGCATTTACAATCGCACCTCCCACCATCATAACCAAGCTAGCCATTTTATTGTCTTACATGTTTATATTTTCTGGAATAATTCCTTGCTTCACCAGGAAGTCTTTTGTTGCAAAGGAAGCTGTCATAACACCAATTAGTTTAGCACCGTCTTCGAAGTCTAACTTTCCCAAGTCGGCTGGTTTCATTCTGAGGAGACTTTTACCCAGCATTGTGTAACCTACACTCAAGCCTCCAATCACTGCAGCGTGATAAACTAGATTAACTATTGTCTTTTCAGAACTCATTTTTATGTTATCAAAATTAAAATATTAAAATTATTCCATATGAAATGAATCCACTGCAGGTACTACTGTGGGCTTTGTTATTGTTTGTACTGCTTTGTTTGTTGGTTTTGGTGTTTCTGATTTTGGTGTTTCTGATTTTGGTCTTTCTGACACTTTATATTTGCCTTGCCAAAGTTTGTAAAGCAAGTATCCACCTCCTCCAACAACAGCTGCTACAGCTACTTTTCTGTATGATAGAAATGAAGATTTTAATTCTTGATCAGTTTGTGTGACCTTAGTCACTTTAGGAATGTTTGGTGTCTGCTCAACTTCAGACATAATGTTCTGCTTTGCCTTTTGATTTAACTTTTTTTGTCTGTTCCATTCGGCTAGTTTTTTTCCTGCTTCTACTCTACCAGGTTTCTTTGTCACTGTGTTCACTTCTGGTATTTTCGTCTGCTCCACTGTCTGCTTCAACTGATCTGTCATCTTTTTTATTCTGAAAATTAATGTGTTTGAAAGTAATTAATCCAGCAACAAATGGTACTAATAAAGCACCAAATCGATAATACAGGCCACAGGCAAGAGATTCGAGGGACTTGGAAACAACAGGGTCATGAGTTAGATCATGTGTTAAGTCTTCCTCCGAGTCGAGAGGTGTAAAATGTCCAAAAATCTTTGTGTACAAACCTATAACAGTCTGTCCAATACTTCTAACCATCTTAGAACCAAGCACTGATTCATACCGTCCATGATACTTTTCTATATCTTCTGAGGAAAGATGTTGTACTTCTTCCACAGTTAACTGCTGCCCAAGGTAGTGTTTTGTTTTTCCACAAACAGCAAGTGAATACAATCTTTCTTTTTTATCAGGTATAGTCCTACTGTCACAGATTTCAATATCTGTAGCAGTCTGCATCAGCAATTCATCACAGTTCATTTTATTTTGATGCAGAATAAAATTAAAATCTAGTAATTAAACTTGAGTAAGAACTTAGGTAGGAACTTAACAAGAACTTAGGTAGGAACTTGAGTAAGAACTTAGGTAGGAACTTAACAAGAACTTGAGTAAGAACTTGACAAGAACTTAGTAAGAACTTGACAAGAACTTGACAAGAACTTGACAAGAACTTGAGTAAGAACTTGACAAGAACTTGAGTAAGAACTTGACAAGAACTTAGCAAGGATTTCTACAAACATACATACTGAACTGGTTGATCAGTTTTTAAAACCAGTTTCGAGTGCTTAGAAGATTTCAGATTATTCTTTATTCTTTCTCTCTCCTGTTTGTTTTCAATGACATCATTTTCTCGAAGGCACTCTTCAAAACTGTCACGGTCCTTTGAATAGAACAATGTTATTGTTTTGAGTTGCTCTCTAAAGTCTTTCAGAACTGCATTGTATTTTTGTGTTAATATCCAAACTGATATTAATGCATGTCGTCCACTGAATGCAAGCTTTGCTAGTGCACTTTTCTTTCTAACAATGTCACGTTCTGCTGCACAGTCATCAATAATAAACAGTGTTGGCGTGTTCTGAAAAAGATCGAAATAATGCTCCAAGCAAACATTTAGACGATCAGAAGGATTTACAATAAATATATTTTGATCAGACCATATGAATTTTCTCTCCTTGTATGTTCTGTTATGCTTTATGGTTGGACAGAATATGACTATGTGTTCAAAGTGATTTATGTAAACAGTCTGTAATAAATCCAAAACATATCTTGTTTTGCCGCAACCTGTTGCCCCACAAATCAAAGAACAGTGTGGATCTTTTGGAAGAAAATCTAGATACTTCATTTTAACACGTTCAATAAACAATATCCTGTAATCTGCTTTCAGAGATGTTTAACTGCGCATCTGACACAACAAACACGTAGATCTTAACTGATTTACTACTACTCCCTACTTCCTTTTCAATTTGTATTGTGATTCCTTCTGATCCGTTTTCAATTCGCCTTCCACTTCCATGCAGTTTGTTGTCGTCAGTTGTTCTGAGATCCAGCCATAACGCATATTTATTTGTCAAGAAATCTTCTACGCCAACACCGTGTAAATGTAGATCTTTAGCCACAAGATCAGATGTTGGGTCTTTCAATCTTCCTCCAGTAAAGTACTTTCTTGCTTCATCATAGTGTTGGTATGGCAGCATGCCAGATGCAAATATTTGGTTTGGCTGCCCTTCAATTGTGCAATATACTCTATTGATTAGTGGATTGTAAAACTTTTCTATTTGCCTTTCATATGAATCTTTTGGTTCCTCAAACAACATAAGTATTCCCTTCATTGACCTAGCTGGTGTATTCAAGTTAATGTTCCAGATTGGATCAGCCTGGCTTTTTGAAAGTGTACTGTGATTCAACACTCTTTCATAATAGATAGGCAGCTTAGAACTGTACTGATTTTCTATAAGTCTAGCCAGTTCGGGATGGTTTACAACATCAAACTCTAAAGAAATTCCAGACACCTTATACTTTGCTTCCGGGTCTTGTGAAAGCATAACACGATCATAACTATTGAAAGTCAGGTCGTATGACAGCCTGTCACGCAATGCTCCTTGATAGAAGGGAGGATGTGAATTTATGAGTTCAAAGTCAAGTGGAATACAAAATTTGTTTCCAAAAGCAACATTGACAGCGTTATCTTTTTTGTTGTCAGCTTTATCTCCTGCTCCTATTCTAACTTTTATCCCATTGTCTGACTGAATCCCTTGAAACACTCTGTTTTTCTTTTCATTGTCAGTCAACCAATTATCTGCATAAACTAAAAATACATCTGCATTATTCAATGACATCACTTCCCGCCCTTCCAGTTTGACAGTAATCTTCCTCACAATTGCTCTTCCTACATTATAAGCCAAAGTCCTATTTTCATCTGAGCCAGATTCTAATTCTAATTTGAATGATAGTCTTACAGTGCCTGGTACAATAACATCGTTCTTACCTAGATTAGGAAACCTAACAGTAAGTATTTCATTCTGATCAATAGTAGAAGGATTATTTGTAACTATAACTGTTTGCCTTATTCCTTTTACCCCGAGAGGTTCTTTCAGCCTTCTGTAAGGATCAAGAACAGAACCGAACGATTGTGCCATCTTTTTTTATTTTCAAAATAAAAAATAAGTTACAAATGGCAGAAGGTGGATTTGAAGATTTATTTGAGCCAGCGGACGACATGAGCGAAGCAATCCCTTTGGTTCCCTACCATCATTCACTGCATTATGAGGTGGCACGACATGAACTTCTGGAAGGTAAAGTTAGAGATTTCTACAAAAGTTTAGGAGAAGAACCTGATGTTTTAGATCCAAACCAGTTCAAAATGGAAGCAAATCATTTATATACAACTAGCGATAAAGGAGAAAAAGTCCAACTTACATATAAATCTAATCCTGCTAAGTTTCTATCAAAAGTTTCACTAAAACAAAAACTTACTGCTAATCGACTTAGGCAATTAGATATTGTGCCTAGCACACGGTCATCATCTTCCCATGTTGTTTCCTTACTTCAACAAGCAGAACTAGGACTACCAACTGCTACTCAAATAGAATCTGTTCCATTGCAAGATCTTAATAAACTTGCAGATGAGGCTGATCAACTTATACAAGAGATAGAGACTTCTTTTTCTGAGGAAACTTCACTGAAGACTCCACATGAACTATTACCTATGAGAGAAATAGAAGCCCTTAATCAATCACTACAAACCATCAGAGGTGAAATAGCAAATAATCTGTCAAAACTAGGTCAGCTGGATGAAGATATAAACAAAGAGAAACAAAAACTTGCTGATGCTGATGATTTGAACCTAGAACAAGAAGTAAAAAACAGAATTTCTAAGCGTTTAAAAGATTTGCAGGAGGAGAAAGCCATAAGGTTAGAAGTTCTAAGTAACAATAGAGAACAACTGAGAACACAGGTCAGCAGAATAAAAAATACAATTCAAAGAATCCTTTACGAAGACACAACTCTTGCTGAAAGAATTAGAACGCTTTTCAGAGAGCAGGGAATCACAATAGCTAGTATACTAACTGCGTTAGGATTTGCAATAAGCACGTTAGTGTTAACACTCACAGGTGGCACTGTCACACCTCCACCTCCACCTCCACCTTCACCTCCATCTGATCCGGGATGGGTAAAGAAACAACTCAAACACATTGCAGAACTATTAAAGAAACTAGCAGCAAAAGCTTTGGGTGCACTTCCAGGAATCATTGGTTCAATTGTTAGCTGGCTGTTATCTTTTGCAGGTAAAGTTGTTGGTTTCATGGCTGAACATCTCTGGACTCTAATAGTTTTAATTGCAGGTGTTCTGCTAACGAGAATAAAGCAAAAGTAAGCCTACACCCACTCCACCAATTACTAGAGCAGTCTTCTGCGATTCATGATCATCACTAATACTAACAGCTTGATCATCACTAGTGACAGAATGATCTTCACCTGCAGCGTGATCTTCACTTGTCACGCTTTGTTTCTGTTCATTGTGATATGGCTGTAACATCGTTCTGATTTCTGAATTCAGTTCTTCACCCTTTCCAAGCGGCTGGGTGTCACTAGCAATAATGATTTCATTGTTATAATTTGTTATTGTTCCAATCTGCAGCTGGAGATCAGAAGGTAACATGTAAAGGCCGTTACCAACAGCAAAGTCAACTTTTGATCTTGCATAACGGAGAGAGTCTTGATACCTTTTGATGCTGGAAGGCAGATCAACTGCAGAGTTTATGACATCTTCTAAATTTGATAACAACTGTTTCTGTGCACCAAACCCTGTGCTTGTTCTCATTATGTTTGATCGTGTCTGTGCCTGCGAGCCTAGCAAGCACCACGCATATGTTCGGATAGATTCATTGATCCTTTCAACACCTGATCCAGTGAAACCTTTGCCGGTGTCTAATATAAAAGTAGTCCATGCATTGTGGTGCTGTTGTTCTATTGATCCTAACTGTACCTGCACATTTGAAGAAAAAGATGTATGACCTGGCCAGTAATCAAAATTATACCTCCTGTGGACACCCCATAAATATAGTGTTCCCATGCCATGGTTTTTGTCTTGCTTTTGCCTAAAGTCGGTCTTAAAATCTATATTGAATTCATTGCAGAGACGCTCATACACTTTCATGTTTATCCTATTGTTGAATGGGTTCCAGCTCTTTTCATGCGGCATTGGTGCCTGAAGTTCAGACAAGATTCTCCTGCACTGATAGTAAACGTGAAATGTGTACACACACTTTGTCAGTAAGTTTGAATTATTCATGTGGTCTGCATAGGACACTCCACATCCTGTGGTTGCACAGAATATTGCAAAGTTTAACTGATTCTGATAGAACTGAATTGGGTGAGAGTTCCACATCTTTGGAACACTATCATTTTTGATTGGGGGATTTAGGTAAGAATGGAATGGGTCAGGCACTTTAACGCGAATGGATTGTGTTTCTGTTACAGCAAAGTCCAACTCATGGAAAGAAATAGTCTTTGGATTGTAATATGGTCCAGTTTTGTATTTAACGTCTTTGTTGAATTTATACTGAATCATTTTTGTTGTTGAATAAAAAATGTTTATCACACTAACAAATGTGAAGACTAGTGTGCCAGTTAAACTTGCAAACCCTATCAACAATCAAAATGGAGGAATGAAAGTTGCACTGCATGAAATTATGTACAAGGTTACTTGGTATAATATCAGTAAAAAAAAGGCTAACAACTGGGTTAGAATTAATGGTAAAACACATTCTGTAGAAGATGGTTACTATGACTTCTGCACTTTAGAGAAAGAATTGTTTGCTCCAGTAGGTATTACAGCGAGTTTAAATCATGCAAGTCTCATTGCTACTCTTACTATGCCCAAAACTAGAGAAGTAAACGTTGAGTTTCCAACCAAACTCCTTGATATGCTTGGAATTACAAAAATATACAAGGGAACACGTCCCATTGACATGGATGTTAACAGTGTACTGTTTGTTCACATGAGAGAGCTTAACACATCCTATAATCTGTTTAATGATCAGCGTTCTGATCTGCTTAGGATTCTTCCACCGAGTGATGCCTCTTTTTGTAAAATGCACGTGCCAACATTTAAGACACTTCAGTTCAAGGACTTGGAGGAAGGGTGTCATGAATTCCTACACATTGATCTGAAAAATCAAAGTGGACAACCAGTTGATTGTTTGTTTAACATTACATTGGAAATAGTTCCATAAAATATTGAGTATTAAAATGTCGAGTGGACCTACAATAGCTTATCCTGTTGCATGTTCAACTATAGAGTTGAAAGATTTAGCAGACGCTATCGACTTTGAGAGCAATGCTGAAGTTGGTGCAGTGTATGCATTCGAGTTTACAGACACCGGTTATTACAAGAGAAAGGAAATCGACGATGAAAAGAAACCAAGATTCCTCAAACTAGGTCAAATCCGTGATGTTAATGTACCTGATCCAATTGTCGATGACACATTCTACATGTGGAAACATCAGAATAAAAAATGGGTACTTAGTCCTGTTATGAAAAAGATTGACTGGGAAATGAAGTTTGAATTTGTGAGTCCATACACTCTTGTTGGAAAAGACGACACATTCCGTAAGTCAATCAATGCTAAACCACTAATTGTTAGCCTTGTTCCTGCGATTAACAGCAGGGGAGAAGTTGCAGTTAAACCTTTCCATAAGAACAACTATCTCATTCACAGAAAACAAAGTGTTGAAAAGGACGCTGACACCATTGTCGATTTTATACCCAAGCTTCCAATAGGGCAGAATGCAACTATGATATTTGATATAGTTGTCAGGAAAAGGGAAGAAACCACAAACACTGTTCTAATGAGAGGAATAAATCTCAACTGGAGACCATTAAATGTTGAAGAAGTCAGAGTATTTATTGCTGTTCAAAAGGATTCTAACACAATAAAAAAACAGACGTCAAACCAAAATGTTGTTGTTAACGCAGATATAAATAATTTAACAGAAATAAGAAGTATTAATCTTACTTATCTTGATTTGATTGCTTTCTACTATACAGATAAGGTGTTAAGCAATGAACAGCTTCAAAGCTTAGCAGAAACACTGGCGAGTGAGAATTAAGATAAATATTTTATATTTTGCATTAAAAAGATGACTAGCAGTGTGAAGCTTTATCCTAATATTGATGAAAGTGCAGCAGAAAGTCAACAATTCAGACTGGCACACATTAGTAATATACAAAAACAACTAGAAGATGAATTAGAAAAATATTCTCGCGCTAGACGTAAGTACTCAACAACTTACAACAGCCTTTCTAATGCCAGCACTGGTTCTACTATCCTTGCATCAGCTGCAGGTGTAACGGGAACAATTCTGTTAGCTACCGGAGTAGGGACTCCAGTTTCTCTAATCCTAGGTGGTGTCGCAGCAGCAGTTGGTGGTTTATCATTTATAGCATCAGCTATAATGAAAAAAATTGTGAAAAAGCTTGAAAAACACGAATCCATTTCCACTCTTGCATCATCAAAATTGTCTAGCCTAAAACTGTCTATCAGTAAAGCACTTGAAGATTCAAAAGTTTCTGACGAAGAATTCAAACAGATACAAACAGACTTTGATGACTACAAAAGTAAGAAAGCAAGTATTCAAACAAAAACACGAGCTGAATATAACAAGCCAATCGATATAGAAGATCTGAAAAAGCAGTTTTTAAAAAAGGGGATTCAAATAGGACGGGAAGAAAAAGTAAAAATAGAATCACTTGTAAAGAGTTAACTATTCGTTTAGACAGTCACATTGCATGTATCAGATATAATTCTAACAGTGAAAGAACATATGAAGTAAAGTTTGTAAATGAGAGAGCGTATTGAGCTTAAGAATGTTGTATAAGAGAAAGGGGGAATGTACGTTCTGGGTTACTGATTCCGACAGACCCGGCATTGGTTCAAAACAACCTTACTTTACTGTATTTTTTTTGTATGGATTTATGCAGTATTTTTCTGATTTTGTCGCATGTTTCATTTTAGTAAAAGTTTAGTCCAGAAGCCTATTTTGCGTTAATATTTAGGGTCTGTCGGAATCGGTGAGCCAGAACGTACATTCCCCCTTTCTCTGCGTTTGACACACAACAAACCTTGTTGAACGTGCGTTTCGGTTGCTTCGCTTCGTAAAGATACATTTGACGTAAAGCGAGTGACCCAATTTCACTTGATTTTCCGAACTTTGATAACTTAGATTTCAAGTGAGCGAGCACCCACCGACAAAACTCGCTTTTCAGTATTTTTTAGATAAAGAGAGTATTATCTGACAGCATTTGAAGTGTCATTCTTTAGAATAAATCACACTGATATTGCTGATTTAAATTTTTACTTTGTCTTGTTCATTTTTAGCTTGATAAACAAAAAAGGTCCCTGCCTGAACGTTATAACATTTAGAGGGTCACATAGAATCCGTCCTGATTGGTCAAAAAGCCATATGGGGCACTGAATTGGTAATATATATATACGACTAGTGTCTGTCTGTCTGTCTGTCTGTCTGTCTGTTCGCGATGCACGGCCAAAGTTCTCGGTGGATCTTTTTCAAATGTGGACACCGTATTCAGCTACACCCCGGACACAACCTCATCGATGAGATATTTCAACACGTGCTCTCAGCGCGCAGCGCTGTGCGCGCTGAACCGACTTTTTTTTGTTTTGTTTTTGTTGTTGTCGGGATCCACTACCAGTAACTCTTCCTTATCTTCTCCAGTGTTTTCAGCCGCGATTATCTCCCTTCCTCCGTGTGGCGTCAATCCATATTCCCGTTACTACGTTACTATTTTTAGAAGGTCACTGCACGTTACTATTTTTAGAAGGTCTCCAGTGTTTTGCGCGTTTATCTCCTTTCCTTCGTGCGCCGGCGAAGCCGGCGTACACCCGGCAGAGCCGGGTCCCAGGCGCAGCCTGGTATTCGGCTCTACTTCTTCCCGGCGAAGCCGGTACCCGGCGAAGCGGGTAATCGTCTAGTATATATATATATTGACTCAGTTTAATACTACAACACACATAAAAGCGAAATAAAGCATTTGACCATGCATACATTGCACGCTTTTATAAATCGAGTCAATTCGTCCGGAGGATGCAAAAAAACGTAATGTCCAAAAATTAACTACAGCTAAACGAAAGCTTGATTTCTTTATATTCTTTTTTTTTTTTCTTCTTCTTTAAATATGACCGAATATGGTTTACTTTTGTATCGCTGCGACTTTTACACTTTACGAAAAACCGCTGTTGGGATCTTTCTTCACAATCAAAATTGTACTCTGCACCAAACCACAAAACAAGAGTACAACAAAAAAAAGCGGTGTTTGCTTTTTATATCGGTATAATTATATCCTCAACGCACTTCATAAATAAAACAAAGAAATAATCCATTTCGGGTTAGGGTTGCATGAACACACCAGCGGTAAGCATCGAAAAAGCCACTTAACTCCAAAGAATCGAAGAAAAGGATGGGTCATATCTTAGCAGTATTTTCTTATTATATCGACAAGGGGATTGAAAAAGCAGGATTTTAGCATCGATCGAAATTTCATCACCCGGAAAAGCGATCAGAAACCAACAAGCACGGGTAAGTGCTTTTCACGTGTGGGGGGGGGGGGGGGAGTTGTTCTTTTGTCTGATTGGCTGATTTAGCGAGGCAAAGGCGCTGTAGGTCTGTATGCTTAAGGCGGTGAACACCTCCGAGACAACCTGTGTCTGGCCTGTCTGAAAACACCTCCGCGTGAGGGATTTTGCAGCCAGCGCAGTGAAGATAAAGAGGGAAAATGTTTCTGTGCTCGCGCGGCAGCAAGCAGGATGTCTCTGAACTGGTGAAAGGATCAGTCCTTCCCGTGTAAACGATTCGGCTTATCATCTCAGATCTGGTCAGGTTTTATTTAACATGGGATAAGGCCATCCTTCCACTTGGACGCCAGTGTCTTTTAACTGGATAATAATACAGGGCTCCCCATAGAGCGCGTCCCTGCGTCCTACACGCACTAGAAGCCGAAAACACGTACTATAAATGTATGGAGGGGGTCCCGGGACGCACTAGACTTTAAAAGAGCGGGTCCTGGATTGTCATGTCCACCTAGAATATTCCAAGGAAGAAGACACTTCATAGTACACAATACGTGACCACAATGTTTTATAAGTACACTGGGACTTTTCGACTTTTGGACCCTTAGGACCCTCTAACATTCTGCTGTGGGGGTCCATGGACCTTCTAAAAATTGAAAGTGGGGGTCCCGGGACGCACTAGGAGGAGCGTCCGTAGGAAGCCCTGTAATAACCAATGTTATCTGATCAGAAGGCACGAACAAATGATTTCTTTCCTCCCTTCGTTTCTTCGTTCCTTCCCTCCTTCTTTCACTCGTTCGTGCTTGCATTCGCTCGTTCGTCAATTCACTCGTTGAATCAGTTCGTTCTTTTCTTTCTTCATTCGTCCCTTCCAATCTTTGGAAGTGTGTGCGTTTGTCCGTTTGCCCCTTCGTGCGTTCGTGCATGCGTTTCAGTGTCTGTTTGTTTCTTCCTTCGTTCGAAGCACTATTTTTTTCACCCAGTTGTTTATTCGTTCGCACGTTCGTTTGTTTGCTCGCTGGTTCTTTTGTTGGTTGGTTTCTTCGGCCCTTCCCTCCTTTCCTCTTCCTTCTTTCCTTCCTTCCTTCCTTCCTCCCTTCCTTTATTATCTCGTACGTCCGTCCGTCCGTCCGTTCGTTTGTTCCTTCGTTACTTTGTTCCGTCGTTCGTTTGTTCTTTCGTTCCTTTGTAAATTCCTTCTTTCGTTCCTTCGGTCGTGCGTACGTGTGTCCGTTCGTCACTTCGTTCGTTCCAAACACCTTGTTTTTAGCCCAGAGGCGGCTGTTCGTTCGTTCCAACCTACAGGGTGACCCAAAAAAAAGAGTACCCAAACAAAACGTCATAAATTGAACAAAAATAAAGCAATCTTCATAAAATTTATTTACACACACAAATAGCCTCTGCATGATTTGCACAGAAAAGTTTAGCGTTCTAGCTTGTCTTTCAGGAAAGTTATGCTCATTCTACAGAACATGCTCCAAACGCCGCTGCAGGCAAACTTGAACTCGCCGCGCAAAGTTATCAATCACCCGCACACACTCCTGTTGCGAGATTCTGCGAATGGTTGTTGTGATGGCTCTCTTGAGTTCTGTGATTGTCTGTGGGTTGTTCCTGTAGATGTTGTCTTTCAGGAACCCCCAAAGATAGAAATCGCGCTGACCGAAGTGTCTCTGGAACTGTACTTGCACATCTCTGTATGATTTTGTGCGAAAATAGATCTCTATGCAAAACGTCCGTTGATCATTAGTATAGTTCATTGTGAGAACAGCTTTTATTTCATCCAACCATGCAGTGGATTAGCTTGACTCACCTCAAAAAGAAAGAAAAAAAAGTTAAAATTGACAAAGTTATTCAATTTTGTTTGGGTACTCTTTTTTTTGGGTCACCCTGGTTGGTTTTTCCTTCCTTCGATCGTTTGCTCGTGGGGTTCTTTCTTTTGGTCGTTCTTTCTTTCGTTTGTTAGTTCCTTACTGTGTTTGTTCGTGCGAACGTTCGTTCGTTCGTCTGTGCGTCTCTTTGTTCGTTCATTCGTTTGTTTGCTCACATTCATCAGTGGGCTGGTACGAAACGATATCGCAAACACCTCTTTTCTCAACAAACCTAGCACGCCTTTCACCAGCCAATGCGGACACGAGCCTACGATCCAATTAATTTCGAATTAGGGTGAAAGGAGACACCCAATCTAATTGCCCTAATTCACGATTGACTAGGCACAAGAGCGCACATGACTGGCGATGAAATGGGGACGTCTTTGCTTTTGCCCTGGTAATACAGATTTCATCATGGGACGTTGTGGGGTTAGGGTCAGATCAGCTATTTCTCGGGTAACAGAATCAATTAATGCATGCTTTCGCACTCATAATTCCATGTCGAATTCTTTAAAGAGAGGAGAGAGTGAGAGAGAGAGACAGAGAGACAGAGACAGAGAGACACAGAGAGACAGAGAGAGAGAGACAGAGAGACAGAGAGAGAGAGAGACAGAGAGACGGAGAGAGGGAGAGAGGAGAGGGAGAGAGAGAGAGAAATACTGTCTGTGCATTCGTGCATGTGTGTCTGTGCGTGCGTGCATGTGTGTCTGTGCGTGCGTGTATGTGTGTCTGTGCGTGCGTGCATGTGTGTCTGTGCGTGCGTGCATGTGTGTCTGTGCGTGCGTGAACGCTTTCGTCTACCTGCCTGCTTGGCATTGGTTGTCTGTCAGTCTGTCTGTCTGCCTGTCTGTCAGTCTGTCTGTCTGCCTGTCTGTCAATCGGTCTGTCTGCCTGCGTGAATATGCATACACTACATCCGAGCGCGAGTGTCTTTCTTGGCTTGCCCATGGTTGCCGCAGCTGTGTATTAGATATGAGTCTCCACTCTTGCTCTCGTGGCCTTAATAATTTCCTCTTAGTTTTCTGCAATCAAGCAAAACCGTTAAGTCAATTTCAGGACAATGGTGACCATTGATTGTGTGTAATTGGCTGTGTCCCACCCTTCTTTGTGGAATTTCCCCACAATGTGCGGTGAACTGTGACGCACTCTCTGTCGGCACTCTTCTTTTGACGAATTTCTCTGTTTTATTAAACGAGGTATAACGATGCAGTTCGGCAATAAGTTTGAGTATACGTTGCTCCGCAAAAGAAGTAGATAAGTAAACGAATAAATTAACACATAAACAAACGACAAAAAAGAAAGAAAGAAAGAAAGAACGAAAGAAAGGAACGAAAGAAAGAAAGAAAGAAAGAAAAAACAAGTCGCGTAAGGCGAAATTACTACATATAGTCAAGCTGTAGAACTCACAGAATGAAACTGAACGCACTGCATTTTAAGCCTCCATGTTGAAATGCAATACCGAAGTCCGGCCTTTGTCGAAGATTGCTTGGCCAAAATTTCAATCAATTTGATTACAAAATGAAGGTGTGACAGTGCCGCCTCAGCTTTTACAAAAATCCGGATATGACGTCATAAAAGACATTTATCGGAAAAATGAAAAAAAAGCCCTGTGGATTGCATACCCAGGAACTCTCATGTAAAATTTCATAAAGATCGGTCCAGTAGTTTAGTCTGAATCGCTCTACACACACACACACGCACAGACACACACGCACGCACGCACATACACCACGACCCTCGTCTCGATTCCCCCTCTACGTTAAAACATTAAGTCAAAACTTGACTAAATGTAAAAAGAAAGATATGACAGAAAGAAATGACAGACATTCGAAGAGACGGATGCTTTTAATTTTAGTGGGAAAATGTAAACAAGACAAAAATGGGAACAGTAATAATGATATGCTTACCTTTAAAAATGTGAAACAGGAGTACTCAGCAAAGTGTACGCTGAACTTGCTCAGTGAGAATATGAACAAGAGAACTAATTGGACAACGAAAAGAACAGCAACAGTTTTATTTTCAAGTTTCACAATTCGAAAATGTCACACGAAGGACAAAGATAGGAGAAGAAAGCAAAGGTGTATAAAAGGACACCAAAAACCTATCACAATCAAAACTAAACATGTATCCGTCAAAGATAGACGCGTATCAGCCATGTTTCCATGTGTATTGTGGTAGCTATGGGACAAAACTGTGTAGAACGACCCCGAATAGCAAAGGTAAAGAAATCGAATCCTAGTTCTTCAACTTTCTGTACTAGTGCACCATAATGCAGACATGAATCGATCATCCGTAAAAGATCTTCAGAGCTGTTATGTCCGATCCCAAGTGAGAAAACACATTAACATTATGTTGTCTTCACACTTCTTTTGCAGACAAGTGCTTTAACTTTCTTTACGTTGATGAAGTTTCCTCGACAAGATATGAATCTGGGGTCCTTTTCAGATTTCGGTTTGATCATATTTACATTTTGACAATCTAAAAGAAAAAGTCTTCTTGCTGGAGCCCTACCACATTTCTTTATTGAGAAACCGTGCGTTATATTTGGAGCTTCATTTTTTACGAACGTTTTATGTCGTCTCTTCTTATTCAAACAGTGGTATGAACTCTGTCTTGAGTTTATGGTTGTTTTTTTCTGCGGGAATGAGATTATTTCTTTCAAATAACTTAACATACCTTTGCACCAGCCGTCAATCATATTCTTACAAATCACCTTTACGAATACTCCAGATTTTGATAACACTTTTGCCTGATACAACCGCTCGATTGCACTTCTATTGCAGAGCAGTATACATTTTCTCTGAACGAAAGGAGTTTGTTTTGAGAGAGCTGTGCGCGTGTATAGCAAATCAAGCTTGACGTCAGCAAGTCTACCAGAAACAAAATTACATAATCGGAAATTGAACCCCTGCGTGATGCAAATTAAACGTTATTATGCAAGCATTGGGAGAAGGCAATTCTGCCACAAAAAAACGACAACTGACTGTGTGGAAGAAGGTTCTACGACTCGTCTTTTGTCGTATCTTGCACACACCCTTTTCGCTACTAGAGGAGGAGAATCCAAATAAATTAGATGATGCTTGGAAATGTATTGGTTGTGAAAGAGTGAATTAGTGAGCCAAACTTTCCCACTTGACAATAAAGGCTAGTCACTAGTGAGGGGGGGGGGGGGGGGGTCTGAAACACGTGGACAAGAAGCTCTTGTCGAAAGCTTGCCTCACTAAGAGCAAAAATTATCACTCTTTCACAACCCATACAAACAGTACTCGACAGAGTTATTTAAAAATTCCCGTTAAAGGTACTGAACTTGTCAAATCCAGGTGCACGGAGCCCCTGGGGCTTTTAGTCATACCTCAGGCAGCTATCCGTTAGAAGAACTACCAAGTTTCATTGACTTGCACCCAAAGAGTCAAGAACTGCGATTTTTTTACGAATTAATTTCGTACTCGGACCCGTCTTTACTTGATCTATTTTTGGATCTAAATTTAGATCAGGTAGATCACCACATCATGCACAAAAAGACACGTCACTAAAGCAAACTATGTCAGACGTCATCATGAGTTTGTGTAAAACAAAATGGAGGCCGGAATCACTCAGTTGAATCGAACTCCGACCAAACACCAACGTAATAGCTAGGTTAATTTATGCACTCGCGTGAACAAGAAACTGTCGAGCTTCACAGATGTCGTCGTTGGGTAGTTTTGGGTTTGTTTTACTACCATAGGAGAATTTTTGAACTGTAAATGCACTCAGCTGCAACAAACACGCAAAACGAAGGCTGTGAGCTGCACTGTGCCTTTAAGTATTAATTGAGATATTAATCTACTCCGTACGACAGGTGCCCTCGTTCTGCAGCATTTCTTGCCTGAGGCTAAAAGAAAAAGAATATACAAAGAAATAGGCATAAATGACATAGCATATCGAAACAAAATAGAATAAAGCATACACACAAACAAATAGGCATACATTATGTAAAAGAAATGTGTAAACAAATTGGTAGTGCTTCAATCACCCTGCATCTCTATTTGAGCACTTGATTAGATTCGAAATTACCTCACTGATAAAAGAGATGTCAACTGATTTGAATAAAAACTTGTTACTGGAAGTAATCGCGTACGAGTGGTTTCGCAATTAGTCCGGAAGAAATTAATCGTTGGTCAGCGATTGTTACGCCAAGATTATAGCAATCAGCTAGAAACAAGCTGAGATTCGGTGTAAAACAAATGAACATTAGTTATTGAAAGTTTCCAGTGCCGTACCATTTGGCCAGTTACAGTCCCGATGAGAACGGATGATGACAGCCCTAATGTGCTGCTGCAAGGTTGGATAAAAGACAAGCAGATCTAAGGAGCGCGCTGGAAGACTACATATTACGGGATTGGTAGTGCAGTGGACGGGAGTTGCAGGAAGCAGCAACAATGAAAGCGTTTTTGTCTTCTTTCTTGCTGTTTGTTGCACAAGGTATGTTAGTTTCAGACTACTTTTTAATTTTTTATGGAATTTGTTTGTTCTTGTATGTTGTTGTTTTCGTTGGTTTTTATTGTCTGTTTTGTTTGTACACTTTTCTTCCTGCTTTTCCCCATCTTTTCTGTTTCTTTCTGTGTTTCTTTCTTTCTTTCTTATTTTCTTTCTTTCTGTTTTTCTTTTTTTCTTTCATTCTTTCTTTCTTTCTTATTTTCTTTCTTTCTGTTTTTCTTTTTTTCTTTCTTTCATTCTTTCATTCTTTCTTTCTAACTCTTTCTCTCTCTCTCTCTCTCTCTCTCTCTCTCTCTCTCTCTCTCTCTCTCTCTCTTTCTCTCTCTCTCTCTCTCTCTCTCTCTTTTCTTAAATTCGTCAATTTTGACATTTTCTTCATGCGTGTTTAATTCCCTCAACTGTTAGATTTTTCTTTCCTCATTAATTGTGTTTATATCATGTCTTTTTTTCTTTTTCGTGCCTTTTCAGTTCTTAGACATTCGGATTTTTTATGCACTTTCGCTCGCCAGTTTTGTAATTCCTCTTCAGGCCAATATTTAAAACGATATGTAGTGTAAAGACTCTTGAAAATCAGGTTTTTCTACTTGCGCACATTGATTTTAATAGCATGTTCCGGATAGTAAGCAATCAATTTTACCTCTTATACTGACGGGCGTAGTGGCGTGGTGGTAAGACGTCGCCCTCCTAATCGGGAGGTCGTGAGTTCGAATCCCGGTCGCTGCCGCCTGGTGAGATTTTTCCGATCTCCTAGGTCAACTTATGTGCAGACCTCCTAGTGACTCAAACCCCTTTGTGTGTACACGCAAGCACAAGATCAAGTGCGCACGGAAAAGAACCTGTAATCCATGTCAGAGTTCGGTGGGTTACAGAAACACGAAAATACCCAGCATGCCTCCCCCGAAATCGGCGTATGCTGCCTGAATGGCGGGGTAAAAACGGTCATACACGTAAAAATCCACTCGTGCTAAAAACATGAGTGAACGTGGGAGTCTAAGCCCATGAACGAAGAAGAAGAAGAGAAGACCTCTTATACTCATTCCAAACGTCATTCGTAGGATAAATTTGAGTAAATATGATTCTTTAAACGTGCACTAGATATATTAGTGTGTGCGTGTGTGCGTGTGTGTGTGTGTGTGTGTGTGTGTGTGTGTGTGTGTGTGTGTGTGTGTGTGTGCGTACGTGTCACGTGTGTGTGTGTGTGTGTGTGTGTGTGTGTGTGTGTGTGTGTGCGTACGTGTCACGTGTGTGTGTGTGTGTGTGTGTGCGTGTGTGTGTGTGTGCGTGCGTACGTGTGTTTGCTTGGCTGTACCATGGTGATGCGATTGCTTTCACAAAAACAAGCTAGGACAGGAAGGTACTATTGACACACGATCAGACAAAGTGTGTCAGTGGTCAAATACTTACGATTATTTTTTGCCTCAAAATCATTGGTAAAATTCACGCAAAGGCAGATTCCATTGTAATTTGTCACCAAAGAAAATAAAGTGCAATAAAACAAATCAAAATTAGAGAGAATGGAATAAAATAAAATAAATGAAATAAAATTAAATGAAATATTACAAAAAACTTACATGTTAAATTAGATACTGCAGCCAACTTAAAAGCTGGTATCATCTTCAAACGCCGCACAAAACAGACAAGACCGAATTCTTTCATTTTTTAAAAAATATATAATTGAACAACCAAGGAGTAATGACAAACAAAGCAAAGATCGAACGCGGCAGCGACAATTTGGCTAGAGTGTGTCAAACGTGACAACCCTCGAAAATGGAATTCACAACAATGTGAATCAGTATCAATAACGCGTGTGCCCTCCGTTGTGTGCCAGGCATTCAACACATCGTTGGCGCATGGAGTGGATCAGGTTGCATATGAATGCTCTGGGAACTCCACTCCACTCCTGCTGGACCCATTGCAGCAGGTGACCCAGATTGGCAGGAGGAGGGTGATGTTGCTGTACCCGACGACAAAGCTCGTCCCACATGTGCTCTATGGGGTTCAGGTCCGGGCTGTTGGCTGGCCACAGCATCCTGTTGACCCTGGCCTGCTGGATGAAGGTGTTTACAGCTGCAGAGCGATGGGGAGGTGCGTTGTCATCCTGAAGAATCGCACGAGGGCCGATCGCTTGGAGGGTTGGAACGACCAGGGGTTGCAGGATCTCATTCTGGTAGTGGACACCGGTCAAGTTGCCCACTACATGGTACAGAGGTGTCCTTAGACGTGTGCTGATCCCTCCCCAGACCATCACAGAGCATCCGCCAAAACGCTGTCGTTTCAGAACAGCGCGTTCTGCGAAGCGCTCTCCGCGACGCCTCCACACTCGGATGCAACCATCAGCAGGTTCCAAGCAAAAGCGGGACTCATCTGTAAACAACACCTGAGCCCACTGCTGACGCTGCCACCTCACATGTTGAGTGCACCAGGCTCGGCGAGCTGCTCGGTGATTAGCAGTCAGGGTTGTTCCTCGGACTGGACGCCTTGCACGCAAGCCAAAGTTGTGTAAGCGGTTTCGGATCGTCTGACCACTAACAACAGTGTTGGTGGTAGCTTGTAGGCGTTGCCTAATGTTGTTTGCCGTAGCCATTCTTTGTTGCATGGCCTGCCTCTGAATGAAGCGATCCTCTCTTTGTGTGGTGACTCTGGGCCGACCAGAACGTTGTCGCTCCTGCACTCTTCCAGTTGCGTGGAATCTCTGTTTTAGTCTGATGATGACAGAGGGAGCCACTGCAAGCCTCTGGGCCACTTGCCTGGCAGCACACCGTCTTGTAGCCATCCTATTGCCCTTCCTCTATCCAAATCGCTCAGTTTTCTTCGTGGGGGCATGTTGCTACTGTGCATAATTGTGTCAGCGTGTCAACTTTTAAACACAAGCTGGTGAGCGCTGTTCATAGCCAGGACCCTGTTGTAGCACGTACATCACAACCTTTTGCCCTGGCATGCGTTCCGCAAATTTCATGGGGCTATAAAAAACACCCTTTTTCTTCCAAAATGAAGAAGCTTTTGAGAAGTCCCACAAAGGAAAATAACTCTGCCTGCCAAACAAAATTCTAGGTCAAGACTCATTGTTTATTTTGTTAATTCAAACACATTAATCTTTAAATTATTATGTCGATGTTTAATTTTTTGGCAATTTTTTATAATTACATCCGTTTTTTCAACCGATCCTTAACCTTTTTTGAAGAGTGTATGTTGCTTTGAGGGTTTTTTTTACAGCACTTTTAAGCTTATCGACTAATACGAAAGATCTCCGGTTCAAAGCAACGGAAACAGAATCAATTTTGTTACTCTAAAATTGATTATTAGAATGCTGTTGCCTTTTAAGCTATCGTGCAGATTCAGCTATTCGATTTCTTCTCGTATGATAACCTCTGGGCCATTCTTGGATTAATTCTCCCACCCTTAATTCTGGTGCAAACGCATACGTTATGAATGACACCATTTTTACTGAGTGAACTCTTCACAACCTCACGGTGGCTCGAACAAGTCTGTATGCCTCCACAACCGAAGTTCCGTTTTGGATAACTTAGCAAGCGTATACACACTGATGTGGGAGATCCTTGTGATCCGATCTTCTGCTCGACCATGGACAAATCTTCCGCCACAATAACAATTAAATTAGCGCCTGCCAGTTTTAACCGACACGCCGCGTCAAGCAGAATAACTATGTTCCCCAACCACAATGTCAAGTTTAATCCTGTGAATATATCTAGAGAATACTACGTGGCTTGCTGTGTCGTACCAGATTTACACGAGTTGTTTTTTTAAAATATTGAACTGCGAGCGAAAGCGAGCTCTTCATTATTTGAAAAAGCAACGAGTGTAAATCTGGTACGACACAGCAAGCCATGTAGTATTCTGTTTATCCTACATACTGTATGTATTTTACTGAAAATGTCTTGCAGTCGAGGCAGCTAAATTGAAGACGCTTGTTTTGGAACCTCGATCTCTTCTAAAGCCTCGTGCAATCTATTACGTCAAAGCAAAGAAACGTCACTCTGAAAGTGTGGTGTGACGTGTTAGTTCTAAAGATTCATCGAGGGTAATTAGCGAGCGCAATTTTTGTTTCTATAATGACGTTTGTCTCGGTGACTTTGGCATCATAAGCAGTGGAAAAACAGGTCCCTGCCAGACTTGCTTGACATGACCTCATTTACATGATATACACACGTGTGATTTGAACGATTATTATCTCACGGGTGTCTCTCTCACGTATGTAGGATATGATACTTTTTCATGGCAAAGCTTTTACACACTTTGTTCATAGCAGGCCGGATCTTTTATGGATGTACCCTTTTGAACTCGCCCGCTGAATCTCTTTCCTTAATTGAAATAATCTTTTGCAACCAACACTTTTACAATTTCTTTTGCGAATGCTACTTTAACCTAAGCCTTGGCTTTCTCAAACAATAACATTGTATTTGACAGGCGTGCTGGGTGACCCCAGTAACCACATTAACCGATTTCAAATGTTCCGTGTTGCATCGTTCCTCGACCAGTTTTTTTTATTCTTGATTTTGGCACTGTTGTGTATCTTATAACCTTAACTTCCCTTGTGGTATTATGCTCTCTGTGAGTCGTGAGGTGAAACATTTGAAAATGGCTCATGAAAGGCGCAGATAATAAATGTTACCCAATTATGTACATCACTTGAGTAGTTGACTGCTCCCAGCTTGAAATGTGTCCACTCCCTAATTTGCTTGTAAGCAGCTGTAACTTTCTACATTGGTTATGGGCAGAATATACCTGCGCAGAGTCAGCGGCACAGACGACGCACTGCATATTATTGATGCTGCGATAGGGATTATGACGAGTACTTGGCCTGTTTTCTTTTCACGCAACGTGTAGCGGGCTGGGATAATCTGCAGTGCGTCGTCTGTGCCGCTGACTTTGCGCAGGTATAATCTGCCCCTTACCCTTTCAAGTCTACTTTCCTGTTGAGAGACATCAACAAAGCATTACGGCTGTCATTTGCATTGACTTTACTTCCTGGTATTCATATTTCTTCTGTTTCACCAAATACTATATATTTTCCAAGTTATCGACTTCCTCTGGCAGATATTAAAAAAAACTAAAACACATACATACAGAGGTACCTGTATAGAGATTTAGAGCAATCTTTGCTAATTGTACGCCCCAATGAGGCTATTTCCTTAGAAAACAAAGCCCGTATGAAGCAGGGACATCTCTTTCTGGTAATCCTACCTTCGGTCATCCTGTAGACCTTTTTCCAAAGACAACTGTTTTCGATAAGTTGTTAAAGCAGCATTTTAAACACGTTCCACAAAATACAATTCTGTGTGGGATAGGGAAGAAGGACAGCAAGAAAATTGTAGGATAATGAGATTGATTTAGTAAGAAGAACATCATTGGGTGCCTTGCGTTAGTGTCTTGCGCTAGACAAACAGTATTTGCGCTCGCCAGCCATGAACATGAAACACCTGCAGGAGAGAAAGACAGAGAGTTCACTGGGACAGTTCATATTCCTTCATTAGCACCACGTCAGCCCAACCCAAGGCCGAACGGCCATACCACACGTATGCATGATGTCTCTATGGTGTATATATCAAATATGTGTCTTAATTGTTCCCTACCTGAGAAAGTTCTGCTCACTGCTGGGTGACCCAGGCATATTATTCGTGGTGACTCTGCCCCAGACGACGGTGACAAAGTACAAGGGAACAGTTGTGTTCCTTGCACGTGGTACCAACAAGTAGCCCTGGCTCCCACAATTAGCAACAGTAGCGTGGAGCGTTTTCAAACTTAGCTTTTTCAAATAGTAGTTACTTTTTCTATTTGACAGGTGCGCTTGGTGACCCAGGCACATCACTCCTGGTGACCCTGCCCCACATGACTGCAACAAGGGAACCGGCGTGTTCTCTGCACTTGGTACCAAGCAAGTAGTGATAGAACCGTGTAGGGTTTCTAGTTATATCCAACAATAAAACGTTTTATATTTGACAGGCGTGCTGGGTGACCCGGGCACATCGTTCCTGGTGACCCTGCCCCAGACGATGGTGGACAAAAACCCGTCATGTTCGTTGAACGTGGTACCCACAAATAGCAGCGGAGAGGTGGAGGGTGACGTCACAACTCTCAGCACGGCTCCTTTTGTCATGGATGTGCATTTTACCGTCAAGCCTGGGGAAGACTTCAGCCTTGTCATGTCAAACAACAAGCAGGTGAGAAAAAAAGGAGGGATGTCGAAAGTAGGAACAGTGGAGATGGGGTGCTGGGGGCGGCGGGGGAGGGGCGGCAGGTTGGGGAGGGGCGGTTGTGGTAGAGGAGGAAGAAGTGGGCGAAGAGGATGCATCATGTATCTCTACAGATAGTTGATGTTACTGTTAAGATGGACTATACTGTATTCAAAGCCAGTGTTCAGAAACCAAAGAAACGCTCCCACCCCCTCTGTTTACCTTACGTAACCCCCCCCCCCCCCCACCTGTTGCTTTCAGGCTCATCTTCAGTCCTTTATTGCTACAGTGCCACCTACCCTTCCCAATCCTGGTGTTGAACTGAACAGTCTATGAAACAATGACACTAGTTGTTTTAACCAGGCAGTGTTTTGCACGAAACAGTCTTTCAAGCAAGTATCACATTTTGAACTAAGATTTTCTGAAGCTTAGTTTCGAACATGATGTCAACAAGTATGACAACTATCAATTAGTATACATGTACTTTTCAATAACCTGCCTAGATGCGTAGGGGAAGGGCCCCTAATATGGACCAGTTTTTGTTTGTTGCTGATAACTAGCTTGTTTCCTTGCGAAGAAGTTTCATTTTGTGGTTGGTAGTCCTTCTCTCTTAGTTTAACAGTTAGGCCTAATTAGAGTGAAATAGCTTTGATAGACCGTCAGCAAATATTAAATACAGAAAAGATCACAAATGGTCCATATTAGGGGCCTGGGCGCCCAATATGAACCAGTGAAGCGGCCTTCACGAATCACTGTATAAAGCCCCCTATACTTTTTTTTTTTTTTTTTTTTTTTTTTTTTTTTTTTTTTTTGAGCTGTAGACATTTATTCCCATCAGTGGACTGATATGTATCACTGGCAATTTCCCATTTAAATCTGAAGAAAAAAATAGAAGCAATAATTATTGATGCAATTAAGAAACAAGTACATAACATTGGTTGGTCACTTAACTAACAAATGTATGCAATGAAAAGGAAAACTTCCTAAAATTGGTTGGTAAAAAAAAGGGTTTAATCCTGGGGTAAGGTCACATATAACCAAGATAATATCAGATCAATCATCTAGTCCAATAAACTATCAATAATTATCAAAAATAATATGAGCAGGTATGTATGAAAAATTGTTATGCAAGTTAAAACAAAACTATCAAATATGTATACCGTGAGGTTGTAAGAATTTGTCCAACCACAGCTATAATCACAAGATTTTGTTTTAAATAACAGGGGCGGATTTGGGGGGGGGGGGGGTTACAGGGGTTCCAGGAACCCCTCCCCCGGCTGTCAAAAAAAAATAAAAAAAATTAATACTAACTTTAAAAGAAATAATGAGTGGCTGCTGACACCATGCAGTTGATCATGTTTAAAATCAAGGCTAAGCCATAAATTGTTCATTTTTTATTTTTTTTTTATTTTTTTTTTATTTTTTTATTTTTTTAATTTTTTATTCTCTAATAATATCATGCATGACCATATGTACAATATATAATAATTATAAGCAGGAGAGACATTTTTCATCAATAATGGAAAAACCCAAAAGACAAAGGATGAGAACAGTTCAGTAAGAACATCTCTGCTCAAAAACCAAGATTCAGCTTCAATGTGGAGATGGAGGTTTATCGCCACAACAAGAAGATACAAAGTCTACAGAAGTAAAAAAAATGTTTCCAACCTGTGTAAATAAGCATGTAAACCACCACAGATTTTTTTTATTGTAATTTTTTTTTTTTTTTTCCTTTTTTATTAATTTTTTTTTTTTATTATTATGAAACACGAAGTTTCATTTCATTTTCAAACATGAGTGTTAAATTTACGGGAGTACCGTATCTAAATTTGCTAATGCACATTTTAGCAATAAGAACTAAATGGTTAATGATATCTAGACATACGTTGCCTGCATTTTCAACACAAACAACCCCAAGTAGTACAGATTTTGCGTTAAGTTTAACACGCACACCAGTTTTATCTAGTATAGTGTTTTCGACGTGTTTCCATAAAGGCTTAACTTTACTACAATCATAGAAAAAATGTTCGATGTAGTCTCTTTCGTGTGTGCAGTATGGACAATATTCACTGTCAGACAGTCCCATTTTTTGTAGAAGAATGTTTGTGGGATAGATGTTGTGAACAATTTTCCAGTGCAATTCTCGTAGTCTTGATTCTTTTGTTGCATTTTTTGCTATAGACCAGCATGTTTCATTGACGTCAAAATTAAATGTATTTTTCCAAAATAAAACAGAACAGGGAGTGGAATACTTCGTCTTTACAATAAATTGCCTAATCAGGTTTGCAGTCATATGGTTCGTACCGTTAAAGGTTAAATAGTGTTGTTCGTTAATATCAGATGTCACAAACTCTGGGTTGTTTCTCAAGTATCTGGAGACAGCGGCTCTAACGACCAAGTATTCCAGATAGAGATTTGGCGAGGGCCCTAAGATTTCATTTACCATTTCAAATGGCATAATAGCATTGTTGTGCAACAAATCATTCACATATGTAAACCCTTTTTGAGCCCATTTCTGATAATAAATAGCCTGATTCTGGTAGACTATACCACTATTATTCCAAAGACACGTTATTTTTAACGATCCATGCCATGGAGTTTTACTATAATCTAGCCATGTCGAGGCAACACGTTGCCAAAAAACAGACTTAATCTGATGAAAGCCTTTGAATTTTTTTGTTCCTATAGTAGTACTAAAACAAGCTAAGTTCCATCCAAAAGATTGAAAAGTTCCTCTTGGTATCCATGTCCACGTGCCATTCACATCCTTACTCGACAGTTTAATAAACCATTGACACAGGAATGAGTCTTGCATCACCTTGATATCTATCATATTTACCCCGCCCTGGTCTGTGTTACTGTTGACTACTACCCTTTTCACCTTTTCAAATGCTTTCTTATTACAGTCCCGTTTCCTCCACAAAAACCTATACAGTAGAGTGTTGATTTCTTTCAGCACCTTATCTGGCAAGCAGATGGACTGTAACACATACACAAACTGTGATAACAAAAAACTCTTAATTACGCAGATTTTTCCGAGAATACCCAGATTTCGTTTTTCCCAGTTTAGAATTATTCTTTTAACTTTAGCGATTTTTTCTTGCCAGTTCATTTCAATTTCGGGTGCGCTTTTAGCGTTTGAGAAGTAAATTCCTAAGATTTTTATCTGGTTTACACGTTTAAAGCCAAAATCATCCATGTTTTCATTTCTTTTGGAACCAATCAACATCATTTCGGACTTGTGCATGTTTAACTTAAGACATGATATTAAAGTAAATTGCTCCAGTATTTCTAAAACACAGTTAATGTCTTCTTCGTCTCTTAGAAACATGGTGATGTCATCAGCATATAACAATACTTTTAATATGTTGTCTGCTACGTTTAGCCCTTTTAGCTCTACACTCTGTCTAAAACGAATCGCTAGAAGTTCTACACCGATCACGAAGGCCAGAGGTGAGAAAGGACACCCCTGACGAATCCCGGAATTCACTTCAAAGTCTTCGGAAAGCCACCCGTTATAGCCAATACAACTTCTTGTATTAGCAAAAAGAACTTGGACCCACTGAACAAAGTCTAGAACGAAGCCTAGCCTTCTAAAGGCACTAAGCATGTATTTTTTGGAAATAGAGTCAAAAGCAGCCTGAAAATCGAGTGCTAATAGTACACCAGGTTTTTCTTTAAGTCTGAAATATTCAATTACATCATCAATTGTTCTTATATGAGTACTAACGTTCCGACCTTTTATATAACCCGACTGGTCCTCGTGTACAACGCTATCTATAACAGTACATAGTCGATTCGCTAAACATTTTGCTAACACTTTGTAATCTGCATTTGTCAGTGAAATTGGCCTCCAGTTTGAGAGTTTGTCTTTCGGGAGGTTTTTCCCTTTATGAATAAGGGTTAACACAGCCGCCGTTTGTGAGTGCGACAAGTGACCGTTTTGAAACGACGCATTATAGGAGTGAACAACAAGGCCCTTTAGCTTGACCCAGAAAAATTTCAGAAATTCAGTTGTAAGACCGTCAGTGCCAGGAGATGAGCCGTTATTTAACTTACTTAGCGCCCTAGAGGCCTCTTCAACACTTATTTCACCTTCACAAACTTTCTTCTCCTCCTCTGTCAGACGAGGGGTTTCACAATCTTGCAAAAAAGAATCTGTATCGTTATCAATGTTGATGCTATTGTCACTGTACGCATATTTGTTTTCAAAGTAGTGTTTTTGAGCCTGCAGTATGTCAAACTGATCGACTAATACATCGCCATTATCAAGCTTGATGCTGGGAAACAATTTTGCACTGGCTCGAGATTTTTCAAGGTTTAAAAAGTACTTTGTATTTTTTTCCCCTTCATCAATCCATTTCATTCTAGATCGTGTTTGGGCACTTTTTAAGCGTTCATGCTCAAAGACTTCCAGTTGAAACTTCAGTGCCTCGCGATTACGAAGCAGATTTTCATCAAGCGGTTGTTTGGCAAGTGATGATTCACACTGTGCCAGTTTATCTTGTAAGTGCAAATACTTGTTTTTCTTTAAAACTGCCAGGTTTTTGCTGTACTGAATAGTTTCGTCCCTTATCTCTAACTTAAGTAATTCCCACCGGTTCTCAGCACTCTCTGGTGTGTCTGTGCGAAGGGAAGAGTCAATAAGGTTATTCATTCTTTCTACAAATACACTGTCCTTTAACAAGGCGTTGTTGAACTTCCAGAAGCCGGGACCTCTGGTCACTTCGGAACATTTTAAAGACACAAGCACCCCCCTGTGATCAGAGGAGGGAACAGCCCCCTATACTTCAAAATAACATGATACAACTTAGTGTGCAAGTCAGACTAATTCAAATATGCTTTAGATTTAGCTGTTTCGGGTTGATGAGAGCATTATTTGAAGCCCACCAGGAAACTTAAGAAGCTTATCAAAAACAGAGTGAAAATAAGTGAAATTATCAACTTCCACAAAAAAAGACTATTTGTTATATTTTTTTGAAATCTCGAGGGCTAGTTGTAGGTTGTTTTCAGCAAGCTTCTTAATGAATTAATTAAAATTGCCTTTAGTTTTTATTTTCTTCGATTTGTTGAAGGTGATCCATGTTAGGGGACTCACACATACTTTGAGGTTTTGCTATTATTTTTTGTTTGCAGTAGAAAATCGGGGTACACACTGTTAAAATGTAACAAATACTGTCTTTTTTTGTGTTATGAAAGCTTTGGCTGTGGACAGAAACGAGTCCGTTCTATGCGGCACATTTAGAGTGAACGCTGCCAAAAGTGAAAAAAGCGAAAAAGCCAAACGGTTTTGAGGTTTGTGTTTCTGCAACTGTTTTGACACGTGCAACTTATCCAGAGAGGGTGAATAAAGCGAATGAAATTGTTTTGAGCGCTCTAGCGCCGTTAGTTTGTCAGAACAGGAGGTGGTCCCTATTAGGAGTCGGTCCATATTAGGAGCCTTTCCCCTACATAAATCCACAATCTGCGTAAGCTCTTACATTCTCTGCATCTTGACCTTTGCAGATTATTCCTCTCGGCATCCTTGTATCAGACATGACTATGGAAATCTCAACCAAGGCCGAAGTAACCTTAGTGGTGGTGAACCTAGCTGGATCTAACGGTGACGCATACACCGCCATTCCCGTCAACCAGCTGGGGACCGACTATTACGCTGTGGCTGGGAAGAAAATGAACGAGGAAACAGCTTCGATCCTCACCGTCTCTGCCCCTTATGACGACACGGAGGTCAACGTCACGCTGCCTAAAAGGAGGAGCAATACTGATAACGGTGATAAGCCTTTCCTTCTGCAAGGCGTGACGTATTTCATCGATGACGTCATCTCCGTGAGGCTTAATCGACTGCAGACGCTCCAACTGCAGGTAATTTCTTTCGATCCGTCTGATGGGTGGAAAGATCAGAAAAATTAAGTTTATGTGGGGATAGGTTTGGACTAAATGTGAAGAACACCATTTTGGGTGGCCCTTAGTGTTTTGCAAGAGACGAATAAGGCTTGCACTTGTCATCGACATCACACATGCGTAGAACAAAATATAGAGAAGCGAGCTTGGGCACAGATCAGCAAATTACATAATCAATTCCCAGAAAACAGCTTTTAAAAAATCATCACTGCTGACTATTGTTTCTGCTTAATGTTTGTTTCAGCCTCTCCTCGCCAACAAAACCAAAAACATCTTTTATAATGGTGTTGAAATTAATAAGATTAGATGAACATAACAGACGGAGAACTGCATCATACGAAATTCTGTGTTCTGATAGTATCCTGTGTCGATGAACAATGAGGTGTGCATATTATTGTCATAAAGACACAAATTCGCAAACAAATAAAACCTTAGCAGATCACTTCAAGGCGGCGTTTGACATTCAGTTTGTTTTCCTTTGAAGGGTTCTTTGCAATGCAAGCTTCAAGCTTGCAAGTTAGCAGCCAACGAACAGAGAGTAGAACGTGATGTCACCTTTTATTTAAATTCTTATTAATTTTATTCAGGGATATCTTTTAGCGTCGGCAATCACCAGAACACCGGAGTTTCTTTCAAATCGCCGTTTACTTTTTTCCGTTATGTCTTTATGTTTGACTTGTTTTCGGTGGCTGAAAAATTACGCCAAAACCAATCTTTCTCTCACCGAAATTGTTATGTCCGTTTCGGCAAAGTCCGTAATGAAAATCAACCATATCAACATCCCTTGTTATCTCTTTTTTGGTCAAAGACGTCACTGGACCTGACCGGCACGAGAGTAACCAGCAGCAAACCGGTGTCTGTCCTGAGCGGTCAGAACCGGACCAACCTGTCCGGCAGTGGCTGCAGCTCACACATCCTGGAGCAGATGCCCCCGGTGGTGAACTGGGCCAAGACCTTCATCCTCGTCCACCTGCCCAACCAGACTGCGGGGGAGTACTACCGATTCATCACCAAGGAACCCATGACCACAGTGACGATTGGGGGAGCGGGAACCGGAATCGAAGAAGGAAGCGGAGGAGGAGGAGGACTGCTGGGAGACGCGGGCGGCCCATCCCAACCGGGTTTTGTTCCTGACCAAGACGAATCCTCAGCGAGCGAAAATCCTACAGTAGCACCAGCACCAGACAGCGACGCAGGTGAAGAGACCCACGTCCTCAAGATCCAAAACGCTGGCGAGTTCGCAGAGTTCGACCTCACCGCTGGCAAGTTCATGTACGTTGTGGCTGACAAGCCCATCCTGGTGGCACAGTACACTCGCGAACAGGTGAGGATCGGAGACACCTTCCTCAAGGATCCCGGAGACCCTTCCCTCCTCGTTCTATCTGGCTTGGAACACGCTCTGGACGTGTATCGCTTCAGCATAGTGGCGGTCCCGGAGAAGGATTTGTACGTCGTCCTCACCGCACGCCAGCAAGACGTCTCGCTGCTCCGGGTCAACGGCCAGGTTCTGAGCTCTCGCAACGTCTCGTGGGATCCCGTGATGGGCGCGAGCGACTACGTAGTGGGTCACGTGGTTTTGACGCAAGCGGACATGCCGTGTACGCTTGGCTTCGAAGGCGGGCCAAAGTTCAACGCCCACGTGTACTACGCTGGTCAGTGCGAGTGTTGGGCTATGTCTCTGACCCACGGTCAGCCCCAGGTCAGTGTCCATTGCAACGATGTTGTTCTTGTTCTTGTTCTTGTTCTGATGGTAAACACTAGTGAACGATGTGTCTCCACACGTGACGGAGATCTGTGCAGACAAGCGAACACATCAGCATTGAATTGTTAGCCCATACTTTGGAACGTAAAACAAAATAGATCAGAGCAAATGTTCGGAGGGATATCAGTCGTGCGCATGATTTTATCTGAAGCTGCAGACTTAGATAGGACACTGCTGCGTGAACATATTTCACCCACAGGTACCTCACACAGTTTGGGTTGAAATTGTACCGCAGTAATGACACACATACGTACAATGCACACATTTATACACTTTAAATGTAAGTCCCTTGTTCATGAAGCACTACTTTCGTTGCTGTATGTGGGTCACTGCGTTGGTCACAATGTGAAGATCGTAAGCCAAGCTGATGTTTTCATGGCCTATTTTTTTGCCTTTTTTCACTTCAGCCGCAGGATCCAGTGTCCTCATGCCCTACGTCATCGCATAGTGCTGGTGACGGCATCGATAATGATTGTGACGGAAGCATTGACGAGGAGCCGTGTTGCGTCGACTTAGCGACAGGTGACGTAACTGATGTTGTTTATGCTCTGTCTGTTTGTCCGTCTCTCTGTCTGTCTGTCTGTCTGTGTCGTGTGTGTGTGTGTGTGTGGGGGGGGGGGTGTATGGCTTTGTGTGTGTGTGTGTGTGTATATATATAACTTGTCCGCGTATCCATTTCTGGATCTGCAGGCTGGTACAGAGTTACCTCCCTTTAGGCTTTTTCAAATTTCCCTTGTTTTAACCTAATTTCTTGGTTAAAACTTGTCTAAATTTCTAAATTCTTTCTTAATAAATATCAATTCTACACTTTGGCCTTAAATCAAAGTGTTTCCCTTCACAGATATCCTCTTGGGGTTGTCAGATGAGGGTAGTCTCCCATGCCAACAGAAGCTACCATTCAGAGAATGGTTTGCTTCTTAGTTGGATACCATGGGTTGACAACTCTCGCCATCAGTACCACCTGACCACTGATGAGACACAATAGTGTCGAAACACGTGTCTGGTCTAGGTACAAATACAATGGTCCTCCTCAGGACTAGATTACCTTGCGATACGTCCCCCACAAAGGGACTTTGCTCTGTAAATCTCGGTCCCCCTTGAGGAGGGTCTGATGCTCCCAATAGGCTGTCTGTGAAGGGATACTTACTTCTCTCTCTATCTCTGCTAAGAGATTTTAACAAATCTCGGAAGAAAGTCTCTGCTGACTTTCAATTGTTTCTTTCACAATTTCTGATGTTTTATATATATATATATGAGAGAGAGAGAGAGAGAGAGAGAGAGATGTGTGGGTGCATATTGATTACTTTTAGAATTTAGAATGTGATATGGAAGATTATGACGCGTATCTGTGTATTCTTCAGTTGATTTTGAACTTGTTCTTTTCCGTTTCTTTTTTGATTAAACGCCGCACAATGTTGTGCTTGGCAAACATTAAACAAATCGTCTTTTTGGATTAATTGAAACATTCTTGTGTTTAATTTTTATTCAGAACTGACAAAGTCAACAACTTTCACGGAAATAACAAATTTTCGTCGACGAGCAGAGAATATTACACCTTTAAAAGCCCGGAATAAAATCGGATGTGGAGTCACGTGCGTGCGCATGACTGGATGCTGGGGAGTGAACTATGCCCTCAAGGACCCCGGAGGTGACAACTGCGAACTTCTGATGGGACGTGGCATGGGCCTAGTTGCTACAGCAGGTTGGGGGTTTCAATCCATGCTGTCTTTGTCCACTTACAAAAATTAGCCTATCGCTTGTTTGTTAATTTGATTTTCTTGAAAACAAAAGTCCGGTTTACTGCTTTTTACATTTAGTCAAATTTTGTTTTCTTTTTAAATTGTATCAATTGAAGAATATTATATAAAGACATAAATGAATTATCTGATTGAAAGACTGTTTAGTTTTGTTATCACGGCAATATAAACCAACAAAATCATATGAGCACAGAAGTTGGGTTTTTTTGTCTTTAAAGAGATGATGCTATTTATGTCAACTTTCTTTAGGTAGATTGTAGCTAAATGAGAAGCCACATCTATGGAAATAATAACATATGTGCAATAATTGGGGTAGTGAGTACGATTGTTTTAACTTTTTTCACATGTCCATCTTAACAATTTTAGTAACATTATTTTAAAGATATGCAAACCCTGACTTTGTGTTACATGCATTCTGCAAAAGTGACAGCGTTCAGCTTCTTCTCTCTTTTGACATTCAATAAACTATCAACTGAACGTTTTAACCAGGGCGGAGACGATCTTTGTAACCAGATGTGTGTGTGTGTACGTGTAACTGTGTGTGTGTGTGTGTGTGTCTGTCTGTCTATCTGTCTGTCTCTGTCTGTTCAAAGCATTTATCAAAAACCACCAAATGAATTTTTTTGATAAAAATTGGTGTATTCATTTGTGAGGGCATTTGCATTTACTTGTGCCATTCTCCGACTTTTTTTTATAGCGCTATTTGATGATGATTAACATAATATTTGCCTGTTTGCAAAAGTTGAGGCCGCACAGTCGCGGACACATTTTTCCATCCATTTTCGTGAATGTTTTGGGTACATAACCTTTGATCCAGTCTGTACTATGGGATTGCATTTTAGGTTAGTACCTTACAAATTTGTCTATAAAATGTTCACTCAAATATTTGCCTATATTTTCCACTTTTTTTAAACGTGCAATTTCAATCACAAAAGTGTATTCCTTATGACCTCCTGTAACCGAAAATATACTCAGTATTTATTGTTTTGTTGTGACAAATGTGCTTTAAATGGAGAAACACGTAAAATAACAACCTTAATTATTTATGGAACAAGACTCATAAAATTAACATTCGTCTGTTCCTTATCATTTTCAAATTCCAAAAATATATCGTTTTATATAATATTGTTTGATGTTACAAATATGCTCAAAGTAAAGAAATTAGTTGAATGAAAATAGTGCTTCAAACCTTCGACTTCAAAGCTCGGTTCTTCTTGCTTTCTTTTCCAGCTTGTTTAGACCTATTATACCTTTGCGGAGTAGTTACTGTTTGATCATAAATCTTATTTGAAGTTAATTGTTTGAAACAAGGAAATGCATACTCAACCAAAAGTTAAGAAAGTTGAAGAAAGGTAGGTTTTTTTAAAAGATGATTTTTTTTTTTAGTAAGAATTAACGTTGAAAGACCTCTCGACAGACGCCGCATTCTTCTGACTGGCAGTCACATGGACTCTTTTGAATATTGTGTAATTTGCAAGTATTTGCAACCTCCTATAACATCACTTTCTTGGTTTCTTTGTTTGATCTTTTGTATAGTTAGCACAATGTCCCGAAAAACGACCTTTGCTGTGGGATAAAACCAAGAAATGTTCTCTCGAGTTGTATTGCAGTCAAACATTTGAAACCGGTTACACTTGTGCTTCGTTTGATCCTTGCAATTTTATCCTGGTCAAGATAACCTATGTCAAACGACTGACACGCGTGCCCTATGAAAAACAGAAGCTATCGAAGCCGGAGCAATACTTTGAGAATGTTGATAAACACACAAACACAATAGCGTTTTACTGAGACAACGAGGTCAGGTTATACAGTGGGGCACAGACAAAACACAAAAACAAAAAGAAAATAGAACCAAAAAAAGAAAATGAAAAAAAGGTAAATGAAATCATAGAATGATTTTCTTTTTCAAATGTCATTAAAGCAAAGATAATGTTTACCCGTAAAGTTTCATTTTCCAGAATGTTGTTAATGCAGCGTTGACGTCTTTTCCGAGCAGATAGTGTCATGGCAAATTTCACTCTCTTTTGAAATCTCGTGGTTGCTTTTGAATAAAACTACTTTTAAAACGTGTTGAGTCTTATACCCCCATTCCACTCAACCGTTCTAGGTCCCGTTCCCGTACTGACCCAGGACGGCTGCCACAACAATGGAACGCTGCGCAAACGGCCGTTTTTGGCATCTTTGAGCAGCTTCTGACCATTGTAGCAGCCGTCCTTGGTCGGTACGGTAACGGGACCTAGAACGGTTGTGTGGAATGTGGGTGTGACAACTCAGTGTGTGAGAGCGCTACCGTTGCGTTACCGTTGTTTTAAGTCCCTTTAACGATCCAAGCGTTCCGTTACCGATGGGTTAAGGTTCCATTACCGTTCATTCTGATCGGGAGGGGAACGGCTAAAATTTTTAACATGCAGCCCAAACTCAGCCGTCCCTACCGACCCTACCGTTCTAAGCAGTTCCGTTAACGATCATTTACGTTCCATTGCGGTTCCCTCCCGATCCCTCCCCTGCCCGTTCCCTTCTTTGGTCGGTACGGGAACGGGACCTAGAACGGTACCGGCACGGTTGGCCAAGTGGTAAGGCGTCCGCCCCGTGATCGGGAGGTCGTGGGTTCGAACCCCGGCCGGGTCATACCTAAGACTTTAAAATTGGCAATCTAGTGGCTGCTCCGCCTGGCGTCTGGCATTATGGGGTTAGTGCTAGGACTGGTTGGTCCGGTGTCAGAATAATGTGACTGGGTGAGACATGAAGCCTGTGCTGCGACTTCTGTCTTGTGTGTGGCGCACGTTAAATGTCAAAGCAGCACCGCCCTGATATGGCCCTTCGTGGTCGGCTGGGCGTTAAGCAAACAAACAAACAAACCAACCTAGAACGGTTGTGTGGAATGGGTATAATCATGTGACTAGATGCATTTCGAATATAAGCCAAAGTCGTATTCATATACACTGTGATTCAGTTACTAATTAATCAAATTCTGTGTCTACATTAACGACTCTCAACTTCACAACAGCTCTTCCCCTGACCAGTCTGAATCTCTTCTTTCCTCTATCTCTGACACTATCACTGACGTGCAGAATTGGATGACAGAAAACAAACTTCAGCTCAATAGCAACAAAACTGAAGCTATCCTAATAGGCACTACATCCAAACTCTCCAAAACCACCTCCGACTCTCTTCAACTCTCTGACTCTTCTGTCCCTCTGTCTTCTGCTGTCAAAAACCTCGGAGTCACTCTAGACAACACCCTTTCCATGAAACAACACATCTCTTCTGTCTCTCGCACCTGCTACTTCCAACTCCGCCGCATCGCCACTATCCGCAAATACCTCACCACAGATGCTACCGCCAAACTGGTCACTTCCACCATTCTCTCACGTCTTGACTATTGTAACTCTCTCTTGGCGGGTCTTCCCTCTTCTTCTATCTCTCGTCTCCAACGCATTCAAAATAGCTCTGCCCGTCTTGTCTTACGAAAGAAAAAGAGAGATCATATCACCCCCCTCCTAAATCAGCTCCACTGGTTGCCCGTTCCTGCCCGTATCACATACAAAATCAACACTCTCACCTACAAATGCCTCCATGGTCTCGCCCCTGCCTATCTCTCCGACTCTCTCTCTCTCTATGTCCCTTCACGAGCACTCAGATCATCTGCCGACTCCCTCAAGCTCAACATCCCCCACACCAAACTCAAAACAGCATGTCAACGCTTATTTTCTTTCCAAGCACCTAGCCAATGGAACACACTACCTCTCCCCCTCCGTCAACAACAGTCCCTCGAATCATTCAAATCTGCACTCAAGACATTCCTTTTTTCCAAATAATCCATGCATTCTACACTGCCCACCCCATCCCACCCTGAATAACTGTACATATTTTAATGGTTGATGGTGTGTGTGTGTGTTAGTGACTTTAAGTCTCCGTGTGTGTGAATGAGTGTATGTGCGCCTTGAGTCGCCTGTTGGTGAGATATGTGCGCGTTATAAATATTCGTATTATTATTATTATTAAATCATGTAATGCCCACTACTGACTGACCGGCACGGTTGGCCTAGTTGTAAGGCGTCCGCCCTGTGATCGGGAGGTCGTGGGTTCGAACCCCGGCCGGGTCATACCTAAGACTTTAAAATTGGCAATCTAGTGGCTGCTCCGCCTGGCGTCTGGCATTATGGGGTTAGTGCTAGGACTGGTTGGTCCGGTGTCAGAATATTGTGACTGGGTGAGACATGAAGCCTGTGCTGCGACTTCTGTCTTGTGTGTGGCGCACGTTATATGTCAAAGCAGCACCGCCCTGATATGGCCCTTCGTGGTCGGCTGGGCGTTAAGCAAACAAACAAACAAACTACTGACTGTCATGGGCTTGTCTAAAACTAAAACAAGATAACAAGAAAAATTTACTATTTTGTCTACTCTTCGTTTTACTTTATTGTTTTTCGCTGATGAAGACGCAAGTCGAAAGCGACCTATTGTGTAATTGATTGCTGTGGCTGGTTTCTTCTGATGAGTACATTTTTATTCTTATCTTGTTCTAGTTCTTCTCACCTGCAGTTTCTTTTCGATTTAAAAAAAAAGGAAAAATGATGACATAATGTGCATGAAACAAAAGAAAACCTAAGGTCATTATACAAGACAAATATACAAACAATAAGGGTACCAATCTCATCAGCATGTGTCTAGACTGTAAAAAGTATGTAGGCTTAATTACTATTTCTCATGATTCATTTATTAGGCACTAGACGTCTAAACACATAACATCAATGGTGTCTCGAGAAGCTGTGGTATGCGGAAAAAAATTCAAAGCACCTTGCAGGTCAGAAAACAGAGAACAAAGTAAACCCTTTCAAAAGAAAGAGGAAGTGGTTGTATCGAAAATAATCATTGTTGCATGCAAAGCTGCCAGGATTGTATTCTTTCGTTGTCTTTGATGTTTACTCAACCCTGAAAAAGTGTTATATGAACCTGATGAAAGGTAACTTTGTGTCGCTCAAGCAAACGTTTGAGCTGAAAATAAATACATTGTGACGTGTGAAGCCAGATTACGTCGGACAACAACCTCGTGAAGTTGCACGTTCAAAGACTTCCTTCTCGATCGACTCTTTCGCCCTCTCTCTTTCTTATTCACACACTCTCTCTCTCTCTCTCTGAAAACGTAGCAAAAATTGTGAATTTTGCCCTGTTGAGTTAGAAGACGAACTGCATTTTCTGTTTTCGTGTCGATTGTATATAGAGAATACTACATGGCTTGCTGTGTCGTACCAGATTTACACGAGTTGTTTTTTTAAATATTGAACTGCGAGCGAAAGCAACGAGTGTCATCTAAACAAGATTCAAAATCAATTTGGAAAGCCATTAATCTATTAACAAACAAGCGTTCTAATTCACACCCTACTGCCATGAAAAATATTTCCGCTGATAAACTTAATTTAAATTTTTCTACAGTGAGGCAAAAAGTTATTCCTATTGATAGAACACAAGAAAATGATTTAAATACCTTAATAGATCATTGCAAATCCAAGAGAATAGAGGCAGAAATGCCGCTACAACACATGACTGTGTCTGAAGTTTACTTTGCACTTGTTCATCTCAAACCAACAGGAACCCGGGGTGTAGATAGAATAGACAGTAAAATAGTGAAAATAGCTGCTCCTATAATCACAGACACCTTGACATACATTTACAACTTATGCATTACCATCTCTTATTTTCCAACAGCATTTAAGCAAGCTAAGGTAATCCCTCTGTTTAAATCAGGTGATCCTTCTGATCACTCTAATTACAGGCCTATTTTAATCCTGTCACCACTTTCAAAACCCTTGGAAAAACATATATATAAACATGCCCTAGCACATTTTGATAAAAACAATTTATTCAATCCAAAACAATCTGGTTTTTGCAAAAAGCACTCATGTCATACAGCTCTTATAAATCTAATTGATCAATGGCTAACCAACATAAATTCCAACAAATTGTCTGCAGCACTGTTTGTGGGTTTGCAAAGGCATTCGATGTTATTGATCATTCTCTTCTCATCAGGAAATTGTCAATATATGGTATGCAATGCACCACCATTAATATTCTTAAATCTTTTCTTTTAAATAGAAAACAAATTACATTTACTAATGCATCATATTCAAATGAAATTACTTTGAAATATGGGGTCCCACAGGGATCTGTTTTAGGCCCATTATTGTTCTCCATTTATGTCAATGATTTACCACTTTGCATACGTAATAACTGTGAGTTGTTTGCAGATGACACTACTATTCATTCTAGTCACCATTCCATAAATTATTTATCAAAAACTCTCCAAGAAAGCATTGATGCACTCCTGAATTGGTCAGAGTTAAACCATATATGTCTCTTAACCATACAAAAACAAAGTTTACGCTCATAACCACAAGACAGAAACGACAAAATCTATTATGACCAGACTTCAGCTTCAGACAGACAGATGTTCTTGCATCCACTCCATGCATGCAGCAACAACCCAATGAATTGACTTAAGAGTGATGACAGCTTCGACGGGATTTTAATCCAGTAGCTATAAAGCAAGATTGGCAAAATAAGGGCACAAAGGCGGCAGTAGGCATGGCTTTTAAAATCCCTATCCCCCCTAAGCTGAAGAAGCCTAATCCGTAATAGGACCGGAGGTAGTTTCGTATTCTACGAACTGTTTGATTCTTTTACCCCCTACGCACCCTCTTTTTCACGAAGACTTCCGGCTCTTTGGCAGCGGGCCCCGCGTGCATACGGCCGCTGAAGGAAATGTTAGCCCTTTCAGATTCTAGTCGTATGCCAGCATGCGATCTGATCCTAGTTACCATTCGTAGATGGAGAAAAGGTCAACAACTAGGGGACCCAGTATCCGTTCATACCTCCGCATACATCGGCGTTCGGGCATTCCAGAATCCTGGGTATTTGGTGCGCTTTGCGCAACCACACCTTTGTATTTAGGTGTCTACATTGAATTTCTTGGCTAAAGCCTATGTTACATTTTATGTAAGCCACAGTTACTTGTATTAGCCATGTCTACTTATGCAGAGTTTATAATAGCTTGTGACAGTGCAATTAAAAAGCGCTGCCTACTGCGCCAAAGTACCAGACAAGTAAATGTACACACTAAAAGAAAACATGTATAACTGGTTGGAGATAACCCAAACCTTGAAGACCTGAAAGCGGATTACCCTTTGTCAACATAAAGCAAATAGAAGAAGAACAACATTTGTAACTGCAGTTCCTGGTAAAATCTAACTGATACTAAGCACACAGAATAGAAGATGACCCATATTCTGTCCAACAGCCCCCCCCCCCCCCCCGCCCCACCAGAATAGGAGATAACCAGTATTCGGACCAACATAATCCCCCCACCCCAAAGGCACCTGAATAGGAGATAACCCTTATTCGGGCCAACCTAATCCCCCCCCCCCCCCACAGGCACCTGGATAGGAGATAACCCGTATTCGGACCAACATAATCTCCCCCCCCCCCAGGCACCTGAATATGAGATAACCCGTATTCGGGCCAACATAATCCCCCCCCCTCCCCCACATCCTCTTGGCACATAAATAGGAGATAACCCATATTCTGGCCCTAATATGCGATAACCCATATTCTGACCGAGGCAACCCACCCTGCATTCACATACACCCCTTCGACACCTACATAGTATATAACTAGTAACCTGGTCAACGTAACTACCCCCTTGCATACATATATTCAAGCTAATTCATCCCAGGAAGTTGTCATCAGTGCATCTGCTAGGAGCAGGATAAGCCGTCACTCTCGCGGTGAGGTGGGTGGGATAATTTTCGTCTGCGAAAAACACGTCTTCTCGCGCTGCGTTCAAGACGGAAAAGGAAGTAGGGAGGTTTAACTCCCTTGAATTATCGTAGGTTTGACTTTCGACAGAAAAGCGACCAAATTATCTTTTCCGATTGTTTTACGGAGGTCTCAGCTGAACCAGGTCATAACCAAATTTATGTAAAGACTTAAATTGTTTTATGACCAGACTTCAGCTTCAGACAGACAGATGTTCTTGCATCCACTCCATGCATGCAGCAACAACCCAATGAATTGACTTAAGAGTGATGACAGCTTCGACGGGATTTTAATCCAGTAGCTATAAAGCAAGATTGGCAAAATAAGGGCACAAAGGCGGCAGTAGGCATGGCTTTTAAAATCCCTATCCCCCCTAAGCTGAAGAAGCCTAATCCGTAATAGGACCGGAGGTAGTTTCGTATTCTACGAACTGTTTGATTCTTTTACCCCCTACGCACCCTCTTTTTCACGAAGACTTCCGGCTCTTTGGCAGCGGGCCCCGCGTGCATACGGCCGCTGAAGGAAATGTTAGCCCTTTCAGATTCTAGTCGTATGCCAGCATGCGATCTGATCCTAGTTACCATTCGTAGATGGAGAAAAGGTCAACAACTAGGGGACCCAGTATCCGTTCATACCTCCGCATACATCGGCGTTCGGGCATTCCAGAATCCTGGGTATTTGGTGCGCTTTGCGCAACCACACCTTTGTATTTAGGTGTCTACATTGAATTTCTTGGCTAAAGCCTATGTTACATTTTATGTAAGCCACAGTTACTTGTATTAGCCATGTCTACTTATGCCATCAAACTGGCTATTCCATATTTTCTCAAAAGTTTGGTAAGAGCCAGTTTCCGCCACCCCTGTGCCCTAATGTAACTCTAGTACGCTGTCTACAACTTTTACTTTATCTCAAAACAACAATGTCAGGTTTATACAATTTTGGAACATTTCGCTTCGAAATTCTAAAATCAATGAATTTTGCAAATGTGTCGACAGCTTACTAAAGGTTAAGGAACAATGCATATGTTATTATGTAAAAGAAGCTCTTAACGTTCAGAGTAGATGATTGTAGTTGGACCCCTTCCCCATCGTTGGAATTATGTCCAGGTCTGCCTCGGCGAGATCCGCGCTACCTTGTTCCTGATTTATGATGCTTGCGCGCAGCTCCATAATTTGTCAAAGTAAGACCATTAGTTCTTGGGATCACGACAGAGTATATCAAGACAGTTGAAATGTACCACATTCTCGAGGTTGTGACCAGATCACGAACAGCCAGGTGGCACTGCCAATCGCTCCAAAATGTAGCACAATGTCTGTAAAATGTGTATTTTGCTGTCTCATAGTAGTGGAAACACGTTACAGCTGTGCAGGCCTGGACTGACAACGAGTGGGGGATGCAGAGGTGCTTCCTGATAGTGTGAAGGTGCGTCTTTATCCAGACCATACAGCTTGACCCATGAACGAGAATACCTGAAACTAAGAGTTGATTATTAGAAAACCTCTCTAACAAGAGATTCCAGGCGCATACTGGTTTGTGTCTGCCTGTTTTAATCAGTTCTTTTAACAAATGAGGTTAATATTGATGACGGTCTTATTTGTCCCAACCGGGACCCATATACGTTTGTTTGGTTGTGTGTGGGCGCAAGCATTCTCTTAATTGCATTTTAGATGTTTATACTTGGTCTGATTTGCGATTTGTTGTTGTCATAATTATGTTGTCTGGTTGCTAAAGGGCAGATGAACTATACTTTTCCATCCATTGCTTGTTTGTGGACAATACATTGTCTTATGTCTGACGAACGACCAAAGACAAACACCTCCCTTTTTATGGTTGTATCGGGACTGCAACGCTGGCTGTTCTGTTCCTGGGTAGGTTGGATGAAAACTCCATCAAATGGACTGGTTGCCTTTTTGCGATACGGCCTGAAACTGATATCTGGTCAGACATGAGCCATCAACATGAATGACGAGTAAATTGTGAATGTTGCTGGGAGATAGACTTCCCCACACACGCACACACAAAGAAAATGTGCTGAGATTAATCTATTTTTGGGTCCCCCTCATAAAGGGGGTGGGGGGGAGGGCACGGCCTGAAGTGCATCTGTGTCGAGGTGTCCTTGGACTTAAACCTGCTTGCATCTGTGGAGATATTAAACTGACATATACCGGGGGGGACATGGTCTGCAGTGCGTCTGTGTCGAGGTGTCCTTGGACTTCAAACTGCTTGTATCTGTGAAGATAATATTGAATGTTAAACTGACATATACCGCTGTTCTCCCGGCATCTTTGGCGGACACTGCAACGTTGCTAAATATGGTGGTGGGATGCCTGCCTTCGGGATGGAATAATACAAATTGAATACAAGCATAAACTCCTTCCCCCAACTGGAGTTGATATTAGAACCTTGTTTGTCGGGTAAATAATGAGTGCCACCCTGGCAGCCACGGGAATCAGGAACTGGCAACCAGCTTAGCCGCTTCGTGCGATGTTCCAAACATAATAACAAATATCGCGGATATTTTGCGAGGGCTGCAAATTAAAAGCCATTTAATCGAACTGGGTCATTTAATAAACATATTAAATAAGAAAATAGAAAATAAGTTAAAACTAAATGATAAGACAGAGGCACTTCTGTGCATGAAAAGTCCACTAAGTTCCCAAATTCTCAACCTTCGTCTGTCCAAGTAGGCAATACCGACATCTCTTTCTCTTCTTCAGCTAGAAACCTCGGCTTCACCATCTCCTCAGACATGACACTCAACAAGCACATCTCCAACATCTGTAGGTCCGCATACTTTGAACTCCGCAAGATCGCAACCATCCGCCATACTCTGTCCGTTCAAACTACAAACACTCTAGTCTGCTCTCTTGTTCTTTCTAAACTTGACTACTGTAACTCTCTTCTCTCTGGCTGTCCACTCTACCTCCTGCACAAACTACAGAAAGTTCAAAATTCTGCAGCACGCCTGATCCTCAAAGCACGAAAAAAAAGATCATGTCACACCATTTCGCCGCACACTCCACTGGTTACCCATCCAAGCCCGCATTGAATACAAACTGTCCACTCTCTGCTTTCACTTCTTCTCTGCCTCGTCTCCTGCATATTTCTCTGAACTTCTCACTGTATACACTCCTGCTAGACAACTCCGCTCCTCTTCTGATGGCCGCACCCTAGTCATCCCACACACAAAATCAAAAGCATATGGACAACGCACTTTTGCATTTTGCGCATCTACTCAATGGAACTCTCTCCCCTCTCACATTCGCCACTCTCAGTCAGTACAGTCATTCAAGCGAGCACTCAAAACTCACCTCTTCCAGAAACACAACTCCTAAAGTCGCAACATTTTGCCATCCTGTTCTGTAACGGTTCCATCTCTATTCAGCTTGTTATTTTTGTCTTTTGTTTTAAATTATTATAAATATAATTTTTCACTGCAGTAGTCCTTTAACTTTAACCCTTAGCTGTAGGCTAGATATGCACAAGTCATGTCGGTGCCACATAATGCTGACACACATGTTCCTGTGCATAGTTTATGGATAACATGTAGTTGGGAAGTTAAGAGTAGAAATAATTAGTATTTAGTGTAGGAGGAGGGTTGGGGGTGGGCAGGGGGTTGGTATGATTTACTTTGAGCAGGTCGGTTTCAGTTTTAATAAACTGTGTAACTTATATTTGAGTCTTTCGTGTTTTAGACATTGGTGCATTTAATAGTTTTAATGAGTTGCCTTTTGTTTTATCATTCTGGTGTTTATCTAGATGAGCTGTGTATCTTATAAGAAGTTCTTAAAAGTTCGAAGTTATTTTATTTTTTATTTTTTTATTTTTTATTTTTTTTTTTTTTTTTAATGGTCTTAACAGTTAAACATGCATTACGTTATCATTAAGATTCATGCTTTGTTAGCACTAAACAGTTGTTTTAATCAGTCTGGTTTTCTCTTGTTTTCATCTTATGAACATTCTAAATGTTAGACTAACTTATTGTCTTGTAGAGAATAACAACTGTGTGAATGGTGCTACACTGAATGAAAGAGTGTGACACGAAGTTCTTGTACATCATTGTAAAGAGTGTGAATGACGTTTTAGTTTAGATGTCAAGCGCTTAGAGCAAGCCTTTTTAACGAAAGTTTTTGATTTAGGGCTATATAAATGTTCTTATTATTATTATTATTATTATTATTATTATTATATTGAGGCAGACTGGGCCTTTAAAAGCTACCCGCAAACCGGTTTTCTTTCTGTCGCTTGATTACCTCTGTTTGTGACGTCGAGTGCCTGTCGTGTACGTCACAGAACGTACTGTCAACGTTTTTATAACGAGGGCTAGATCTGGCGCGAAATGAAATGTCAAAATTGCGCCCTAAGTTGCACCCTAAATCACCTCTCACCGCCTGTTAATATATTCACTGAAAATACCTTCACTGTGCAAAGTTCCGGTGTTGCGGAAAAACGAGGTTTAATCACCTTATCCCTTTGTAAATAATGATCTGCCGCCTCGCGCTGCAGTATGTAGATCTACAATTTGGCCAACTTCTTCCTCTTTTGATCATTTCATATAAGTTAAAAGACATACGCGGTGGCTAAGAATGCCGTAACGGACCTTTCTGATGATAGATTTACATTTAATCATGGCTTCCTTTCATCTTTTGATCAGTTCGATCTAAGAATGTTGAATCGGGCCTTGTTAGCAGCAGCACACACATGTCTATTGACTGTGAATTGTGCATGATGCCCGATTCTTCAAATTCATTCGAATGATAAAATATTAGCATGGGAATGCAAACAGAACCATCATAATATCACACGATACCACCAATGATACTTCTGATCACGGATTGCTCAGGACGTCTGCGAAAAACACGTCTTCTCGCGCTGCGTTCAAGACGGAAAAGGAAGTAGGGAGGTTTAACTCCCTTGAATTATCGTAGGTTTGACTTTCGACAGAAAAGCGACCAAATTATCTTTTCCGATTGTTTTACGGAGGTCTCAGCTGAACCAGGTCATAACCAAATTTATGTAAAGACTTAAATTGTTTTATCGAGCATTCCATCTCTTTATATTAAAAATCAAGTATTGGAAGAAGTGTCTCACCATAAAGTCCTTGGTGTAAAGATTGATAATAATTTATCATGGCATGATCACATTAATTCCATCTGTAAGATTGCTTCCCAAAAAATATATCAGTTATCAAAATTAAAACACTTCTTGAATCTCCACTCGCCAAAAAAAATTTTTTACAATCACATCTTGTCAAATATTGATTATGCATCCACTGTATGGGATTGTGCAAGTGCTAATGTTTTGAAACCTTTAGCCAGTCTTCACAGAAGAGCAGTTAAGCTTATTATGCTAAAAATAATCACACTCCTTCAGAATCTGATTATAAAAATGTGCAAGTATTACCATTTCAAAAAAGATTAATGTATAATAAAGGTGTTATAATGCATAAAGTGATGTCAGGATATGCACCAGAGACATTACGTGATAATTTTATTTTGAACTATAACAGACTAAAAATCATAACACCGACTCCACGTATTGACCTTTTCAAATCAAGCCTTCTTTATTCAGGTACGGTCCTATGGAACTCACTGCCTATTTTTCTTAAGCATAAAACAAACACAGACAGCTTCAAAAAAAGTTATATGTCGCACATAATGCAACTAAACATGTGCTGAATGGTTCATCAATTCATTTAAAATATATGTGCATGTTAAACAAAATTATAACAATATGCAGATCTAAATTAAGTTATGTTAAAAATTGACACTTTTTATCATTTGAAATTGAACTTAAAATGCAGTATGACAATTTATTTTCTCTCTCTCTCTCTCTCTCTCTCTCTCTCTCTCTCTCTCTCTCTCTCTCTCTCTCTCTCTCTCTCTCTCTCTCTCTCTCTCTCTCTCTCTCTTTCTCTCAACAGAAACCGTTCTAAATCAAACACACACACACACGCACACACACATACCCCCCACCACACACACACACACACACACACACACACACACACACACACACACACACACACACACACACGCACAGACACGTATTTTCACAACAGCCTCAAAATAAGTGTTCAAAAAGGTTGTGGAAAGTTCAGCGCTTGCAGATTCAAATAGCATATGAAAGGAATATTGAAAAGCAAACATGAAACCTTAATAAAATTGATCAATTCGGGATCAATCCATACTCTCTGGACGATTTCTGTCCTTTCAGACTGGATGCCTCTCTACTCAAAATAAGCTCAGCAGCACAGAGGCTACAAAAACAAAAGGAGAAAAACAATGTACTAAAACAAAAGTAAATAAAACCAAGTGAGCTGGATCGTCCTACTGAACTTTTCACACACAAAAAGTCAATGTATCGACTGTATGATTCTTGTTTTCTCGTTTCATAATTATAATAATTATTGTTGACTCTTTTGTTTAAGAAGACTGCGTGCAAGTGTTTGAATGTGTATCTTTTTTAAGTGTCGGTGAACGATTAGTCTCCAGAAATGTCTGAACTGAACCAATCTTATTAAATCTGCAGCGGCAAAAACGTGTTAATGACACTGGCGTTGCTTCTGGTCACATGGAAATACAATATAATGGTGAAGAGCAGAAGGCCATCAAAAGCAAATCTTGTATTAAGATTATAGTTGTATAAATTGATCATGGTTTGTAAAAAAAACTAAACAAAAACGTTTTTGTTTGTAGTTCAATGTGTGACGAATCAGTCTCGCTGTTTCGCTCTATTTGCTACAAGTATTTATTCTGCAAAAAGGTCATCTTTATATCAGTCATGGTTCAAGACCCTTCGAACACAATATTGCACTTCAGTGTTACGGATGTGACGGAAACTCTCTGAGGGACTCTGGGAGAATCGACAACACGGCACAGATTTTTCGCATGTCCGCCATATTTGTCAACTGAACATGAAAAGAGGCAAAACATTTCTGTGATTCGATCGTTTGTATTTGTTGACAGAGTTTGCGATGTGCTGAAGAAAGCGTGGAGGGGAGAATTGATTTCATTGACTGCTTGTTTCTGATAAATAGCACTTTTCCAGCAGATCACAGTCTACAAGGAGATGTCAACTGAGATGTAAAAAATGTCTCTGTCAATCTTTGTCTCTTTTTCTCTCTTTGTCTCTGTCTCTGTCTCTGTCTGTCTGTCTGTCTCTCTCTCTCTCTCTCTCTCTCTCTCTCTCTCTCTATCTCTCTCTCTATCTCTATCTATCTCTCTCTATCTTTGACTGTCTCTGTTGGTATGTCTCTATCTCTCTCTTTCTCTATAGGTCCGTCTGTCCGTCTGTCTTGTCTATCTGTCTGTCTCTCTCTGTCTTTCATTCTTTCTCTCACTATTTCCCTCTCTCTTTCTGTCCCTCTGTTTTACACACACACATTCACACACACACACACACACACATACACACACACACACACACACACGCACCGGCAAACACACACACACAGGCAAACACACTCACACCGCCACACACACACAAACACACACACACACGCACACACACACACCGGCATACAAACACACATACATAATCACACACACACACACACACACACACACACACACACACACACACACACACACACACACACACACACACACACACACACACACACACACACACACGGTACCGCAAAGCCAAAGAGGTTGAGGGGACGAACAGCAATCAACTCAAATACACACACTCACACACGTGTTATTGTAATTTTTTTGTAATTTTTATTGTGACTGATGTTTGTAAAACATGATTTGTAAGCATCTATAAAGCAGCATGCTACCCGAATTATTTCAAAACACACGGTTGCAGCTGCTCTGACAAGATTGTTCAAGTATCGTAGAACGTTCTAAACCACATGTACAAACCACAATTACCCACAATTATAATCTTCAATGCAGCACCTCTAGGTTTTTTTATAAGGTGAGGTTGTTTTTTTTAAGTTGTTTCTGTGGAAATGCTTTAGGCACAACCGTTGTATGCGTTCGACTTACAACCTTGCAGTGACAATCGTAGCTCGACCATCTGACATTAAATCATATAGGGCATCTTTTCAGTCCATGCATTACAATCATGTAGGGCTTACGTGTAATGCTAATCTCTCTCTCTCTCTCTCTCTCTCTCTCTCTCTCTCTCTCTCTCTCTCTCTCTCTCTCTCTCTCTCTCTCTCTCTCTCTCTCTCTCTCTCTCTCTCTCTCTCTCTCTCTCTCTCTCTCTCTCTCTCTCTCTCCTTGTTAAATAAAGTTCAATTCAATTCAAGTCTCTCTCTCTCTCTCTCTCTCTCTCTCTCTCTCTCTCTCTCTCTCTCTCTCTCTCTCTCTCTCTCTCTCTCTCTCTCTCTCTCTCTCTCTCTCTCTCTCTCTCTCTCTCTCTCTCTCTCTCTCTCTCTCTCTCTCTCTCTCTCTCTCTTTCTCTCCCGCTATAGCATCTTCGATTTTCTCATGCGATGATATAAAACGGTAATAGAAAATAAAAGTATCAGAGATTCATATTATGGCACAGCATAAGAATGTTGTATGAAATTAAAGCTGACAATCGTGTACGTATTCGCTTTTAACAAGACACGTCATCTTTGATCAACTAAATTTAGAAAACAATATTATGCTGAACAATAAACTTTGTTTGTTTTGTGCTATATTAACTGTTTTGAGCACTTCCATATTTGAGCATTGCTTAACTTTAATCATGTGCTCAAGCGCAATTTCTTCTATCAACAACGAAAGGGGTTAAATCCTAAGGCCAAACAAAAATATATGTTGGTTTAGGGTAACGTGACCAAAATAGATAGGGTCGGTAGAGGTGGGTTTTTTTGTGTGTGGTTTTTTTTTATTAAGTCGATTTTGAAGGAGGTTACTTCCCTTAGTCTCGGTAGGGTTCGCAAAATGTGTCAAAAGTTTTTGTTTTTTTGATAAATGAAAAAAAGGTTTTAGAATCGGCGGGAAAAATAGGGTCGGTCGGGTTGCCCTAAACCAACCTATATTTTTATTTAGCCTAAAAGAACATGAATAGCAAAGCTATATTTCCTCTTCAAACTTTGGTTCTGCATTTTTTCAAGCTTTGCTTGTTTTTTTGGTTTTTTTCTTTTACCCGTTTTTCTTTCTTGTATTTTTCTCTTCTCACATGATCTAAACTTCCATTACTTTTCATAACTTAAATCTGTGAAAAGGAGAGAGATAACTACACATAATTGTTCGAGTACCCTGTACCCCTTTGAAACATTCATTCCGTTAAAAAAAATCTCCAATAGTATACAATTCAGAGCAAGTTCTGTTTTCTTTGATTCTTCCAAAGCAACACTATGGCTCCTACTTACAAAACAATGGATTAATACTCACACGTATTACTTTCTTTCTTTCTTTATTTGGTGTTTAACGTCGTTTTCAACCATTCAAGGTTATATCGCGACGGAGGGAAGGGGGAAGATGGGATAGAGCCACTTGTCAATTGTTTCTTGTTCACAAAAGCACTAATCAAAAATTTGCTCCAGGGGCTTGCAACGTAGTACAATATATGACCTTACTGGGAGAATGCAAGTTTCCAGTACAAAGGACTTAACATTTCTTACATACTGCTTGACTAAAATCTTTACAAACATTGACTATATTCTATACAAGAAACACTAATCACAACGTATTAGATGAAGAGTTATTGCAATTATTTCAAAAAGCAATCTAGCTAACATTGGAAAGCTGAATAAAACTGGTGTCAGTCACGTTTATAAAACATGACAATTGCATAGGACACGACATGCAACCTCTTCCAAAAAAGGTATATGATATGGCAGCTATTTGGATGGTTCTTGATCGAAAAGATGCGATTTGCACACCGGTGTAGGATCCGGTCCGGTCCCCCCTCTGAAGTAGTCCCCCGGGGGACCAATTCGTGGCAAAAACTGTTCTATAATGGTCCCCCCTTAGACATCCAGCCTCGTTTTTCTTAGGCATTCAAGCCATTTTCAATCTATATCTTCGTCCGGTATTATGTAGTGCACAGACAGCAATCTCTTTGTTTGACTATATTTTGCAGAAAATAAAATAGATCTGATTTATAATGCCGTTCAAAAGAAAAATCACATGAAATAAAATGAATAATAAATAAATACTGATAAGAAGAAATGAAACCAGTCTCTGATTCTTTCCTTTCTTTTCTCTAAAATTGCTGGTAACATTACTAACATTGTAACAAGAAAAACGAGGCTGGATGTCTAAGGGGGGACCATTATAGAGCAGTTTTTGCCACGAATTGGTCCCCCGGGGGACTACTTCAGAGGGGGGACCGGACCGGATCCTACACCGGGATAATAAGGTTTCAGTCTTTGCTTTTCCATTAAGGCTCAATTGAAACAACCGTCTAATTATAACAAACGATTGCAAATCAACTCATTGCTAATTTAAAGGCGGTCTTCAATTGCATCCGAAGTCGACTTCGCGAAGACTTTGCGAAGTCTTTTACCGACATCTCTGCACTAAAGCTTCGTGCGGCTAGCTTCGCGAAGTTTATTTCGCGTAGTCGACTTCGCCCAGTTGAGGACAGGCTTTACACAAACAAGAAAAAATGTCCGTTGTAACAATGTAAATGTGCATTTTTAAAGAACAAATGCAAAAGTAAAAACAAAAGATCGATTTCCAATCTCATCGCAAAGGTTTTGATATTAATCTTCTTCAACAGTCTCGTCCAGGTCTCTTCTCTTGTGCCCACCGCGCATGTGCCGACTGTGACGAAACTTCCGCTGCTTCCGCCTGGCGTTGAAATTCTTTCTTTTCCTGCGAGCTGACCGGCCTCCGGAATGACCGCCACTGTGTCCATCTTCGGACCCAAGGCCTTTTCTCGTCTGCAAAAGCCGGGCAGTTCTTTCACTGGAGGCAGCACGGGACCTTTTGGTTGGTGTGGATTTGGTTTCCTGCGAAACCTCAGTTCTCTTTCGTTTGGCACTTTCTGGTTTTTTTGTGGTGGGTCTCCGTTGTGTTGTCGCAAGAGCTTTGTCTTTTGGTGTTTCCTCTTCAGTGTTTTTGCTGTTCACGTTGTTCGAAAGTGATACGGATGCGTCGTCTGTATCTTCGTCGTCGGTGACGTCATCGTCGTTTTCATCACTCTCTTCGCTGACGTCGTCCTCGCTTTCGTCCTCACCGTCGGCGTTTTCAGAGTCTACTTCTAAGTCGTCCGATTTATCTTCGCTTCTGTCATCTGTTTCGTCATCTGTAAGTTCATTTCTATCGTCACCTTTCTCCTCCTGGATTTCCTCTTCGTTTTCATCGATGTCTTCAGCAATTTCGGCGAAGAGATACTTCAGCTGTTCTTCTTCCACTTCAAGAAGGTGCTTTCTCTTCTCTGCAGCGCTTTCTGTCGCTGGCTCCGCAGTTTTTGTCTGCTGGCTTGAGGAGACAGAAACGTCTGAAGGCCGGGTGGGATTTGTTTGGACTGGTTCTTGCCTTGGCTTCTTCCCTTGACTTCTGCCTCCGTTCTTAGGCCTCCTGGGCCTCTTCTGTCTTGGTTCTTCCTCGACTTCAGGATCGCTGAGATCTCTACGAGCAGCTCGCAGCCTCTCCTGCCCAGCGTCATCGATGTCGTCGGACCTTCGCTCGCTTCTAGAGGAAGTCTTGCCGAGGCGTTCTCTGGAGTTCTGCTTCCTCTGTCGCCTCGTGTGGCGTTTGGTGGCTGTTTCTTCTTCGTCAAACTCATCCGTTTCTTCTCTCCGCAGTTTTTCTTTCTCCTGGTTTACGAGGTTTGCCGTAGCTCTGGCACGCTCTCGAGAGTTCTGCTTCCTGGACCTTCTAGAACTATGACGGCGCTTCAGCTGAGGCTCCTCATCGATCTCAGGCTCGTCCACGAACCTCGAAGATGACCTGGTGTAAGCCGGCTGCCTGAAGCCTGCGAGCTCTTCAACTAGAGCTGCTTGCCGAACGCTGAGAAGCCTCTCTGCACTGCTGGTCCTTCTACGCTGACTGACGTCCGGCTGCCGTTGGGCAGGCGTCACCATGGCGACGGGACGAAGCCTGGCGTGGGGAGGGAGGTAGAGCTTGTTGACCTGGTGACGGTCGCGGTCCCATTCCGCGCTGGAGGCCGAGTCTGGCTTCCACGTCACCACTTCTGATGGCGTGCTGTATGGAATAGAGAGAGAAAGAGAAAATAATGAGTTTGCGAGAGAGAGAAAGGCAGTGGATTGAAGACATTGGAGAAAGACTAGCTTGACGATTACACTGTTTGTGTCGGCTGAGAACAAGCCTGTTGCTGTTTTATGTACACATGCACACGTGCAAATATAGAGGCAGGCCATGGAAAAGTAGGGTAAGTTGGGGGGAGGGGTCGGGGGGTACAGGTAAAAGTTCCACCAGGACTACCAAAAAAAAACATCAGGACGAAAACTTTACACAACAACAAAAGTAAAGACAACAAAAACAACAACAACACCGACGTCGACACCAACAAAAAATACCATTTAACATCAACCACCTTCACCACCACCACCACCACCTCTGACACCACCATATTCAAATTAACAACTACAATAAACATCCCCCCTTCCAAACCATACCATCATACACTCACCTGACAGAAACCTCAATGCAACACCGGTGGAACTGAGTGGAGCAGATCTTGTGACCGCGACGTAGGCCTTTGGATTGCACGTGCTTCTCGCTACTGTGTGTGCACTGGGCCCACACGGCACCGAAGTCCCCGTACGTCGTGCTGGCCGCGCTCACACCGGCCTCACAGCACTGTGTCCTCAGCGACAACTTCCACATCCTCCTCTGCAGCTCTGTGGGAACGAAGAAATAAAGAGACAGAATGAGTACACGCTATTTTGTCCGCGGAGAGTTTAAGCAAACAGAATAGACAATTTTGAGTTGGAAACGAAATAACACGTTTTATCAAATACCTAGATTTGAAGACAGGAAACAAACATGCATCGGTATCGGATAGCAATACCTGCTGAAGAGACGATAAAAAAAAAAACAATAATCAACCAACCAACTAACCTAGATTTTAGCATCAGTGCTTCAAAACTAGACACAAAGTGCTTAAATTATTCGTCAATGTACATTCCAGTCTTTCCCCCAAGAGGCGTATAAGTCAAATGCCTGAAAACTGAAAGCACTTCCAACATGACACAGCACAATTGAGATTATATTTTTCAAAAATATGTAACTTGTGTTTTGGTCAACATAATCTCTTCTGCAGGCGAATTATAATATCCTTCTGAGCAAGCTTTTGTCATACTTACTGGAGAAAGTTTTGTCGATGGATCTCCCTCCTTGCTGCTCGTCAAGCTCGCGGCTACCGAAGGCTTCCTCGACGTCCACCGCTGGACTACCTCCTCCGGTCACAGCGGTCATCGTGGCCTCTCTGCTAAGCGCTCTGCTGCTGTGTCCAGTTCTCCCTCCTCTTCGTCTGCCATGGTTTGTGGATTTGGAAGCAAAGGCGGGCCAAGCGGGGAATGAAATGAGTGGGTTGACGGTGGTCCTTGTTGTGGTTGTTGTCGTGGTTGTTGTCGTGGGTGTTGGTGTGGTGGTGGTTGTTGTCGTAGGAGCGGTGGTGGTGGTTTGGATGGTGTTCTTGGTGGGGTCCTGTGTGCCCAAGCCAAAGAGCGACATTCCGTATTCCTGTGTGAGGATGAGAGCTTTGTTAGTTATCACTGAGGGAGATATATGTGTTGATATACAGTGACGATTACATATATAAGTGTTGCTGACATGTGTAAGTATGTGAATACACACCAAGACGTTGCTAACCACAAATAAACAGGGAGTTGTGTTAATAAAAGATGACTATATAAATATCGCTGACAAGTGTAAATATAAAAGTCCACACAGTAAAATTGCGTGCTAGATGGAAACATGAACTCTGGTTCGTGTTCCCTTTTTCTTTTCCCTTTCCTCTTCCTTGTCTTCCTTCTCCCTCTCCCTCTCCCCCTCCTCCCTGATTTGTCCCCACTCTCTCCTCACCTTTTCAAGGTCCTGGATCTCCTCGGGGTAGTCGCCGAGGTCATTGAGAGGGTCAGTCTCGTCCAGGGAATAGTCTGCTGACCACGCTCCATGCTTTGTACCAGCGTTCACAGCGAAACAGGTGTAGCGAGATTCACCTGTAATGATAACATTTCCATCATAATCAGCCATTAAAATGACCTTGATTGAAAAGCTAATTGATAGATTTTTTTTTTGGTTTCCAAAATGTGCTAACTGCAGACTTCTCAAAACTGCTGTTGATTAGTGGGTTTTTTTTTACTTCGACGCATAGCGAACTTGAATGAGCCCTCGTTTGAAAGACGGTATTTTGTCCCCCGTGAGAGAGAAATGTTCAATCTGAAAACTATGTTAAATAGCAAAATTAAATCCATTTTGTAGCACAAAAAGTTTCACTAAAGAAATAATAAATACATACAATAAATGAATGAATGAACAACTCAATAAATAAATAAAACGTATATTATTTAGTGTTTGTGTGTTTGAAAGAAAAAGTGGTCTAGTATATTTTGTTTGCGTCTGTTTTCTCTGTATTCCCTGGAACTAAAGTTCGCCTCTCAACAACATTTAACGCATGGCAATTGACAAAGCTACCTTCGCAGCATGTGGTGTAAACGCAATAAAGGCAAGGCAAGGCTACATTTTTTTGTAAACTCTAGGACTACATGCACTTGAAAAAAATTACAAAATCTAAACAACAGAGTGATTGTGGTGAGACGAACAAAGTTAAGAAAAAAAGGAATTCTGTCAACAAAAACTTAAATATAATAATGAGACACAGTCAAAACATCGAACGAGGTCCACTAACCCAGTCTCCAGCAGCAGGCACGCTCCTTCTGTCTCATGAAGCGACTCCTGCTGGCGGTGAAGGGGATGTCTGGAGACCCGTCCTCACAGAACCTGTCCACACGACGTCGTCTGATGTCCTCGAAACACGCCCTCTTCCCCTCGTTGCTGTTCTGTGGAAATTCAAAATGAATTTAATGATATACTAAAATTCAAAAAGTATTGAATCTATACATATAATAAAAGAGAGTGTCTGTCTGTCTGTCTGTCTGTCTGTCTGTGGTCGCCATACCTCTGAGATGGCAAGAGGCAGGAACAAGATAGTGTGCACGTACACTCCCTAGGTGCCGCAGATGTGCACCTGGGTTTTAGTTTCTTGATTCATTGTTTCCTTTCTCAGATTATGGACCTCCCATTTATTGAATACAGCCTATATGGTGCAAGACCAGTTCAGTGCCTACTGTTCACCTGTAGCAAGCACATCATGCCAGTGATATTAGAGACTCGCTGTTGCTCCTATGAGGGGAAGAAATGAAGAATGAAAAATTAACTGGACAGTTCCGGAAATTTCTAGAAGGTAAGGGAGATAACTCTTTTTTGTCTGTGGTCGCCATACCTCTGAGATGGCAAGAGGCAGGAACAAGATAGTGTGCACGTACACTCCCTAGGTGCCGCAGATGTGCACCTGGCCTGGGTTTTAGTTTCTTGATTCATTGTTTCCTTTCTCAGATTATGGACCTCCCATTTATTGAATACAGCCTATATGGTGCAAGACCAGTTCAGTGCCTACTGTTCACCTGTAGCAAGCACATCATGCCAGTGATATTAGAGACTCGCTATTGCTCCTATGAGGGGAAGAAATGAAGAATGAAAAATTAACTGGACAGTTCCGGAAATTTCTAGAAGGTAAGGGAGATAACTCTTTTTTGTCTGTGGTCGCCATACCTCTGAGATGGCAAGAGGCAGGAACAAGATAGTGTGCACGTACACTCCCTAGGTGCCGCAGATGTGCACCTGGGTTTTAGTTTCTTGATTCATTGTTTCCTTTCTCAGATTATGGACCTCCCATTTATTGAATACAGCCAATATGGTGCAAGACCAGTTCAGTGCCTACTGTTCACCTGTAGCAAGCACATCATGCCAGTGATATTAGAGACTCGCTATTGCTCCTATGAGGGGAAGAAATGAAGAATGAAAAATTAACTGGACAGTTCCGGAAATTTCTAGAAGGTAAGGGAGATAACTCTTTTTTTGTATCCAAACAAAGGAGGTAAAGCTAATGATAATGGGATAGCGAGCGTCTTAAATTGCTACAGGGCTCCGCTTACTCCCGGGCGAAGCCGGGCTTAACTGCTAGTTATATAATAACATTATATTGGCAAAATGTTAAGTATGATTTTTTTAATCAATCAAAAAGTAATGTTGGTAGAGTGTGCTCAATGCTGTCAAGCTGGCATTGCCGGGATTCTTAAACTGTAAGATCTAAGTAGTCAAAATCATCAAAACTTATTCTGTGGTATCTTTTCATTGACGTATTTAACAAGCACAAATGGTTAAAGACTTCTCACGCGTTTGTTCTTTTGTAACTGTTTTTGAAGACGTCCTTAAAATTGCATCCTTTGCATAAATGTGCATACATTTATATGCTTACCCTAGCACAGCAGATGGTGATGTCATTGCGGCGTGCGCTGAGAGCGAGCTCGGTGGCTTGAATATCCAAATAGCGGGGCTCCAGACGACGTCGTTGAAGCAGCGTGGGTCTTTGGTGAACCTCCAGCCCACTGAAACGTTCTGTGGCCCGGCACAGAAGCTCCATCCGCTCCTCTGCAGATAGCTGGATAATAGACAAGAAGAGTAGAACAGAGATAAACACGGTGTTTTGTCGTTGTTTTTTCGAGAAAAAAACCCACAGATTGTCTTTGTCTGACAGCCCTAAAGACTGCGCAAACGGAGCCGAAATGGACTGTCCCAGAATTTAGGTATTGAAAAACTCATCGTTGATTAAAGCAGAAGTCAACAAAATTATTATTACTTACTTACACAGAGGATACAGCCTGACTTTTCTGTGCGGAGTGGGATGTTTTTTTCTGATTTAAGTTCGCAGATTGACACAGATGCCTCTTACCAAATTAATGCTTCTCGAAATACACTGGCTTTGCGGAAATAACCCTTACAACCTTGACAAGACGATTTTCGGAAACACCTTCGTTGAATACCCTTGGTTTTACTCGGACAAACATTGGAGGGACCAATCACCAGCGAGGGGTGTGTCTGAAACACGTGGACAGGAGCACGTGTCAATTTATTTGTCCGAGGAAAAGCAAGGGTATTCACTCTTTCACAACCCAAACAAACCCGGCGGAGTTATTTTCGAAATTCTTCAATTAGTATGACATGAACATCTTACCCTTTGTGGTCGGTGACCGGAGCCTCCGACACAGACAGTAGCAACCAGAGGGCCATTGGTCACGCCAGGTCGTTCAGCGTAGTAGGTTGTGGATGCTACAAGCACCATCGCTCTGCACAAAGAAAGACATACATGATCCCCATGTTCACGAGTTTTCATTGATAACTACTGAAGTAACGAGCATCATTCCTTTTGGAAAATAATGACAGTCATTGGGTAATAGTTGTCAAGAAGTTGGGGTTTTTTTGCAGTCGGAACTTGCTGCCCAGAAAAGAATAAGACCCGAAAAAAGTAATCATTTTTGACGACTTTTCAGTCATTAGTAGCGGGTTGATTAAAATAAAAGCCATTATCGTCGTTTTCGAGTGTTTCCAAAATGCATGCATGCTCGGTTCACACACACACACACACACACACACACACACACACACACACACACCATGCTTCCCAACTTTTCCAAAACCATCACCCTACCCCCCCCCCCCCCCCTCCATACCCTTCCCCCATCAACCCCCCAACTTCTTAAAAGATCTGGTAAGGTCTACATATGTTTCGTAGACTTCCGCAAGGCATTTGACTCAGTCAATAGGGCTATGTTATGGAATGTATTACGCAAGCACGGGGTTGGCGGAAAGATGTTGAACATCCTGCAAAGTATGTACAAAGGAGTGAAGTCTTGTGTTCGCACCGACGATGGCCCATCGGAGTTTTTCCGTTGTCCATGTGGAGTCCCACAAGGTTCTGTGCTTTCACCAACATTGTTTTCATTCCTGATTAATGAACTGGCACTTGAAATGTTTCAAAACGGTAAACATGGAATACAGTTAACACCTGACGTGATGCAGATTCTCATATTGCTGTTTGCCGACGATGTACTCTTGATATCCTATAGCGCAGCCGGGTTACAGAAACAGATTGATGTGTTACGGATAAGTTTTCCATGACAGTCAACCTGGATAAGACAAAGGTAATCGTTTTTAGAAAAGGAGGATTTTTGGCAGCAAATGAAGCCTGGAAGTACGGAAACGAGGACATAGAGGTTGTGAACAGTTACAAGTACTTGGGGCTAAATTTCACCACAAAATTGTCATTGACGCAAATGGTCAGCGATCTGGCCTCAAAGGCAAAGATAAGGAATCACTGGCCAAATCCTAAGATGTTTGTGGAGGCTAGGCAACATACATAGAAGCGTATTTTTTAAAATATATGACGCACAGGTCCTCCCGATCTTAATGTATGGATCTGAGCTGTGGGGATTCCAAAGGTTTGAAGCTCTTGAGAAAGCCTATTTGTTTGCATGCAAGAAGTTTTTGTGTGTGGGACGACAAACACCAAACAAGATGGTATATGGTGACTTAGGCCGCTACCCACTTTATGTCACTTCGTCGGTTCGCTGTATAAAGTATTGGCTGAGAGTGTTACATTTGCCAAGCGAAAGACTCCCAAGGAAAGCATATGACAATCATGATGAAACATTTACAGGGTTATGGCAAGAAAACATGGTCTCATTATTTGAAAGAAATGTTATGCATGTACGGCTTTGGAGATGTCTGGCTGCAACAAGGTGTAGGCGATTTGAATCGATTTATAGCAGTATTCAGACAACGATTGTTTGATTGCTTCCAGCAAGACTGGCACGACAGCATCATGAACTCGGAGCGATTTGAATTTTATTCGCTTTTTAAACAAGAAATTCGCGCTGAAGTGTATATAGATCATATTCAGCTCCGCTGTTTTCGAGATGCATACATACAATTTCGATTTGGTATTTCACCCATAAACACTCACAAATGCCGCTATCGAACTGACGTTGTACCGGGCCTTTTGATTTGCCCCGCTGTATGCAGAGAGGACGTGGAAGACGAGAAACATGTATTGTTTGCCATGCAAAGGATATTGTGATTATAGACTTGATGTCAAAATATTAAGAGAAAAAACCCAGAGTGAAGATGCGAACAGTATTATACGTGTTATGTCTGTAGATAAAGGGGATTCAGTGGTGCATGTGGCCAGATTCTTATATCGTGTTTTTCAAAAAAGGAAAAGTTTTTTGGACTAGTTACCCAATGTGGAACAGGTGAACGAGACGGCGATGGTTATACATAGTTTGTGCCATGGAATGTTAGAGCAGGTTTGATTGCAAATAATGTATGCTGGTGTAGTACACTTGTGTTGTTGTTGTACCTACTCAAATTGTTGATTTTTGCGCTGGAAATGTTTGTATGTTAGAGAGAGAGAGAGAGAGAGAGAGAGAGAGAGAGAGAGAGAGAGAGAGAGAGAGAGAAGGAGAGAGAGAGAGCTAGAGAGTTTGTGCCGTGGAACGATAGAGCATGATTGAAAGCCGATAATGTATGTTAGCACTGTAAACTTGTTTGTCGTTGCACCTACCCATATTGTTAATTCATGCGCTGGATATGTCTTTAGGTTTAAGAGAGAGAGAGAGAGAGTGAGAGAGAGTGAGAGCGTGCGTGCGTTCGTGTGAGTATATGTTAGAGAGAAAGAGATAAAACCGGTTGATTGTCCATAAATACAAACACACGGCGTGTATTACTGACCCCCCCCCCCCCTCCCCACACCCCGTTGAAATGAACCTTGTGTGTTTAATCAATAAAATGTCTTACGTCTTACGTCCCAACTTTTCCAAAACCATCACCCTACCCCCCTACCCCCCCCCCCCCCCCTTCCCCCATCGACCCCCCAACTTCACCTTTACCCCAAATCACAACTTACCTGAAATGAACGCATCCACACTTTGGCGCTTTCCAGCGCAAGGGAGGCAACCGCTCCATGACTGATTTCCTGTTGGTGGTGAGAAGGAGGGGACAATCGGCGTGCGCTTGCTCCACGCGGAAAAAGTCGTTGCTGTCGTAGACCAGCTCGCCTACCCCACAGCTGCCGTTGGTCTCGGCGGAGAGGAAGGCATCGGTGAAGCGAAGGAGTCGGCTACCCAGCTTGATGTTGACTGTGTGAAGAAAAAGACAACGTACTAACTTTCTTGTCTGCCATCTGTTGATTTATTTTTGATGTAAGTTTATTTTTGAATACACCACTATAAGCCGTAGTTGTTGTTGTTTGCATATTTATAGATGTATGTAAATTCCATGAATATGTCATTAAACATTCTTTAAACTAAAGAGACAGCGAACTGTTTCATTAAGACCACACGCACACGAGGCAATATTCAACCGTTGTTGTTATCGTTTATATACGCCTTGCAAACATTCAAACATTCTTCTCAGTTATCAACCAAAAGCATTGCCACGGCAAGCAACAGCACAACAGGCGTTTACAGGCACACCTCATCAAATCAGCACACCGCCCCGCATTTGGCTAGACTTTTTTCATGGGATAAGACTATCCCTGCACATGGTCGCATACTAAAAATCGACAGCCCCTGTGCCCCGTGGACATTTTGTATGCATTAATTTTGTAAATGCAACCAGTGGCTTCTTAAGAAATAAATTCATTAAAAAAAACCATGTCAACGCACCATGGCAAGTAGTTATAATGTTGATTTTTGGTTGGGGAAAAAAAATAAAGTTAAAAACATGGAAGACTCAAGAAAGAATTCGGTGGCCGATTGTTGTGTGCACACACCGAAATCGTGATCTCTAGTATCTCTACCAGTTTTTGTTGGATGTTTTATTAAAAGAACCGCAAAGTAAAGGGTAAAGGTGTCGACAAATAACCTACCTTTGTACTCATGATGATGACCAGACTTGGTGAGGTCCAGACTGTAGAGAGGGTCCCAGCTGTCCGGTGTCACCCTGTTGGTGCCCTGGGAATGGTTCTTCGGTGCCTGGGCACGCCGGCATTGGGGCACCACGCCGCTCGCCGTTTGGCCGACGGGCACACCTGAAACGGGAATGAACATGCTAGGTCATTCTTAGGTCATATGCACGTGACTTTGTTTGGAAGCGCGAGTGCAGTGGAGGCATTCAACTTTTTGTTCTTTCCTTTTTTTTCGGTCACGAACCCGTCGCAAAGAACAGCGTTATGGAGAGTTTGTTAGAACTGATTAAAAATCGAGCATAACAATTTTTAATCACTGCAACGCCATTATTAGCTTGTCAGTTTAAAAATGATTTATGAATGTTATTACACTTTCCCTCTGTCTGTCTATCTGTCTGTCTCTCTCTCTTTCTCCCTCTGTCTGTCTGTCTGTCTGTCTGTCTGTCTGTCTGTGACTGTTTGCGCGCGCGTGCGTGTGTTTGTGTATGTGTGTGTGTGTGTGTGTGTGTGTCTGGGGTGTGTCTGACTGACTGTGTTCCACCAAATAACAAAGGCATGAAAAGCCATACATTTCTCAGCATAAACTCTGCATGAACTCGACTGACGTACTTGGTTTTTTTTTAAAGGATACATTTCCCCGCTACCTCATAAACAGAGTTGAGCAAGACAAAGGAGGATGAAATTAATCCAAAATAAAAAAACACAACAAGCCTGTAACAAAAAGATTGAGACGAAGATAACCCAGCAAGTTTCATAAGTTTGTTTGTTTGTTTGTTCGTTCATGGTGTGAAACTCCCACTGCTTTTACGTGTATGACCGTTTTTACCCCGCCATTTAGGCAGCCATACGCCGCTTTCGGAGGAAGCATGCTGGGTATTTTCGTGTTTCTATAACCCACCGAACTCTGACATGGATTACAGGATCTTTTTCGTGCGCACTTGGTCTTGTGCTTGCGTGTACACACGGGGGTGTTCGGACACCGAGGAGAGTCTGCACACAAAGTTGATTCTGAGAAATAAATCTCTCGCCGAACGTGGGGACGAACTCACGCTGACAGCGGCCAACTGGATACAAATCCAGCGCGCTACCGACTGAGCTACATAGGTGAAACGTACGACGACGCTTAGTCCGGATTAACCTTGAGCTTGTTCCTTTGACCTGCAATTGAAAGATGTGAGGCGACCAACCACAGGACAGAACAGGGACAACTCCCAACCACGTGTTCCCCATGTGTGTTACCGGCCGGTCGTAGGCGCAGGAAAGAGTTATCTTTGACATGTTTGCGACGGTTTTGTGGTATCGGAGGGTGTTATCGGGGTTCACATGGAAAGAGATAAACTTTTTTCTAATTAAACTACTCACTAATGCTCCCCCCCTCCCCCCCTAGCTGCAATTGTAGAACACTAGGCAACTGTCACTAGCTAATACACACACGCATACAGACACCGTCACACGCGCGCGCGCAGACACACACACACACCCACACGCACGCACGCACGCACGCACGCACGCACACACACACACACACACACACACACACACACACTCACGCGTCCGTACCAACATACGTAGCCAAAAGGTTTATTTGATTTGGGCCAAGTAACGAGGGCAGTTTACTTCAGAGAAAAATACCATCTGACAATGACCATGAAAGATAACATTGTACAGAGATAAATCCACACACACACACACAAAAGAAACAAATGTTTACATACATATCAATTCATAAAAACAAAATGACAATGAATTCAACAAAACATCAATTACTAATTAACACATACATATAGCCCTCATTTTGATTATAGTTATACAATGCAGGAAATTGATTCAAATGATGCAAATGCAATCATCTCCAAAAGGGGCCCGGGGTACACAATGCACGCAGCGAACCGTCAACAAAACTAATAGGTGGATGCCAGGGGGTGGATGGGGGGTTTGCAGAACTGAAAATCGCTGAACTTGCTTGCTGGCCGCTGCGCTGCTACTAATGACTTCGGTCCTCGCTCTCTCTCGCTCTCTCTCGGACTCCCTTATCTGTTACCATTGTTTCATTCCAGACTGCTCTCCTTCACTCATCACCCCCCCCCTGCCCTCCAACCCTCTTCCATTCCCCGCATTCGTTCCCACGGGACTCTGCTATCACTTCCTCCTGCATTACCTCTACTGACACCTCCTCCTCCCCCCCTCCTTTTGCTGCATATCTGTCTCGTTTAAATAGAGTTTATGGTCGCTGACCGCTCCCTCTAAACTCACACTTAAACTACTCACTAATGCTCCCCCCCTCCCCCCCTAGCTGCAATTGTAGAACACTAGGCAACTGTCACTGGCTAATACACACACGCATACAGACACCGTCACACGCGCGCGCGCAGACACACACACACATACACGCACGCACGCACGCACGCACACACACACACACACACACACACACACACACACACACACACACTCACGCGTCCGTACCAACATACGTAGCCAAAAGGTTTATTTGATTTGGGCCAAGTAACGAGGGCAGTTTACTTCAGAGAAAAATACCATCTGACAATGACCATGAAAGATAACATTGTACAGAGATAAATCCCAAATAGGAAGTAACACTCGTTATTCCGCCCAATTCAAGAAGTGGTATTATTTAGTTAGGATTGTTATGTTGTAATAGTTGAAGGTGTTTTGCGGATTATATGCAATCTATACGAGTCAATCACCTTGGGCGGCAGCTGATCTAAGTAACCTAAGTAAGCAGTGCTTTTCCAGTCCCCCATCACCTTGACGATTTCACCCGGCACGCCACAACTCAACGCCCCCGCGGCGCCGCCCCGCCAGAAACTGTGACTAGAGAAAATCCCCTCCAGCAACAGCAGCAGTTACACGCAGTTTCTTATTGAAATCAGATCCTTTGATCGGAAAAAAACCTGCGCTTTGGGGCCCATCGGTCCCAAAACATGAAACATATCAGTCACTGCGGACACTGGGCATAAAGGATGTGAAGGAATTGCAGGAAGCTTTAGTTTCCACGGAGCGTTCTTTACGCTGAATTGTCTTACTCCATTGAAAAGTTATTGACACACTGTCCGTCTCCAAAATCACCACGCGATCTCGTGTAAGCTGCTTATCGGGATCAAGATTCCCGTTGTCCTGGAACAAGTTCGATTTTTTGGAGAACTCCACAAAGAAAAAAAACACCAAACACGCCGCCCAAAAACACAATGTCTTGTTTACAATGTTTACATAAACATTATTCGCATCCTTCATCTGGAAAGAAGGAACACAAGGGCTTGGTCAGACATATGATCACACAGGTTCACGTTGGGGGGTCTCCCCCGGTGCCAGAAAGTCAACAGCCGCACTAACTCTTCGCGCCGCCTAGGCTCGTGAAGACGTGAAATAGTGTCAGCCATAATGTTTACACAACCGGCCACATGCACCGCCGCAATGCTACAGTTTACTTTAGCACATTCCCATGCCATTTTCCGAAGTAAGCTGTTGACATACTTATTAGTAGATCTGCCTTTATTGATAATTGATTTTGTCACAGTGCTATCAGTATGCACAATCACTTCTTGTCCGCACCACATCGGTGCCCATCGTGTCACAGCTTGTAACACAGCACATACTTCTTTAAAGTTTATGTGTAAATTGTTCGCTGCCGGCATGTCTTTTTTAAAATAGGTGTACTGCCAGTCGCCCTGCCAAAAGGCACCTGCTGCAATATTACATGCGTCCACATGGACATGCTGTTTTGCATTGTGGAAATAATACACTGTTCCATTAAATACATGCATAAAAGAAAGCCACCATTGCACATCTTTCTGGAATTCGCTAGAAAGCTTTGCTTTGTGCCGCTGCTGCTGAAGGGGTTTTATTGTGTCCAGTATCCGCCGCAGAAAGAATTTTCCTCCTCTGACAGCTTGACAGGCCCAATTAAGAGAACCCGCGATGCTTTGAAGCTGAGTTTTTGTCGCGCGCTTCTTTTCTCGAAATTGCAGTAGTCGCCGCCGCAGTTGCTGCAGTTTGTCACTTCCAAGTGACAGAGTGTTGTTCCGCGTGTCGATGTCGACTCCAAGAAATGTGATACGTTGGGTGGGCCCCACCACCTTCTTCCAGCTAATGTTGAAGCCTAGTTCCCTCAATAATCTAATCAAAGAAAATAACATGTCGTTGCACTCCTCTTTTGTTGCTGCTACTAAAAGAAAATCATCTATGTATGCTAACACACCAGGCATGCCTCTCCTGGCCATGCACCTGCGAATTGACTGTGAAAGTCTATGAAAATGTGACGGTCCTACATTGCTACCAAATGGAAGTCGACTGTCAAACAAATAAGTCGGTCTGTTTTTACCTTTGAAATGCCACTTGAGTCCCGTTACACAATAATCATCCGGACTGATGCACACTGAGCGATATGCGGACTGCAAGTCGACTTTAGCACACCAATAATCTGTCTTCGCTAAGGCGCACGCATCAGAGACTGTTTGAAACTTCACTGACTCAGGGATGGAGTAATCGTTCATTGCCCTACCTGTTGGTTTGCTGGCATCATGAATTAGCCTAACGCTACCATCTTCTTTGGGGATCGCGGCTAGTGCGCTTACGACCGTTGGCTTCTTACTTGCCACTATATAATTTCCTTTTGCTATTTGATCTAACAGTTCTTGTTCTACCACGTCGCGATGATCGTACGCTGATTTATGATTGCTTTGTTCTGCTGCTAACACACATGTTTTATGTTTTTCTGTTACCCGAAAACCGTGCTGTATACCGTCTAACAAAAATTCTCTGTCACAATCGCCCTCTAGCACTGAGTGCCACATTTGAGATTTTGCACTAATAGATGCATGATTTCCCAAAAACGCACAGTCATGAGGATCTAATTGAGGGAACGGGCTGGAATAGGTGGGGCCTACCGTTGTGTTGTCAGTTCGCTGCGCTGTATCCTAGGCACTGGTGTTTGCTGTCGCCTGGTGGTCTTTGCCGGGGTGCTCCTTTCCACACGTGTCACACACGTGTTCAAACCTGCAGCGGGACCCGTAGAGGCATGTGCCTTTGTTTGTGTACTGCAGGCACACCTCCTTCCCACTGGGTCCCACAGGTCGTCGAATACCGCCGCTTCCCGTCGTGGCCTTGCCGCTTTTGTTGCCAGAAACTTGTTGGGCACGCTCACAGAGAATCACTGTGGACAGGTGGGGGTTGGGGGTTCCCCAAGCAAACCCGCTGGTAGACTGGCGCTTCCTGTACTCGTCATCGTAAAGGAGCACCGACTGCCAGGAGAATCTTGCGCCGAGCTCGCCCACCATCTCTGTATAACAGAGGTAAGCTTCGTGGTCGAAGTCCACGGTGTTCATGAGTTTTGCCATTATTTTAGCATTTGCCACGATCCAGTGGCAGGGGGATACTTTCTCCAACTTTGGTTTGTTGGCCAGCTTGAGCGTGACACCTCCCCCGAGTGTCACCTCTTCCTCCACCGCCATAGAAGCCGGTACGAAGTCAACAATTCGTAAATAAGTCTCACCTGGTGAAGCAGACTGTATGGCCATGTTGCCAAGAAGACCCTGGAGCGGTGCCACTTGGTCGGCAGCACGCAACGGCCCTCCCCCGTACTTCTGTTGCAGGTCTGCCACTGCCGCTTTTAATTCCACTATGTGGCCTCGTTTTAACTTAAGGCTTTCCAGGTCCTTTTCTCCTGCATATTTCAAGGCACTGAGGCTTGTGAACTCCTCTTTTTCCAGAACCTCAATTACAGGTTGGGGCAGATTTTTTGCCCAAGAAGTAAAATTGAACTCCATAGTTTTGCAGAACTGAAAATCGCTGAACTTGCTTGCTGGCCGCTGCGCTGCTACTAATGACTTCGGTCCTCGCTCTCTCTCGCTCTCTCTCGGACTCCCTTATCTGTTACCATTGTTTCATTCCAGACTGCTCTCCTTCACTCATCACCCCCCCCCTGCCCTCCAACCCTCTTCCATTCCCCGCATTCGTTCCCACGGGACTCTGCTATCACTTCCTCCTGCATTACCTCTACTGACACCTCCTCCCCCCCCCCTCCTTTTGCTGCATATCTGTCTCGTTTAAATAGAGTTTATGGTCGCTGACCGCTCCCTCTAAACTCACACATATTATGAAAAAACACTACACTAAGTGTGAAAAGTGTATGTGCTTAATTTAAAGAATTGTGTTACTTACGGATGCATTGGGTTGTGCCTTATCAAACACAGTTATTCGAGAAGATTCACTGAACAGTTATTAACTTGATCGACCAAATTTTGTGAGGTGCTAATGAAGTTTCTGCCTAAGGAGTCTTGGAATAACGATGGTAGCCTACATGTCCCTCCAAACAATGTTTAACCCACTATTCCCACACTGGGCTACACATGAACGGTTAAAGAGGCAATTACGTGCTTGAAGGCTGGCATCTTCTGATTCATCCTCACACGTTGAAAATAATCAATTAAAAATCTGTCCATGCATTATTTCTGTTAGCCTTCCTGATAATAGGTGCTTTGTGTGACATGGCCGTGTTGTGGAGCAAATGAGTATCTTTGTGTATTAATACAACTTTTCATTGTTCGAGGTGATCTATGCAAATTGTCGGTGCGTGTAAAAATTTGAATCTACTTACTAGATTTCAGGGTATTTGTTCCATCAATATTTTTTTGAAAACATCATGTTCACTCGAAATGAAAAATGTTGTCCAAATCTGAAATCGACTCATATTTTTACATTTTGGACAGTCTGTCTTCCTGGCCATTTCCGTAAGCTTGAATACGAAAATTGCAAAAGCGACAAAACAGTCAATAAAACAATTTGTTAAATGTATTAATGTTTTTTAAAGCAAATATGTTGCTTTACACGCGAAAAGGTCAGTATAATTTTCAAGTTTCAATTTTGACTGTTTTTTCGACGTGATGATAATGACTTGACTACTGTTTGATTTGTAATGACAGTTAAAAATGTCTACGTGTTCAACCCCGTTTGCTGGAGACATATTAATTCACATAACACACAAATAACTGATGAAAATGTAAAGACTCTCTCGGTGAAATTTCACTCATTTGTCCTTTTCCACGAATATCAGGTAAAATGACCTGCGAGAATGTCGTTTAAAACTTCGCCAGCTTTTCTCTAGCAAAGAGGATCGTTCGTTGGCTAGTAAAATGTGAGAACAACCGCATTACTAAACAAGTCGCGAAAGGCGATAATACAAAATTTAGTCAAGCTGTCGAACTCACAGAATGAAACTGAACGCACTGCATTTTTGTCAGCAAGACCGTATAATACTCGTAGCATGGTCAGTCCACCACTCGTGGCAAAGACAATGAAATTGACAATCCAGGATAGCGCGGTAGTGGTTGCGCTGAGAAGGATAGCACGCTTTTCTGTATCTCTATTCTTTTTACCTTCCTGAGCTTGTTTTTAATCCAAACATATCATATCTATATGTTTTAAGAATTAGAAACCGACAAGGAATAAGATGAAATTGTTTTCAAATCGATTTTGGAAATTTGATTTTAATCATAATTTTCATATTTTTAATTTTCAGAGCTTGTTTTTAATTCAAATATAACATATTTATATGATTTTGAAATCAAAAATAGTGAAAAATAACATTTGTTTGTTTGTTTGCTTAACGCCTAGCCGACCACGAAGGGCCATATCAGGGCGGGAAAAATAACATGAAATTGTTTTTGGATCGTTTTATAAATATATTATTTTAATTACAATTTTCAGATTTTGTATGACCAAAGTCATCAATGAATTTTTAAGCCTCCAAGCTGAAATGCAATACCAAAGTCCGGCCTTCATCGAAGATTGCTTGGCCAAAATGTCAATCAATTTCATTGAAAAATGAAGGTGTGACAGTGCCGCCTCAACTTAACCAAAAAGCCGAATATGACGTCATGAAAGACATTTATCGAAAAAATGAAAAAATCGTCCGGGGATATCATACCCAGGAACTCTCATGTAAAATTTCATAAAGATCGGTCCAGTAGTTAACTCTGAATCGCTCGACACACACACACACACACACACACACACACACACACACACACACACACACATACACCACGACCCTCGTCTCGATTCCCCCTCTATGTTAAAACATTTAGTCAAAACTTGACTAAATAGAAAAACGAAGAAAAGAATTCGAATTAATTCATACGGAAGGAGAAATTACGAAATTGAGTGAACCAAGCAACCAACCAACTATTTTGTTTATTGTATTAGCAAATTATTACGTTGAGTCAGAAACCGGTTTTGTTGTTTTTTCTAAAACAAAACGCAAGAACTGCTTTCCAAACGGATGTTTCAGTTTTCCTTCAGTTTTCAAAGTAACATTCTCAAGTCATCAACCACCAATGACAAACACATAAATTCAACACTTACCCAAAACTTGGGACTGGATCAGGATGGTCGCAAGAACGACAAGAAACTGGCACCACCTCATAGAACCAGACTGCAACTGCCTACTCATATCGATCAAGCTTAATGAAAAGTTGTGATCGATAATCGATATCTAATCAGTGATATAAAACAAATCACTGTATCTCTCTGCCTGTGACCTGACAAGGCTAACACTTTCAGGGAAGCTCTCGCTTAACTTCACTGGAGCGTAGACTAAATGGGTAGGCTACGGCTAATGAAGTAACTGGCCTAGCTCGCTGGCTCAACAAGTTCAGTCTACTTGGAGAAACACGCGTTACCCCTGGGATTTATATAGAGCGACTGGCCCTCCACCATCCTCTGACCTACCTACCCCCCCCCCCCCCCCCCTCTGACCACCCCACTCTCAAAGATCCGCCGGCCTCTGTCATTCTCGCCTGAACAGGTAGTAACTATGCCTCACCCTCACCCCACCCTCCTTCTTCAAATCCCCCCCCCCCACCTCCCCTATCTTCACAATGTTTCTCACGGCTTTTACTACTAACCGTGCACCCCCCTCCCCCATCCTCCCCACCCCACCTACACCCCCCTTCTCTTCTCACAACCCTCACTATCACACTTTTGTTCTCTCTCACCTGCACAGGTTACGGAGGTCCCCCACATTCCTCACCTCCACCCCCCCTTCCCCCACTCCACACCCCTGCCCCTTCTCAGCCTCAGGGATATCAGATTATTCCCACCCATACAGGTGACAGAGAGTTTGCCCACGAGTGCTGGGGGACGGGGACCCTCACATTACAACAATAAGCTAATACTACGAGCATGCGTGAAACCCTGCTTCAGCCTCGTGGGTTCCCACCGGTCGCGGGCTACGATTGGTCGGAAGTAAGTTACTGCGCCGAGGTTTTTCATTGGTTGCAGGATTATTAAGGGGCGACGTAACCCGTAGGTTCTTTGACCTTCGCTGGCGCCATTCGCCTTTTCACACTACACGCTATTCAGGTTGTGGCTGAATGAAAATCTGGCGGGCATGGTTGACCTTATCGGATCACTGACGGATCGTTCTGTTGCCTTACCACAGGTGCTGATTACTATGATCGTATGCGATTTCTTGTCGTACGATTGACAGACGGCTAACGTTTCCGGTCGTGTTGTCACATGTAGTGTCACTAATGTCGCTTCCAGAATATTAATGAGATTTTCTCGACAGTAATAGAAAAAGCTTGAGTGGGCAGAAAGGGTACATGTCAATTTTGTTCCACTCTGACTCCTCAACATTTGTGTAACTGATAATTGAGCGGTCGCCGGACCCATCTTCTCTCCATCCCTTACCACGATAATTGTCCTTTTGTTTCCCGTGTATTTCTTCTCATATATTTACTTCTAATACAGCACTTGCTGTGAAAGATTCTTTTTTTCTCGTCATTTTTGTCCGTTTCTTTAATAAATATTCATTATCATGAAGCGACAGTCACATTTCCTTATATATACACCCCGCCCCTGAGGAAGGCCTGGCAACAGGTCGAAAATTTGGGCTGCCACTTGACATTCTTTGTTTGGCTTTTCTTTTCCTTGATTTTATATATATATATATATACTAGAGGAATCGCGAGACAGAGACAGACAGCGTGGCGGTTCGCGGTCTAAGAGCACGTGTTCAACATTTTCACGGTGTGTCAACTGATTCCGTTCATCCACCGGATGTTTCCGTTCATCCGCAGGATGTGTCCGTTCATACAGCCTTATTTTCGTCACTTGCTTCGGGAAAAACGTTTTGGTAAGTCGTGTGGGCAGCGCGCTTGTGTGATATTGAAAGAATAAGGTAGCGAAATGGTTGGGCTATGTGTACGATAAGTACCAAGGTGCTAGTGAATCCTAATAATAACACACGCGGGCCGAACGTGGCAAAATTGCCTGATTTTTTAACATTTTCTTGTTTTTCTCGCTCTGTTATCGAATCTGACCCCTGATTTGCACATGATCACCAAAACTATTGCCTGTTACGACATTTCGCTTGAACAGAAGTTTATAGAAACCCATGGCTTTTGTACAATCACTTGTCTTTTGAAAACATACAGATTCCGTTCATACCCCATGTTTCCGTTCGTACAAAAGTGCATGTTTCCCTTCGTACGAAACGCGTTTCCGTTCATACACATTCGTTAGATCAGAGTGAAACAGGCCCCCACTACAAGTTCTGTGTATTCCAATGGTCTTCAAATAGCACAAAGTACGAATGCGTGTGACAATGGACCTATGTGAACCATAAGATGAATTGAATTTGCATAAAACAGTTTTGTGTCCGTTCGTACTGATTTTGACGGGAAAATGTGTCCGTTCGTACCACTTTCATCAAATTGTTTCCGTTCGTACGCTTTTCAGTAATGTGTTCGGTGACGGAGGTTTCTGGGTGTTTTGGTAAGAACGAAGATTGATTTATGTAGTTTTGTTTGCTTTGCAGCACGGCAAATAAGACTGAACTAAGTAACATGTACACAATTAGAGAAAATAAAGCTATTGAAGGCATTCAGATTGCAGAAACTGAACAGAAAGTTAGTCAGTTCGCCGATGACACCTCACTTTTTCTCAACGGTGATGAAAAGTCATATGAAACTCTATTTTATTAACTTAACTTCTTTGAAAAGTTATCTGGATTGAAACTTAACTATTAAAAAACCTGTAACGTCTGGTTAGGCCGAACAAGGAACAGTGATAAACAATATTTGCAAAATCACAAGATGACGTGGAATCCAGCACAATTTAAAATCCTCGGACTCTGGTTTACGAATGACTTGGGAGGGATGGCGGAGTTAAACTTTACTGAGAAATTTAACGAAGTGAAAAAACTGTTTAGTATCTGGTCCAAACGATCAAGTACCCCGCTAGGACGGATTGCAGTGCTCAAATCGTTAATACTATCAAAACTTGTATATTTATGGATTTTACTACCAAATCCACCTAACAATACATGCTCTATACAACAATTGCAAAAAAAATGCTTCCAGTTTGTTTGGGATAATAAAAACGACAAGGTCAAAAGAACGGTGGCAGTTCAAACAATTCAAAATGGAGGCATTAATGTTCCTCATATAGAAACATACATCAAATCATTGAAACTCATCTGGATGAAAAAGGTACTATCAGACTGTCAAAACCCAAAATGGAAGCAAATTTTGCAAGTTACTTGCCCTGAAATATGTTTACTGGAAAAATATGGTCCAACATTGTTGTTAAAAAATAATCAACATGTTAATCCATTCTGGAAAGATGTGTTCAAAGCAACAACAGAATTTTATGACAAGACTGATATTGATACTCCAGCAGAGTTTTTGATGGAACCATTATTTTATAATAACAAATTCAAGGTTGGACAATCACCTTTCCACTTTAAGGACTGGTCATATAATGGTATAGATTTTGTAAAAGATATTGTACATGAGAATGGGGAATTTTTGTCTCTTCAAGAGATAAATGAAAAAGTGGATGCTCATGTTTCCATGCTAGATTTTTATGGCTGTATTAGTTCTGTAAAATCTGTTCTACGCAAGACAAACATTATTCTGGAAGATTGTGCTTGCGCTACACTATCCAAAGCTTATACAGCCATACTTATGGCTCAAAAAGGTGCAAAAACGTTTTATAAAACACTAATTGGGAATCCTGTCTTGCCCAATGCATGTAAAAGCTGGGAACGTTTAATAGACAAAGATATTGTATGGCCCAAAGTTTTTTCTGTAACAAGGAAGTGGTTTCAAATGAAGATTAACTACAGAGTGCTTGTGACAAATTCAATCCTCAGGGACATGGGCGTGCTCGCGAGCAATCTTTGCAATTTTTGCAAAGTCGAAAGAGACACAATTTATCATTATGTATGGCACTGCGAGCACGCACAGGCCTTTTGGGTAGACTTTGAGAACTATTTGCGCGACAAATGCCATAATTGTTCAAGGCTTAAACTTAACTCTACAATTGTACTTTTTGGCTATGATGATAATATTAAAACAGATGCAGGCTTTGACCATATTTTATTAATCGCAAAATTCTATGTGTATAAATGCAGGATTGCAAACACAAGACCAAGACTTCCTGTTTATTTACAAGAATTAGCATATGCACATCAGGTGGATAAATATGTACATCGAATAACAATGAGGCAGGATCAGTATATTCAAAAATGGGCATCATACTTAGGAATTGTGCAATGAATCATAATAACATGTTTTGTATGGGCAATTGTTACTGCAACCTTGCAATTAAAATTAACTTTTTGAGTACTGATGTTTCTAAAAACTGTAATGTTTTGTCCGCCATGAAATGCAATCATTTGTATTACATGTACTTGTTTCATATATGTGCACTGCCAGTTTGCCATGATTGTTTGATGAGTGTTGTTGAATAAAAAAAAGTTGAGAAAAAAAAAGTAACATGTACATTTGTATTTACTCCTATCATGCCAATTGCTTCACCTGTGATAATCATGAGCAGAATTTAGATGAGCCTTTGCCAAAAGGTGCCATTTCGGACCCATGTATTTTTGGAAAGCAAGTGTAATTAACTGGATTACCCCAACATGTTTACATGTATTGTGCTTTGAAAAAGGGAGTTTGATGAATGCTTTTTTTAATGTTTTGAAGCCTGTTGTTGTTGTGAATGTTAAATAAAAAATAAAATGTTTTAAACATACACCAGAAACGGCCCCGAAAAATTTTGGACATTTTGGTGTCCTCGGGAAATTTTCGATTTTTCATGGTCTGCATCACTTTATCGGTTTTAATCAGCGTATTTCATACAGTCTAAGCATGCAACTCTTAGTAGAATGTGCAACAATCGTAATTAGAACCAGAATTTACCGAAAACCTCGCCCAGTAAATACCCGGTTATTTTCGAAGGCCTCATGTCCGCAGACCAACTTGTTTACAGATTCGATTTTCGCCGGTCTTGGTGCTTTGAATGGCCGCCATTTTGGATGAAAACGATAGTTTCGTGTTCGAGGAAATAAAAGCAGTGTGTTGCATTTGAGTCAGAATTTGCGAAGTTATTGTATCTAGCAGCTAAAAAGAATCGATGGAGTTTAATGTCCGAAAGTAACGTTTGACACATTTTGTTATTTTTGCAATTTTCACAAAGAAGTTTCGCGAGTATTTTTTTCAAAAGCGTGGAAACCACTAGCTTTGCTTCTTTGGCGTTTCCGGTCACCGATTCGATTAAAATCATGGAGACGACGAGCCGTAAAGTTGAGAAAATATTGTACTGTCTGTTCAGGGTAAGGTGTAGATCTATACGTAACGTTTGACACTTTGTAGATCTAATGTTTGACACTTGCCCATAATTCTTCTCCCGACGAATTGAATTAGCTTATATTATCCCATGACCTGCCTCTTTATCTCTGTTAGCTGAGGAGGTGATTATTCTGAATATTCCATCACAACCATATGGATATCCTATGGATATCCCATCACAACCGAGTTTCGATCTCAACTGTCATTGGTCATTGTCTTTGATTTCAGAGTACAATTGAATAATTTATGGAGGTCATCTGCATATTCAGAGTTTACAGATGGACTACTTTTTACAATTAGTCAAGTTTTGACTAAATGTTTTAACGTATAGGGGGGAATCGAGACGAGGGTCGTGGTGTGTGCGTGTGTGTGTGTGTGTGTGTGTGTGTGTGTGTGTGTGTGTAGAGCGATTCAGACTAAACTACTGGACCGATCTTTATGAAATTTGACTTGATAGTTCCTGGGTATGATATCCCCAGACTTTTTTTCTTCATTTTTTCTTATAAATGTCTTTGATGACGTCATATCCGGCTTTTCGTGAAAGTTGAGGCGGCACTGTCACGCTCTCATTTTTCAACCAAATTGGTTGAAATTTTGGTCAAGTAATATTCGACGAAGCCCGGACTTCGGTATTGCATTTCAGCGTGGTGGCTTAAAAATTAATTTATGACTTTGGTCATTAAAACTCTGAAAATTGTAAAAAAAAAAAAAAGTTTTTATAAAACGATACACATTTACGTTCATCTTATTCTCCATTATTTTCTGATTCCAAAAACATATAAATATGTTATATTTGGATTAAAAACAAGCTCAGAAAATTAAAAATATAAAAATTATTATCAAAATTAAATTTTCGAAATCAATTTAAAAACACTTTCATCTTATTCCTTGTCGGTTCCTGAAGAGAGAGAGAGATAGAGAGAGAGAGAGAGAGAGAGAGAGAGAGAGAGAGAGAGAGAGAGAGAGAGAGAGAGAGAAAGAAAGAAAGAAAGAAAGAGAGAGAGAGAGAGAGAGAGTGAGAGAGAGAAAGAGAGAGAGAGAGAATGAGAGAGAGAGAGAGTTTGTTTGTTTGTTTGCTTAACGCCCAGCCGACCACGAAGGGCGGCCACACACACACACACACACACACACACACACACACACACACACACACACACACACACACACACACACACACACACACAAAACCCGACCGACTGAATATGTAAGTGATCCACGTGTGAAAACCAAAACATAACAGCGCGATGACAGCCAACATTTCTATCCCCGACTGACAAACAGTAACACTGCATGCAAACTGACTTGGGTCAACGATCAAACCAGCACGGCCCGAACTGAATTTGTTGCGCTGCCATTATCGTGCGCAATTCTGGTAAAAATATAAACCCGGTATGCCGAATTGAGTATAACGAAAGTCGATGTCATATACATGATACACAAGGATATTTTAAAATGACTTTGAAAATGTAAAAGCAGATAGCAGACCTTTTTATAAGCAATTTGAATGACTGAATGTCTACATACAAGTCGAATGACGCCGTCCATTATGCTGACAAATGGGAACTAGCTATGCGCATGAATTCATTGACATGAATTTCGACTGCGGAGGCTTTTGGCAAGCTGAAAACAGGCACGGGCAGGTTTTAGTGGAAAAAGTAAGTGTTTTTAATGAAAACGTCGGAGTAATGGGATAAATAGCTTACACACTCCGAGTTCTGATTATCTTGCATATTGTGTAACCTATATACAACTGCTTGCTACTTTTGGAGGCAAATTTGATTGAAGAAAAATTCGATCCTCTGTTTTTGTTAATATCCGTGTTACGATTCAGGACGATACGTTCATATCCGTGCAACGATTTAGGAGGAGACATATATGTCCTTGTAAATATTGTAGCCAAAGCTGAAAAAATGCTTTTGGGTTAGCAGGGGGAAGGAATATTTTCATGAGATTGTTTTAACACCACCCCCCCCCCTCCCCAACATAAAAAAAAATCAAAGTTTTTTTTTTTTAAATTTGGATTTTGCTAGGATTTTACGTACAACTAATTAAAAAAATTCGATTTGATTGAGAACCTTGTTCCAGATGTACATAGACATTAGGTTAAAACTGTATTCTAAATGTCTGTTTGAATATTGTAGTTATTTTTGACATTTTCATTGATTTCATGTCCACTGACTCCATGTAACACGTGACAGGTAGAACGCAGATTTGACCTGTTTTGAACATGATGTTACTTTTTTTGTGGTGCTTTGATGTTCCATAATTACCTAATCTTCAAAATATGAATGTATCCTAAAGGTCTATTTAATATCACAGTTGTCATTTATAACATTTTGAATAATTTCATGTCCACTCACACAGTGTAACATGTGACACGTAGAATGCTGTTATGACTTGCTTTTAACATGTTTTGCTATTGTTTCTGTTTTCATATTCCATAAATAACCTAATCTTTAGATTGTAAATGAAAAGTTAGTGTATGTATAACATTCTGGTTGTTATTTCAAATATTATGAATATTTTCATGTCCATCAATATTTTTGTAACACGTGACACCTACAACAACATGTTTAACTAGTTTGAGCAAACTGTAACAACTTTTAGGGATATTTTTAACATGTGTCAGTGTTTCTGTTGAAGTGTTATATTTTATTTTAGGGTTTATACTTCTTGTGGTTACTTAGCAGAAAGTATCAGTTTTGACTTTTATGATGTTTGAGCGTTTTGCGACATTACGTGACACTGCATTCAAGATTTGGCTCCAAATGTACTTTTAAAGACTGATAATGCTTCTGCAGGGTCTGTTTACTAGAAATAAATCATTACCAGTTGTATGAAATGATATTAATGGCTTCTGTGGTCAGTTTTGTTGCACATGTGGCTTTTCTCAAAATTGGCGTTTTATGGCATATTATCAAACCGTACACATTTCCCAAATGCACAAACCATTCTTTTATTACACAAATGTGTTCATCAAAGACTAATGTATCACTTAAAACACCAAAAAAAATCAACTGAAAAGGTTTAGTTTGTCACAAATGTCCAAGCACCCCCCCAGCACCTTTTGGCAAAGCCTCAGATAAATCAAGAGAAAACATTATCCAGGCTCTATCAGTCCTTTTTACATTTCGTCAAGTTTTGACTAAATGTGTGAACATGAATGGGGAATGGAAACGAGGGTCGTGGTGTATGTGTGTGTGTGTCTGTGTCTTGTCTGTGTATGTGTAGAGCGATTCAGAGAAACCTACTGGACCGATCTTCATGAAACTTTACATGAGGGGTTCGAGTATGATATCCCCATCATTTATTTTTATTTTTTTTAAATAAATGTCTTTAATGACGTCATATCCGACTTTTTGTAAAAGTTGAGGCCGCACTGTCACACCCTCATTTTTATATTTAGTCAAGTTTTGACTAAATATTTTAACGTAGAGGGGGGAATCGAGACGAGGGTCGTGGTGTATGTGTGTGTGTGTGTGTGTCTGTCTGTCTGTGTGTGTGTGTAGAGCGATTCAGACTAAACTACTGGACCGATCTTTATGAAATTTGACATGAGAGTTCCTGGGTATGAAATCCCCATACGTTTTTTTTCATTTTTTCAATAAATGACTTTGTTGACGTCATATCCGGCTTTTCGTGAAAGTTGAGGCGGCACTGTCACGCCTTCATTTTTCAACCAAATTGGTTGAAATTTTGGTCAAGTCATTCTCGACGAAGGCCGGGGTTTGGTATTGCATTTCAGCTTGGTGGCTTAAAAACTAATGAGTGAGTTTGGTCATTAAAAATCTGAAAATTGTAAAAAAAAACAAAAATTTATACAACGATCCAAATTTACGTACATCTTATTCTTTATCATTTTCTGATTCCAGAAATATATAAATATGTTATATTTGGATTAAAAACAAGCTCTGAAAATTAAAAATATAAAAATTATTATCAAAATTAAATTGTCCAAATCAATTTAAAAACACCTTCATCTTATTCCTTGTCGGTTCCTGATTCCAAAAACATATAGATATGATATGTTTGGATTAAAAACACGCTCAGAAAGTTAAAACGAAGAGAGGTACAGAAAAGCGTGCTATCCTTCTCAGCGCAAGTACTACTCCGCTCATCTTGTCAATTTCACTGCCTTTGCCGTGCGCGGTGGACTGACGATGCTACGAGTATACGGTCTTGCTGCGTTGCATTGCGTTCAGTTTCATTCTGTGAGTTCGACAGCTACTTGACTAAATGTTGTATTTTCGTCTTACGCGACTTGTTATATTTAGTCAAGTTTTGACTAAATATTTTAACGTAGAGGGGGGAATCGAGACGAGGGTCGTGGTGTATGTGTGTGTGTGTGTGTCTGTCTGTCTGTGTGTGTGTAGAGCGATTCAGACTAAACTACTGGACCGATCTTTATGAAATTTGACATGAGAGTTCCTGGGTATGAAATCCCCATACTTTTTTTTTCATTTTTTCAATAAATGTCTTTGATGACGTCATATCCGGCTTTTCGTGAAAGTTGAGGCGGCACTGTCACGCTCTCATTTTTCAACCAAATTGGTTGAAATTTTGGTCAAGTAATCTTCGACGAAGGCCGGGGTTTGGTATTGCATTTCAGCTTGGTGGTTTAAAAACTAATGAGTAAGTTTGGTCATTAAAAATCTGAAAATTGTAAAAAAATTATTTTTTTATAAAACGATCCAAATTTACGTACATCTTATTCTTTATCATTTTGTAATTCCAAAAATATATAAATATGTTATATTTGGATTAAAAACAAGCTCTGAAAATTAAAAATATAAAAATTATTATCAAAATTGAATTGTCCAAATCAATTTAAAAACACCTTCATCTTATTCCTTGTCGGTTCCTGATTCCAAAAACATATAGATATGATATGTTTGGATTAAAAACACGCTCAGAAAGTTAAAACGAAGAGAGGTACAGAAAAGCGTGCTATCCTTCTCAGCGCAAGTACTACCCCGCTCTTCTTGTCAATTTCACTGCCTTTGCCGTGCGCGGTGGACTGACGATGCTACGAGTATACGGTCTTGCTGCGTTGCATTGCGTTCAGTTTCATTCTGTGAGTTCGACAGCTACTTGACTAAATATTGTATTTTCGCCTTACGCGACTTGTTTTTTATCAAATTGATTTTAAAACTTTAGCCATGCAACCTTCGACGAAGCCCGTACTATGGGATTGCATTTCAGCTTCCAAGCTTAAAGGCATATGTACGCGCTCCCGTGTTTACAAAGTGTAGTTTGCCCATAATCGATGTCAAACGCACCATAAGACCATATAATGACGATATGTCACCATGCGCGGACCATAATACATGCATTACAGCTTGTTCTAGCCTCTGAAAAAGTGAGGATGTCAACAAAGCCGCGGTGTTAGCTCCCTTGCATCAACGTTACATGTGTTGCCAAATCTATAAATAGGACGATCCAGATCAAAATGAAAATTAACATTATTTCAACATTGAAGGGGTCCTAGACCACAATATTTTGCAGGGAACTTAATTTAGCATGTCTCCAGCTGTTGGTAAAGCAATTAGCGTGTATAGTCATCGAGTACATATGCCTTTAATCAGATTTAAAAAGAAGTTTGGTCATTCAAAATCTGAAAATGCTAAATTCGATCCAAGAATGATTTCATCTTATTATCTATTGTTTGCTGATTCCCAAAACATATAGATATGTTATGTTTGAATACAAAAACAAGCTCAGCAAATTAAAAAGAATACAGAAAAGCGTACTTTCCTGCTTCGCGCAATAGAAGCTACCGCGCTTTACCGGCTTGTCAATTTCACTTCGTTTTGCACGTGAAAAGTGAGCATTTTCTTTGTCACGGCGATTGACGAAGCTGTATTGCCTTCTTTTTCATTTCGTGAGTTTGACAGCTTGACTAAATGTAGTAATTTCGCCTTACGCGACTTGTTTTTAGATTACTTTCAGATGGCTGTGCATCTTTCCGTTCTTGAGGAGGTAGTTATCTACGCCAGTACACTGGACATCAGTGGCAACGTTGAAATCAGTACAGAGCCAACGGCGCTTGCCACCAGCACACGACTAAACAAGTCGCGTAAGGCGAAAATACAACATTTAGTCAAGTGGCTGTCGAACTCACAGAATGAAACTGAACGCAATGCAACGCAGCAAGACCGTATACTCGTAGCATCGTCAGTCCACCGCTCACGGCAAAGGCAGTGAAATTGACAAGAAGAGCGGGGGAGTAGTTGCGCTGAGAAGGATAGCACGCACTTCTGTACCTCTCTTCGTTTTAACTTTCTGAGCGTGTTTTTAATCCAAACATATCATATCTATATGTTTTTGGAATCAGGAACCGACAAGGAATAAGATGAAAGTGTTTTTAAATTGATTTCGACAATTTAATTTTGATAATAATTTTTATATATTTAATTTTCAGAGCTTGTTTTTAATCCAAATATAACATATTTATATGTTTTTGGAATCAGCAAATGATGGAGAATAAGATGAACGTAAATTTGGATCGTTTTATAAAAATTTTATTTTTTACAATTTTCAGATTTTTAATGACCAAAGTCATTAATTAATTTTTAAGCCACCAAGCTGAAATGCAATACCGAAGTCCGGGCTTCGTCGAAGATTACTTGACCAAAATGTCAACCAATTTGGTTGAAAAATGAGGGCGTGACAGTGCCACCTCAACTTTCACAAAAAGCCGGATATGACGTCATCAAAGACATTTATCAAAAAAATGAAAAAAACGTCTGGGGATTCCATACCCAGGAACTCTCATGTCAAATTTCATAAAGATCGGTCCAGTAGTTTAGTCTGAATCGCTCTACACACACACACAGACAGACACACACACACACACACACACACACACACACACACGCACGCACGCACGCACGCACATACACCACGACCCTCGTCTCGATTCCCCCCTCTACCTTAAAACATTTAGTCAAAACTTGACTAAATGTAAAAAGAAGGACCATGTGTGCGATCAGTGCGGAGCTATCTTTGCAACCAAGCGAAACGTAAATATACATGCAGTAAACATACGGAACGCGGATCGTATCAACTGATGCATCAAATTGATGCATCCAAAACCAAGAATTTGATGCATCATTTTCACAATTTCATGCATCGTTTGGATGCATCAGAACTTTCGGGTTTTCCCGGAAAGTGCCGAGCAAAAAGCAAAATTTGAACCGGAATACGAAGCGAAACGAACGTCGGAAAACGAAAGTTTGAGTCGAAGGTCAAGGGCGTCAAAACTTCGTGTGCACAGATAACAAACCACAAACAAAACAAAAAATGCCTTAAAATGCATAATGCCGTGACTTTGACTTGTTCCCTATTTAATGGTATGTTGTATGTTTATTTTTGTTTTATCTAACCAATCTGTTTATATTCGTCAAAATGTCATTTCAAGTTTTTCCGTGCTCAGGCATTTCTTACGGAAAGACCGGAAGTGAATGATCTTTCGCATGCATACAAAACCGAAAGTGATGCATCAAAATGATGCATCAAAATGATGCATCATTTTCTATAATGATGCATCATTTTTGTATCGGATGCATCAGTTTTGGAAAATAATGCATCCTTTTTGAAAATAATGCATCCTTTTGTGAAAATGATGCATCAAATTGTGAAAATAATGCATCAAATGTAAATCTTGGTTTTGGATGCATCAGTTGATACGATCCGCGTTCCGTACAAACATGCAGCAGACCCAGGCTGGGCCAACACATGTGACACCTGCAAAAAGGGCTTTCGAATCAAAGGGGATTATCATGCCCACTTCAGCCGCCATGAGGGTGTCAAACTCTACACATGCGCCTATTGTGATAAAGAATACCAGTTCAAACAAAGCCTCAATCGGCATGTCGCCAACTGCTCACCGCAAGCCGTCCCGGAGATAGACGAAAAGCTGCAAGCAGTGTGGCCAGGTTTTTCCGAAGAAAGATTCGCTTCTTAAGCACACTAAGTCTAAGCACTCACACAAACGCATATACAAACAAACAAATAAGCAAACAAACTAACGAACGAACAAACAAAAAGTTATGCAAACAGGTAACCCTACCTTTCGTATTCCCTCACTAAAACAAGTGTTAGTTTTGTTTTGTTAAATTGCTATTCGTAAGACACATTTAAAAGTGTGTTGACCTATCACCTGATTATAACGATTTTAGAACACAGCATCTGCTTTTTTTCTGAGTGGCACATCTGAAATTTGAAGAAATAAAAAGTACATATTTTGAACAGGTTTCACCCAAGTTCAGATCTTTGAAATGACATTGTGTAAGGAAACTGGACGAAAACACACTTATCAAAATGTTTGCTCTTCAGTAAGATTTTAAACAGGGATGGTATTGCACCAAAAAAGCCACAGTCGCGTGTTGTAGCATTCATGAACAACATGCATTATGGGTTATACATAAGTCGAATTAGGGGTTCTAAAATGCTAATTGCACAAGCTTTCTATCAAAAATCACAAACGTCATGAAAAGCGTACGAACGGAAACAATTTGATGAAAGTGGTACGAACGGACACATTTTCCCGTCAAAATCAGTACGAAAGGACACAAAACTGATTTATGCAAATTCAATTCATCTTATGGTTCACATAGGTCCATTGTCACACGCATTCGTACTTTGTGCTATTTGAAGACCATTGGAATACACAGAACTTGTAGTGGGGGCCTGTTTCACTCTGATCTAACGAATGTGTATGAACGGAAACGCGTTTCGTACGAAGGGAAACATGCACTTTTGTACGAACGGAAACATGGGGTATGAACGGAATCTGTATGTTTTCAAAAGACAAGTGATTGTACAAAAGCCATGGGTTTCTATAAACTTCTGTTCAAGCGAAATGTCGTAACAGGCAATGGTTTTGGTGATCATGTGCAAATCAGGGGTCAGATTCGATAACAGAGCGAGAAAAACAAGAAAATGTTAAAAAATCAGGCAATTTTGCCACGTTCGGCCCGCGTGTGTTATTATTAGGATTCACTAGCACCTTGGTACTTATCGTACACATAGCCCAACCATTTCGCTACCTTATTCTTTCAATATCACACAAGCGCGCTGCCCACACGACTTACCAAAACGTTTTTCCCGAAGCAAGTGACGAAAATAAGGCTGTATGAACGGACACATCCTGCGGATGAACGGAAACATCCGGTGGATGAACGGAATCAGTTGACACACCGTGATTTTCATCCACCAGTGTGTGCCCACACAAAGGAAGGCAAGAACATACAGAGAGACAAAAGCCGCCAGACCCCATCACAAACAGAACTCTACAATCCACAGGTGTTGCCTGGCGAGCTAGCTATAAATAGCTGACAACTTGTAAGGCGAACAACTCTGCAGAGTCTGCTGTAAAGGGCGACGGTAGTCTCCATGTCACACTCGACCCCCTTTGAATGAACTTTATCCCCAAAGTTCCGAACCATGGACCCGCCAAGCTTAGGTCCCTCCCAGGTTGGGGGAATGGGAACAGCACGAAAATGATTCAGTGGCCTGAACATTTCATGTCGAGTCCCATCCCTGTCGACGACGCCAAATCGGTAACCGAGTGCCGAAACACCACAATTACCTTTGAAGGCGAAGTCCTCTCAAACGAGATTGAGAATTTTAGAGCTTATTTCTAAGCCCTATAATAACTGTTATGGCTTCTCAAAGGAAGGCCAGAACATACAGAGAGACAAAAGCCGCCAGACCCCATCACAAACAGAACTCTACAATCCACAGGTGTTGCCTACACACACACACACACACACACACACACACACACACACACACACACACACACAGAAGCCGTATATATCTATCTATATATATAAATACTAGATGATTACCCGCTTCGCCGGGTACCGGCTTCGCCGGGAAGAAGTAGAGCCGAATACCGGGCTGCGCCTGGGACCGGCTTTGCCGGGTGTACGCCGGCTTCGCCGGCGCACGAAGGAAGGGAGATCTAAAAATAGTAACGTGCAGTGACCTTCTTAAAATAGTAACGTAGTAACGGGAATATGGATTGACGCCACACGAAGGAAGGGAGATCTAAAAATAGTAACGTGCAGTGACCTTCTAAAAATAGTAACGTAGTAACGGGAATATGGATTGACGCCACACGAAGGAAGGGAGATAAACGCGCAAAACAAAACACTGGAGAAGATAAGGCAGAGTTACTGGGAATGGATATAGTGGATCTACAGAAAAACCAAAATCGGTTCAGCGCTGCGCGCTGAGAGCACGTGTTGAAATATCTCATCGATGAGGTTGTGTCCGGGGTGTAGCTGAATACGGTCTCCAAATTTGAAAAAGATCGACCGAGAACTTTGGCCGTGCATCGCGAACAGACACACAGACACACAGACACACAGACACAGAAGCTGTATATATCTATCTATATATATATATAAATATATAGAGATAGATGACAGTGGATTTTTCGATAAATAGATTCGACCTTTGCACTTTTACAGTGAGGACAACTTACGGGTACATGCAAGGAAAGCCGCGTTCTGGTCAGTGCAGTGACCTTCTAAAAATAGTAACGGGAATATGGATTGACGCCACACGAAGGAAGGGAGATAAACGCGCAAAACACTGGAGAAGATAAAGAAGAGTTACTGGGAATGGATGTGGTGGATCTACAGAAAAACCAAAATCGGTTCAGCTGTGCGCGCCGAGAGCACGTGTTGAAAATTCTCATCGACTAGGTTGTGTACGGGGTCTTCCTGAATATGCCCACCAAAATTGAAGCAGATCCATCGAGAACTTTGGCCGTGCATCGCGAACTCACAGACAGACACAAGTCGTATATACATATAAATATATTGTTGTCAAACACACTTTTTATGATGATAAATTCACACGTACGTCAAACATTGTGCTCCAGTATAAAGAATTATTTGTACGTGTTTATCTTCATCCACTCGAAAACTAAAAACACCCTCTGGTACCACAGAACTGTAGCCAAAATGTCCAAGATAAATGCACAAAATGTAGGTTCAAATGTTAGTTAAAGGCACAGTAAGCCTCCTGTAAACCATCACAGATGCTATTAGGCTTTTACACACAGTACAAAACAACCTTTCATTTAAACACTCACCGCTTGAGAACATCATAGGTGCCCTCCGTAAGAGCGAGCAATTTTTAAAGAATTTATTTTTGCGTGGTTTATCTTACCCCTGAGCCATCGTGAACCCGTGTGATCCAGTTTCCCTTTTTGGCTCACGTAAGTGTAGCCTATGCGATGCTAACTTTTGTCTGTCTGTGCGTGCGTGCGTGCGTGTGTGTGTGTGTGATAGAAACTTTAACATTTCCGAGTCTATGGATAAAGCTCGCATAAGAAGCTCGAAGATTACGTCTCGGTCAAAAGTGTTTGACGTGTGTGATATAGAGCTTAAACAATGACCACGAGTTGATTACTGGAAAATAAACCACGAGTGGGTATTTGCAGCCGCTTGGTAATTCACGAGTGTGCGGAGCACACGAGTGAATTACCAAGCGGCTGCAAATACCCACGAGTGGTTTATTTTCCAGTAATCAACGAGTTGTCGTCATTGTTTAAGCTATTTATACAACGAACAACACGGGTCGAACATGCAGTCATGCAGACGACATTTTGTACGCAATTTCATTTCAGCCTAATCACTCAGAGTGTCAAATGCGCGTCATTCAAATAGTCCCTATTCTTTTACTTTATTCTTAGTCTCCGACTCGTCGGCATTATACTTGTCTGGTCTAAATATCGGACCCCATTGCTACGATTAAAACACAATAGCGTTTATATAGCTATTCTGACATTACATTCTGTGTTAAAATCATGTTTTTGTCAGCAACAATTCCCATGTCGTTGATAGCAGACGACGGTTCCCTTTCCCGCATGAAGCCACGGAAATAACCGAACATTGAAAAACCCACGGACATGTATTACGGAGAAAACTCGGGATAACCGGATGTTTAGCATTACGTCAATATGCTAGGAATCATATGACGTCATGACGTATCGTGCTTGCCTACGTAGATTGTATATGTTCGAAAGTCTGACTTCTGTTGTGAATTCGCGTGGTGAAGACTGCGGTAAATCTGTAGATGATAAGAGAACAAGGATTGTCTCAGAAGAAACGACTAAATGTTTCAGACCGGTAACTTCATTTCAACATTGCACTATATAATGGACGTTCTATGTGACAGGAGAGTTTGCTGATTTTGTGTTAAACATTGGAGAGATCGTCTGCTAGAATCAGAGATAGGTCGCTTCAGATTGCAGCTTCTGGAAATTTGCAAGGTTTGTTGCCTGTTAAAGAACTGGATTTTACACGTACAGTAAGCAACAACAAAAACACACACAAAGCAAATGGCATCGTCTGTCGACTAATGTCACAGAAACAAACCTGGCGAGGTATGCGTGTACTTCATACACGTCAGCCATTGTTGTTACAGTTTTGAGTCAACGTTGTACGTATTCTTCCGCAACAGGGTCCAATCGTCTGGGTTTCAAATGTTCTAAAAATAAATTCTAGTGTTGATTATTTTTTAGCCCTCTTTATTCTTACTTCGAATAATCCACGTGTGATTTTTGGTGTAATCAAAGTAGTTCGTTCTAATTTCTCACTTGTCTAAAAATAATCAACTAGATTTAATCCACCCCTCGGTTGCATTGCAGGAGTTGTATAAAGAAACTTTAACATTTGGAGACGTCACATTATGACGTAAGAGGGTTAGACGTCACGCGAAGGAATTACTGAAAGTCTCGGTCATTGTTATTGTGAGCGGGCCGAGACTAGTTGGCAGATCTAGTGTCTCGCTTTCTTGCACAGTTTCACTTTTGCTTACTGTGTGTGTGTGTGTGTGTGTGTGTGTGTGTGTGTGTGTGTGTGTGTGTGTGTGTGTATGTGTGACGGAGTGATTGAGTTTGTGTTACTGTTTGTCGATTTCTTACGTGAGCCTTGAAGGCTTCGCCTCTTGTTCACAATGTTGTCGTCAGTTTGTAATTCGCTGTGAGCTTTATCTGCAATGGCACGTTATTATGTACCTCTGACTATGCACGAAACAAACGGCTGTGGTTCACAAGAACTCCAGCGATGGCTTTTGACTGTTCAGAGGAACTGGCGATAGACATAAACCGTCGTCTGCTACGAGAACCACGACCTTGCGTGACTTCCGGGCTTTTCTTTTTTCAAACTTTCAAAACTTCGAATTGTACTGATCTTGTCTTGATGAAAAAAAGAATTCTTTTGTGATTTAAGAATGTTTGTGTAACAAGCTGTCAATTTATTATTTAGATTTTAAAAGTTAGGTCTTGCGCCAAAACGAACCACGGTCGAGTAGACAACCCGCAAAATCAATTCTTTAAAATTGCTCGCTCTTTACGTGGGGCACCTAGGATGTTCCCGTTCGGTGAGCGTTCAAATGGAAAGGTGTTTGTACTGTGTGTAAAAGCCTGACAGTATCTGTGATGGTTTACGGGAGGCTTACTGTGCCTTTAAAGGAAATGCAAATGTTTTTCAATTCCTTTAAACAGTCATGAATATGAGATATTAATTGCGAATAATTCACGTCATCATGATATGCTACATTTTAGTGACCGAACGACGAGTGCCAATGAAAACTTTGCATGCTTAAAACAATGTTAGGCCTGCTACCAAGCAGCCTGCTGTAAACACACAATTTTCTTCATGCGTTTTTCCTTTCTGGGTTATTAAAACAAATGTGGGATAGGTACACTGCTGACCCGTAACAACTGTAGCCTATAACAATATCAAAACTCAGACTTTAAACGAAGGAACGGTTCTACAACACCCTCCACTAAAAATAGTCTTTCGTCATGTCATATGTACAGTTTGCGAAGTCTGTAAGTGGGGCTTACCTGCGTTTGTATGGATTCGATTTGAAGGAACTGAAAATGTTGTAATAACATTTGCATTAGCGGGGAATTCACTCTTAGGGATAGTTAGCTGAGTGCGATTTCTTAAAATATCTACATGTCTGTAAAGTACATTTCTTGGCCGCACCTTCATAGATTTTGGTTGGTTTCAATGTATGTTATGACTGAGAGCAAGTGACTGTAAGCCAACAACTGTTGCCTATGTTGTTACATAGTGACGTCAATTAATAACGGATTTCATAATCATCGGGACTGTCCCAATAAGGTCAGTGGTGCTAAACTCACACAGGACAAAGAAAATGAAATACACACTAGGAAAATAACTGACCAACAATATCAGAAAGTGGACGTTGTTAGCTGAGGTATACTTTTTTTTTTATCTGAAAGACCGTTCATCTTCCTAGAAAACAGAATATTCCTTCCCTGTACTTATTTTCAGATGGATATGCCAACTTATCTTTATTGCACTGTACACTGAAAACACGAAAATATCAATCATGCAGCCCCCCCCCCCCCCCCCAAACACGAAGTACGTGTAACTGCCTAAATGACGGGTGAAAAACAGTCATACACGTAAAAGTTCACTCGTGCAAAAACACAAGTGTACACACGAGTTGCAACCCACGAAGGCAGAAGAAGACAATGTTGCACTGTGGCAGATGCCAAAACGATTTATTTTAGACATCCTGTAAAGTCATCTCGACCCAACTCTCACATAGCTCCCTCGTCACAAACCAATTGTGACCCTCCACCACGAAATGAGTCGCATGTCACCTCGCGCGGTTCTGCGCTAGACTTAATATAAGTCCGGGGAGTGTCTGGTAACAGTGTGAGGGTCACCTTAGTCACAGGCTTATAACTCAAACGCTTATAGCTCTTTGCACCACTGGATAGAGCATACAAAACTCTTTAGGAAAATGTAAAAATATGAAAATCATGCAAAGGTGACATGCGACTCATTCCGTGGTGGAGGGTCACAATTTCTGTGTTGTTGTTTTTTAGTTTTTTGTTTTGTTTTGGTAAAGATTGTGTTAACTGGTCCCAAAATACGGACTTCAGAGGGTGTCTTTTCCCCTGAAATACCCTTTGCCATTTTCTTAATAATTGCCTTAACTAGAGTTACATGCCGTGTGATTTGCACATTGGGGCGGAAATCAACCCTTATAACTGAATATAAACTCAATGGCCAATTTTTTCAGTTCACTGCGTCTATTATATTTGCCGAGAAACACCAGCAAGAAAGAATACAGCCGATTAATCACTTTAAAACATGAACGCAATCGGGACTTTAACTGCGTAGAGACTAGAAGTCTTTCCAACACACGAATAAACAAGGCCATATGCACACGTTATGCATATATATGTAACCGAGTGCCGAAGCACCACAATCACATTTGGAGGCGAAGTCTAATCAAACAGGATTGAGAATTTTAGAGCTTATTTCTAAGCCCTATAAAAACTGTTATGCATTCGCAAAGGAATCCATGAACATACAGAGAAACAAAAGCCGCCAGACCCCATCACAAACAGAACTCTACAATCCATAGGTGTTGCCTTGCGAGCTATAAATAGCTCGCAACTTCTAAGGCGAACAACTCTGCAGAGTCTGCTGTGAAGGGCGACGGTAGTCTCCCTGTCACATATATGTATACACGTAAAGCTCAATTTCAGTACCGAGTACCGTGTTTCCAACAGCATCATGTACTAACGATATTTGAATGATTGAATAAAAGTATGTCTAAATGCACTTCAGGCATTCTTAATTCCGGGCTAAGCTTCTTCATAAGTGAAGGATGGCTTTCCATTCATAAGTTCGTGTGTGCTGCCGTAAACAAGCATGAGTGAAAAAGGAGTGCTTGGCAGAAGTGCAGAAAAACCTGCCTTGGGGTGTTTTGGGGGAAAGTCTCGGTAAAGGCAATTTGTTTTCCGCACTTAAATAATAGAGTTAAATCTGTGAACCAGAACGAACACGGCAGACCACAATACAGTTTGTAGGCGCGAGGAAGCAGTAGGAAGGGTGTGTGTTCAAATGTTTGTCTATGCAGCCAAGAACAACAACTTAAAGAAAAGTTGTATGTTTCTGTATAGTTTTAGAATCTCTGTTTGTTTCTTTGTTGTTGTCTTCGGGAGTTTAGCGTTTACAAAATGTTGGAGGTACGTGCACTCTAAACTAAAGTGTTCCACCTTTGAACACCCTTTCTATAGCCAGTTTTGAACACCCTTTCTGTAGCCAGTTTTGAACACCCTTTCTGTAGCCAGTTTTGAACACCCTTTCTGTAACCAGTTTTGAACACCCTTTCTGTAACCAGTTTTGAACACCCTTTCTGTAACCAGTTTTGAACACTCTTTCTGTAACCAGTTTTGAACACCCTTTCTGTAACCAGTTTTGAACACCCTTTCTGTTGCTAGTTTTGAACACCCTTTCTGTAACCAGTTTTGAACAACCTTTCTGTAACCAGTTTTGAACACCCTTTCTGTAGCTAGTTTTGAACACCCTTTCTGTAACCAGTTTCGAACACCCTTTTTGTAGCCAGTTTTGAACACCCTTTCTGTAACCAGTTTTGAACACCCTTTCTGTAATCAGTTTTGAACACCCTTTCTGTAACCAGTTTTGAACACCCTTTCTGTTACCAGTTTTGAACACCCTTTCTGTAACCTGTTTTGAACACAGTGTGATATGCTAGAAGGAATAGGACCCACATGGTAAGGCAACAACAAAAAGTCTGTTTACGGTATCCCGACCGACCCTATTTTTTCGCGTGACCCTAGACTTTTTTTTGGCATTTGGGAAGGTAAAAAAAAATAACTTAAAAAAATGGTTTTTTGGAGAAAAAAAAATTCCGACCTACCGACCCTATTTATTTTGCCTATGTTACCGTAAACAGACTTATTTTTTTTGCCTAAAAACTAGTGTTCATTTGAACATTATATATATAGCGTTGACAAAGTACTTATCTTGTGCTAGTTGCGTTTTGTACTATGTCTTAAAAACCTGGTTATAAAAAGGGGTTTCAAAAGCGATACACTTTAATTTAGAGTGTGTTATTCAAAATAAGTGTGCATATATTTAACTAACAGTTTAAAATTGTTCTTTCAAAGAAAAACATGCATTTCAACTCATGGTAGTCTCACGTTTGTCTTTTTTTCAAAGACAGGAGGTTTATTGTGTTTCAAAGTAATCTGTGCCGATTCATTGAGGTATTTTGTGGCTTCAAGAATTTTGTTTTTTATTCTGTATTCATGTATTAATTTTTTTATTTGTTTTAATATATTTGGTATTAATTATCTATCTTTTTATTGATCATCGGTCTACTTTTAATTAATTACTCTACCAATTTATATATGTGTTTATTTATTGATCTATTTACTTATTCCTTTCTTTCTTTATTTGAACTGACTAGAAGAAAATAACAAACATTTAGGTGCTGTTTTTCGGTTAAATGGTAAATGCATGGCATCTCCACATACAGTGTTTTATTGGCAACCTGCCGAATACACGTGGACTGCCTTAAGTAAGTCTTATATTTTTAGATTAGGTCCAAAATCTCTTCAGACAATTTTACCTCATTTTGATTATAGCGATGTTGAGCTAGTGAGATGGTTGTTTGAAGAGGCTTTGAGATGAGAACCTACAGCCTACCACTGTTGGAGGAACTTCATTTTTATTTTTTTTAAATCTGTTGTTGTACTACTAACAGAGAGAATACGGTGCTACAAAATACTGTCATACTATAAAACGGTTCATGAAAACGAACAAGCGTGTTTTTTTCTCATTTGGTTAAATCAAATGGATCGATGGAGGGGGGTGGGGGAGGGGGGCGTGTTATGTCAGTCACTGTCAACAACTATCAACTTTAAATGACCCCATACAAAAGCAAAGTGTTTCCGAAAATAAAACCTTTTATCTAACGTGAATACCCTTCTCTAGACGTCGTGGGGCCGTGTGGACCCACATTGTTATGTATTAATTTCGCTCCACGCGACTTGCTTTTCAACTCCAAAATTAAACAGATCGTAGAAAATGATGTTTAGAGCTAATACCTGAAGGTTTGTGACTTCTCTCCCTAGTTTGTATGTAAGTTCCTTCAGTTTGAGAAACATGGGTCCGCACGGCCCCACGATGTCTTCCGTGTGTAGTCTAAATTTGACCTTTGTTTTTTTAATTACTTCTCGCTGAAATGTAATGATCTTTTAGGACATAAGAGCTTTTTAGGTGTCTGAGGCATTCTTAAACGCTCATTGAAAAATTCCAACTGGTTTAAGAGATATTTGCAATTAAACACCCTTCTGGGTCCACACGGACCCACGACGACCGACGAAGGTTAATGTGCGGACATGCTAGTGCTTTATCCCCCTTCGTGTGTACACGCAAACACAAGACCAAGTACGCACGAAAAAGATCCTGTAATCCATGTCAGACTTCGGGGGGTTATAAAACCATGCATCCTCCGAAGTCGGCGTTCGGCTGCCTAAATGGCGGGATAAAAACGATCATATGTTGAACTGTCAGCCCTTTCATCCAACTCATGTCCCAAATAGAAATAGTTTCTGAGAGGACGTAAACTCCCCCTTCTAGTTCTGGACTGTCAGCCCATAAACGACGGAGAAGAAGAAGGAGGAGAAGAAGACGACTTCCCATTTCAATAGCTCTCTACGCAAAAAGAATCAAAACTACATCATTTTAATCTTTTTTCTCTCTTTTTTTAAATTGTTTTTCTGGTGTTTTTATTGGTGATTTTGTCTTTGGTTATGGCCAAGCACTCATGACTGTAATCTATTCACTTATGTTTCAAACCCGAAAGCTATTAGAGAGACAAAAATTCGGCTGATAACTTGAACTGTCTGTGCTAACTTTGATAACTTCAGACAAACACTCAGACGTAACTGACACAATTTTGATCAGAACGATAATGTGGCTGTGAGGGATGTTGTGATTGTAGCCGATGGTGTGTGTAGAATGCGAGTGGAACTTTCCTTAGAAATAGCAGGAGAATAGAATACTTCGCCAGCTTCCTTTCTTGATGGGTGTGTTTGTGTGATAATATCAGGAATGAACACAAAGACACAGCCAACAAGAACGTGTGAAAGCTTTCCTCTGACTGAGTATAAAATTGTGCAAATAATGAATACAAATTAAACATGCATGATCGCAGTGCGTGTTTGCGTGCGTGTGTGCGTGCTATGTGCGCACGTGCGTGCTAGCGTCCGTTTGTACGTGTTTATGCATGCGTGCGTGCGCGCGTTTACGCGTGCGTGAGTAGGTATGTGTTAATGGATCGTAATATCATCATATCAGTCTGTGCTTAACCGCTGTTTCACTAAATACAGAGAAAGAAACTTTTTTTTTCTTTCTGGCCTCTTCTCCATCATTAATTTGAAAGAGATAAAAACAAAAACCATACGCATTTCATTTTCCTGCAGTTGATTTTACAAAATAAAAACAATCTCAAGATTTTTATAATTATCTCACTTAGCGCATAAGTTCCTTCTGTTGTATCATCCTATTTTTTAGAACTGTTGACTCGAAAAGACAAAAATCGGATACAAGGGTCAGGGTCTCTTTCATTACCGTCACTTGGCATTCTCACAACAGAAATTGTGTGCTGCACTGAAGTGTTTACATATGTTCTGCGCATTAACTTTTTGTTTCTCTCTGAAAGTTATGGACATCTCTTCAGCACTAGCTGACCTTAGTGATAAAGCTGTTTTCACGTTTCACTGAAATGCTATTCAGTGCAATTCACATAATTAAATAGTTTTCTGGACGCATATAAAAAATGAATAAAACAAACACACTCACACACACACACACGCGCGCGCACGCACACACACTCGTACAAACACACAAAAACACACACACACACACCCCACACATAGGTGGTTTTACAGTCATTTGGGGTCGGCTGTGTATCAAAATGTCATCTTGCTCAAAACACAGGCATTTGGGGTCTCTTTTGTTTTACGTGTTAGAAAGTTTCTTAAAACTTCAATGAGCGTTAAATGCCATTTTAAAGTGTGAAAACTCATTTCAGGAGGTTATTACATAAAATGCAACCTCCAGCGTGATTTTTAGAAAAACAGGCATTTGGGGACGATGTTTGCTGTACAGCAGTGAAATGGGGACGTATGTGTACACAAAGTGCAGAGCTACAATTACGTTATCGGTGCTATGAATGTTTTAGGTGTTAGAAAGTTTGTTAAAACTTCAATGAGCGTTAAATGCCATTCTAAAGTGTCAAAACTCATTTCAGGAGGTTATTACATAAAATGCAACCTCCAGCGTGATTTTTTAGAAACAAACAGGTATTTGGGGACGATGTTTGCTGTACAGCAGTGAAATGGGGACGTCCAAAAGTGCAGAGCTCCCGCAGAGCTATCTGTTAATTTTAAGAATTAAAAAAAAAAAAATTCATTACTAGGATGTCCCATCGTTGGGAAATTCCGGTCGCTTCCTCCGAGTGGAAAGCTAGCAGTGACAGAGTCGCACTACCCCAAGTCAAGGGATCTATTAGTCCTGTTTCGCCGTTATCCCAATTCGCCCCCATCCCATTTTGGCGACATTTCTCAGGCCAAGTGTCATTTTACCACCATATCATGTACCATTAGCTCCACATCCCATTTTGGCGCAATCCCGTTTCGCCGTTAGCCCATTTCGCCCCCATCCCATTTTTGCGACATTTTACAGGCCAAGTGTCATTTTACCACCATGTCATGTACCATTAGCTCCACGTCCCATTTTGGCGCAATCCCGTTTGGCCGTTATCCCATTTTGCCCCCATCCCATTTTTGCGACATTTCATAGGCCATGTGTCATTTTACATGCCATTCTAAAGTGTCAAAACTCATTTCAGGAGGTTATTACATAAAATGCAACCTCCAGCGTGATTTTTTAGAAACAAACAGGTATTTGGGGACGATGTTTGCTGTACAGCAGTGAAATGGGGACGTCCAAAAGTGCAGAGCTCCCGCAGAGCTATATGAATGGTTTCATCACATACATGGCGCGAGGCGACATATGTTGTGAAAAATTTTACAAATCACGTTTTTGCGCCCAATATTTTCTTGCCATCTCCAAAGTCAAGGGACAAACACGAAATTCCTTGACTTTTGGGGTAGCGCGACTCTGTTAATTTTAAGAATTAAAAAAAAAAAAAATTCATTACTAGGATGTCCCATCGTTGGGAAATTCCGGTCGCTTCCTCCGAGTGGAAAGCTAGCAGTGACAGAGTCGCACTACCCCAAGTCAAGGGATCTATTAGTCCTGTTTCGCCGTTATCCCAATTCGCCCCCATCCCATTTTGGCGACATTTCTCAGGCCAAGTGTCATTTTACCACCATATCATGTACCATTAGCTCCACATCCCATTTTGGCGCAATCCCGTTTCGCCGTTAGCCCATTTCGCCTTCCATCCCATTTTTGCGACATTTTACAGGCCAAGTGTCATTTTACCACCATGTCATGTACCATTAGCTCCACGTCCCATTTTGGCGCAATCCCGTTTGGCCGTTATCCCATTTTGCCCCCATCCCATTTTTGCGACATTTCATAGGCCATGTGTCATTTTACCACCGTGTCAAACCACTAGCGCCACATTCCATTTTGTCGCCATGCCGTTTTGCCGTCATCCCATTTTGCCACCATCTCTATTTTGCGACATTTTGGATTGTGGCAAAAATGGAATTTGGCGTAAACGGAATGTCTTCCTAGTTGAATAACGCAGTATAGTATTAGTATAGTGAGGCTTGGCAAGAAGAATAAATAAAAAATGTGATGGCGGCCAAATGGGATGGTGTCAAAATGGGATGACGCGCTATTGTTATGACACGGTAGTAAAATGACGCTTGGCTTGTGAAATGTCGCGACAATGGGATGGGGGATAAATGGAATACGGTGAAACGGCATGGCGGCCAAATGGGATATGGTGTCAAAATGGGATGTCGCGCTTTTGTTATGACATGTTAGTAAAATGCCCTGTCACGTAGTCTCAATCCAAATTGGAAATCCATAGCATCATCATTATAATCATCCTTATCTCATTAATCATTCAAAATTATAAATTTTATAAAATGACGCTTGGCTTGTGAAATGTCGCGAAAATGGGATGGGCCAAAAAATGGGACGGCGGCAAAAATGGGATTGCACCAAAATGGGATGTGGATCAGCCACTATATTGCCAATTATAAAGTCTTAGGTATGACCCGGTGTGACGTTTTTATCTTTCGCCGTGTTGATATTTCGATTTTCGGCCTCGTTGATCTAGTATAAACTCTACACTGAACAAAAAAAACACCCTTCGATAGTACTGATGAGCGACCTTGTGTACCTTACATTCATGGGGCCAAATTTGTCCAACCAATTATTTTATTTAACTTAGAAATTTGATTCATCCTAAAATGTTTCCCTTCTTACTCAAGGGACGTAACCACTCGGTACACGTTTTCGAAGAATTCGATTTTGGGAGTGAAATCTATTTAATTTCACAACCAATTTTCTTCACATGCAAGAAACTGACATGCTTTTCGTCCATAAATAATTTCCCTTCTTAATTTTACCAGGAAACAACATTTCAGTCTCGAGTAAATATCGAGGGGGAAATATGTACACAGGCGAAAGATGAAATCGTGACACCGGCCGAGGTTCGAACCCACGACCTACCGATCACGGGGCGGACGCCTTACCACTAGGCTAACCGTGCCGGTTTACCCTTGAGTGACAGACGGACAGACAAAAGAATATACAGAAAGACCGTAATTAACACAAACACACACACTCAGCAGAGCAAAGCGGTATGACACACACACTCAGCAGAGCAAGGCAGTATAACACAAACACTGAGTCCGATTTATGAGAATGAGAATGAGGGAGAGAGAATTGTATTGAATTGAATTGAATTAAATTGAATTGAATTGATCTTTATCTTAACACTAACAGAATAAGAAATGCTAAAATGCTCTTTTTTTCATCCCGCAGACAGTCAAAATTCTAATCAAAAACAAGAAAAGAGATAGAAATAAAAGGAACAGTTATGACAGCTTTACAGACAGACAGACAGACAGACAGACAGACAGACAGAAAGAGAGACAAAAAAGAAACAGACAGACAGACAAAGAGAGAGAGAGAGCCAGAGAAAGAGAGAGACAGAGAAACAGAGACATAGAGAGAAAGATAAACAGACACACAGACACCGATAGAAAAGTTATGTGAAGAGCAGCTCAGCTGCTCTGCAGAATTTGTCTTACATTTTGGAAAGTTTTCTGACGATTTGGACGTGAAAACGAGACTGAACCCATGCAATAATTTTTTCAAAACTGCTCCGAAACTATCCCAAAATCAAGTAATTAAATGACATGTTGTTACTGTACGATAACTAAGTCTTTCAATCAATCAATCAATCAATATGAGGCTTATATCGCGCGTATTCCGTGGGTACAGTTCTAAGCGCAGGGATTTATTTATTTTTTATTTTATTTTTATTTTATGCAATTTATATCGCGCACATATTCAAGGCGCAGGGATTTATTTATGCCGTGTGAGATGGAATTTTTTTACACAATACATCACGCATTCACATCGGCCAGCAGATTGCAGCCATTTCGGCGCATATCCTACTTTTCACGGCCTATTATTCCAAGTCACACGGGTATTTTGGTATTTTTATATATGCCTATACAATTTTGCCAGGAAAGACCCTTTTGTCAATCGTAGGATCTTTAACGTGCACACCCCAATGTAGTGTACACGAAGGGACCTCGGTTTTTCGTCTCATCCGAAAGACTAGCACTTGAACCCACCACCTAGGTTAGGAAAGGGGGGAGAAAATTGCTAACGCCCTGACCCAGGGTCGAACTCGCAACCTCTCGCTTCCGAGCGCAAGTGCGTTACCACTCGGCCACCCACCCTAACCCTAACTAAGTCTTTCCGATTTATTGTCATTCTAACTTGTTTTATCACACTCGGAAAATATCACACGCAAAATACTATCAATCAATCAATCAATCAATATGAGGCTTATATCGCGCGTATTCCGTGGGTACAGTTCTAAGCGCAGGGATTTATTTATCTTTTTTTTTTAATCTTTTTCATTTTTTATTTTATGCATGCAATTTATATCGCGCACATATTCAAGGCGCAGGGATTTATTTATTCCGTGTGAGATGGATGTGTTTTTTTACACAATACATCACGCATTCACATCGGCCAGCAGATCGCAGCCATTTCGGCGCATATCCTACTTTTCACGGCCTATTATTCCAAGTCACACGGGTATTTTGGTGGACATTTTTATATATGCCTATACAATTTTGCCAGGAAAGACCCTTTTGTCAATCGTGGGATCTTTAACGTGCACACCCCAATGTAGTGTACACGATACTAGCGAAATTATTATTTTGTTTGTTTGTTCTATAAATGTGACATGCTTTAGGCTGTTATATACTACATTATAACCGAGATGATGTTTTTAGATCCACAGATTTAGGTCGAAAATATGATAGTTTTTCTGAGATGGTGCAGACAACGTTAACCCTCATATAAATTAAATGTATTCCATGGTGGAATCCTGCTTGCACAATCTAATCTATTCAATCTAACCTAATCATAGGCACAATCAATAGAATCAAAATCACTCACTTTTATTTTCTTGCCTTTCTGCTATTCCTCCCGTCTGAGAAAGATCACCAAAGTCATCAAAATCAGGTATTTACCACTGTATGCAACAAGTCTCACAAACTCGAATTATCTCTCTTGCAAACCTACAGATTTAACACCCGCACCATATGATGTCTGACCGGACAATTGCTAATTTGTAAAAAAAAGGGGGTCCTTTACGTCCTCACAGGAAATTTTCCTTTTAGGGACATGAGTTGATGATACGCTAAAAGAAGAAAAGGAGGGAAAGAAAAGGGCAAGACCAAGCAATCCCGACCGTGATAGGACCCCGGCCCCGCTCACCATGAATAAGGGAGGGGGGTGGGGCAATGAGAAATATACTCGGGGATAATTTTTCCTTTATATGCGTTGACTTCCTAGGGGAAGGACCATTAAAAACATGGATTTTTAATTCAATTTTAGTTTCGTTAAGAAAAAGATAAAACTCAGGACCACCTGTTAGAAGGTTTAAAAGTGACAACATTGTGAGAAAAATATAAAGAACATGCGCAAAACGTAATACTGATCTTCTATAGGGTAGTAACATTTGGATACATCATTTCATTGACGCACGCATGAGTTGCTATGCGGCATTTGTTAATTTTAAATAGGATAAAAAATATCTATCTGCGTTGTCCGTCGACCTCCCCGCCACTACAATAGTCGCAGGGGAGGCGACGTCACATTAGCAGTATTAACTGAGAGAGGAAACAGCTATCCTCTCGTTTATATAATCATGTTTTTATGTTTATTGTGTAATCCGAAAACAGGAGTTTAAAACCATCAGAAAAAAAAGGAAAAAAAACACGCACACGCCCGCGAGGTGGGGCAATGCCCTTCCCTCCCTGCGAGCTGTGTGTCCCCTTTGTTTAAGTTAATACCGTTGACAAATGACGATCATATATTTATGCTGGCTTTATTTTATTTTGCCCCCCATTTAGGGAGTCCAGAATTACAAGGGACTTACAGTGATTTTTTAATTGTGAGAATTTCCTCAGACGACAGATCTCTGCTCCCCGCGAGAGCCCTGAGGGCCATGAGATAGGTGTCTGGTTTAGGGACGGACACTTTATTTTTTGTCACAAAACAGTGGGTATCCGTTAATAAGTTGATGAGAGCCTCGGGGCTCTGCTTCTGCCTAGCAGTCACCATAGAGGTGAGGCAGAGCTCCAGGTAGCCTCTCAGGTCTTTTTCTTCTGGTTTTTGGGTTGTTATGAACACAAAGTCTCTGTGACTATCGACTTTTTTGAGGACTTTTGCTAATTTGCGAAACGAACTAACTTTATGTAGGCCACGACCTCTCAAAGGGGTGAGAACCGTGTCAGTGTATTGACCAATCATATGAACACCTTAATTGTCCCCCACGTGCGCCCTCAAAATCCACTGACCAATAGCCGACGAGAACGACATTACTGCAGGACGGTCAAGTCATGCAATCCAATTGGGCGGTGTTTATGATGCTCCCCGTGTCGACCACTGTTGCGTCTTCAAATGTCCAGTGTCAATTGTATTGGATGATTCTCAACGCCCAATACCAAACGCTTATAACTTTTATCAACGCAACTTTTAACTTGTACAGCCCCACTCCCGTCATCCTCCCGGCCCCACCCCCACACACCCAGCTTTTTCTTAGCGTACAACCACCTCATGTCCCAAATAGAATCTTATTCTGGGGACACAAATAGAAATTTACATACATTCAACTCGTGGTCAAAACAACGTTTATGCTTGCGGCCATTGTCACCTAGGCGAGACCATGAAATCTTGGCGAAAAATGTTTAATATCTTTATTGTACAAAATAAAACAAACTAACAAAAACCGATTTTATCTCACAGAATATTATCAAGCTGTTCTCGCAACAACAACAACAACAACAACAACAACAACAACAACAACAACAACAACAACAACAACAACAACAACAACAACAACAACAACACCACCACTTCAGGGAGTTATTCCATGAAAAATGCATGGATGTATAATTTCTATTCGATTTTGTTTTCGCTGTGTACAAAAGGAAACAAACAAACTGACAATAACCGATTTTATCTTACAGAATATGATCATGTCCAGAATATGTTCTGGCAACAATAACAAAAACACTTAACAGAGTTATTCCATAAAATCGCATGGATGTATTATATATTTTCTATTCGGAAAAAAACCACCCGAATGGTATGCTTAAAGTATTCCCATACACGTTTTAGGATTGGACATGAAACGGTTACCGAAGGTGCTTTTCCTCAGGCCCGTACAGACACTTCGGCATGCTTGAATTCTTTGACATTCAACAAGGCTTGAGTCGGTTTCGTGTAATCCCTTTGCCTAATCAGTCAAATTATACAAGTCATAAAAAATGTTCCCGGCAGATATCAAACCATACGTGCAGAAGTATCGTCTGTTTCTCACGCGGGCTTAAAGCTTAATTATGATCAAAGCACTCTCTGAATGGTAACATGAAAGCACAGCTGTTTAATATTTTCCCACACACACACACGCACACGTGCGCACGAGAAAACATAAGACTTTCATAAGTAATGTGATTAATCAACATGAAATAAACTTTTTTGTTGGCTTCTAGCGTGAAAAAGCGCGTGGGTGGCACGAACATTTTCATAATAATAAACATCACCTTTATCACAGACTTATATCCCATTTCGTGACACCTACCACTACTCCACTACATCAAAGGATGTCTGTTGAGATAATCGAATGGTTCAAAACTTTCAAACCTGCGCGCATATTCTAAGCCGACTAACACATAATAGTCAAGGACATCATAAAATGGTTCTCGGTGAAAACTTGACCGAGGGCCATTTTACGACGTCCTTGACTAGATAGTGTTTATGGCCAAACCAAGCACAACCCGAGTGTGTCAAGTACTTGTATACTCATGTGCGTTGCTTCTTGGACAATGTAAAGAACACCGAAAGTACTTCAATGCCGTTCTCGAGTTACGTTGACTTTTACAAAGGTTGCAGCTGACACGGCTTACGTAATCCGGTTTCCTGGTCATGTGTGTGAAAAATGTGTCCATTAAAAGCATAATCTTTAATTCATATATTATTTCAAAAAAGATGTTAAAACTAAGGACCACCATTTGTTAAAAACTTTAAGAGTGAAACGTTATGTGAAAAATAGAGAAACTGTGGCCTATTATGTGTTTTCGCCGGTAGGTGTCAATTGGCAGGCCAGGCACTTAATCACGCTTGACTCCCCTCCCCTTAAGCGGCAATCGTTTAGCAAGCGCCGGTGTCTGCTTCAAGAAAGCCCTTCACACCCAGATTAAGTGAGGGAACATCGAATAGTGACATTTTTCGATGTGATTTTTCGATTTCATAAACAACAATTTTGAAAAATAATATAAAAGAGATAAATATTTTGCAAATACCGTATCTGGGTGGTCTAAATCAGGCTACCATAACTGTCTCGTTGTATGCCTTTTTTTTCTTCCAAGTATATACAACTATTGCAACAACAATAAAGAGTTAACAGGCAAGTGATATTTAATTTAGAAATGGAATACGATTTAATTTAAAACAAAAGCACAATGAACAAGATGTTTTAATTTATTTCGCTCCAAGTCAAAATTTAAGCAAAACATCTAAATGCGCATTTAGTCCGCTGTCGCACGGAGGAATGTAGGATTACCAAAACCGGCAAAATCAAAACTGGGCAAAACTTGATTTAAAAGAACGCCCCCCCCCCCCCCCCCCCCCCCCCCCCCTGTAGAATTTGCACTGCTAGATGCGTTGGCGGCATCCCATCCTGCCTCTCCCAACTTGCCGTATCCCAGTCTGCCTTACCCAATTTGCCGCATCCCGGCCTGCTGCTTTGTGTGTGTTAGTGCGTGTGTATTTGTGTTTGTGAGGCAGGGAAAGAGAGAGAGAGAGAGAGAGAGAGAGAGAGAGAGAGAGAGAGTGACTGAGAGAGAGAGAGTGACTGAGAGAGAGAGAGAGAAAGAGAGAGAGAGAAAATAGAGAGAGAGAGGGGGAGAGAGAGAGAAAGAGAGAGAGAGAGGGGGGGAGAGAGAGAGAAAGGGGGAGAGAGAGAGAAAGAGAGAGAGAAAGAGAGAGAGAGACACACACACACATACACAGAGAAAGAGAGAGAGAGAGAGATGTCAACAAAATCAAGGAAAAGAAAAGCCTAACAAAGAATTTCAAGTGGCAGCCCAAATTTTCGACCTGTTGCCAGGCCTTCCTCAGCGTCGTTTAATTCTGCGAGACGCCAATTCATGCATCAAGTACTAAGCAACACAATACCATAGTTAATTCTGTTACGAAACACAAAGCAAATATTTCAAAGATAAAATCTACAAGACTTGACTAAAATTAATGTAAAAAATCAACAAGAAGAAACAGAGGCGAAAACAGTATTTGACTTTCAATGTTTTCGCAGAGAACTTGTTTACGGCAATAGTGGAAACTAACATGTTTTATGAACGTGTTTATGTTTTGCAATCTTGTTTTCTGATTTATCCATCTATATATTTATTTACCTATTTTCACTTTACTTATTTAGTTCCGATCAAATGATCCGCTGCAAGAGCAGTTTGTAAATAAAATCAGCGATACAAAATGCCTCCGTTTCACTTAGATGGCGTATGGAAATAATTAATAACCTTATTTTATGATGGGTGACCTCATTGCAAATTGCTGACATTTAAAAAACGATATCAAAAATAGAGTTACTAGACGGAGCCCTTCGGGGCGTTTAGTCATGCTTGAGACATATATTCACATGTTTTGATAGAGTATGTCCTTATCTGCGACCAAAAGACAAATTGTTGCTTCAACAGTGCTTTGAGCGGATCATTAAGTATTGCACTTTCGCGTCTAATAACGTACGGTGTCTAAAATTAAATACGGCGAAGTGGTCTGAGCCTACAATGTTTAAATGTGTACACTACATTGGTTGTGCACGTTAAAGATCCCACGATTGACAAAAGGGTCTTTCCTGGCAACATTGCTCAGGCACAGTTAATAATTGTCTACCTATACCCGTGTGACTTGGAATAATAGGCCGTGAAAGGTATTATGCGCCGAAATGGCCGTATAAAATTTCATCTCACACGGCATCACTGCAGAGCGCCTAGAACTATACCCACGGAATATGCGCGATATAAGACTCATTGATTGATTGAAATGTTTGATTGCATAACTTCTAAAAACTAGTTCCATGGTCTCATCCCTCCCCCCATCTACCCCCCCCCCCTCATCCCCTATTTTGTTTTAAATCTTTTTTCTTTTCTTTTCTTGCTCCTCTTACAGTATCACGGTAAATGTTCCCAAATAGATCCTAGTTACCTCAGAGGACGTTAATCCCCAAAGTCAGCCAGTCAGTCAGTCATTAAAGGCAAAAGCGAGGTAACGCACAACTGGGTCCGACCAGAAAAGCCGTCGCTGCCTGTGTGACAACCACCATAAAAATCTACCACAGCGGGAAACTTTCAAGTTAAGTATTTTCAACCATCATGTGCCCGCATTCAACTTTACAATCAAAGGATGTCTGTTGAGATAATCGAATGGATCAAAACTTTGAAACCTGCGCGCATATTCTAAGCCAACTAACACATAATTGTTAAGGACATCATAAAATGGTTCTCGGTGAAAACTTGACCGAGGGCCATTTTACGACGTCCTTGACTCGAGTGTGTGACGTATTCTCATATGCGCTGCTTCTTGGGCAAGGTAAAGAACACCAATACTTCAATGCCGTTCTCGAGCTACGTTGACTTTTACAAAGGGTACAGCTGACACGGCTTACGTAATCTGGTTTCCTGGTCATTTGTGTGAAAAATCTGTCCGACAAAGAAAACTGCCCAACGAATATAGATAACTCGGTCGAAAAAAATACTACCAGCAAAATATCTAACCCCTCCCCCCCCCTCCCACCTCCGCCGAAGAAAGAGCACGGGGTTCAATACATGATGATAGTTATTAAACACAAAGCAGTTGTAGCTAGGCTCAAGGCAATCACAAGATAGGAAAGCTTTCGAGTCATCGACAATCATTCGGAGGTGTGTTTTGGAACAAATGTTGGAGAAAAGGGAAAATGTCGGCTTTTTTTACAGACACTATCTAGTCTTATGTTTCTTATTTGTTTGACCCTCTTAGGATTATGGAGTTTTATGCACTGCCTTTTATAGTTAACTAAACTTTTGTATTTGAATTAGCCCATTGCACTTGGTGTAGGCCTTAAGCTTATTTAATTCGCTTGTCCAGTATTTAATTTAGTTCTCAATTTTTGTATGAACTCAAATGTTTAGTGTTCTTAGTATGTCTTGCTAAACTAAGTTCTATTTAATCAGAGTATGTTTGCGTGTGCTTATACTTAGTGATATTGTAAAGCGCATAGTGCTTTTCGTTATGCGCTATAGAAATCTCCTTAATAAATAAATAAATAAATAAATAAATAAACATTCAAAACTGTGTAAAATGGTCGAACTGAAGTTTTTGCACAACAAATATGACCATAACAATTATTCCTTAAACTTAAAGTACTGGACAAATTAACCCCTTCGTTGTGAAGTTACACACGCGCAATGTTGAGAAAAATTCATCAAAGACATGATATGAACGCAATCATCCATGGAAAACGCGCTGATCATGCCTGTAAGGGCTGTTTTAAAGTCACTGAATGTCTAATGTTGATTGAGGTACACCATGTATGGTAACACTTATCTCCCAATACCCCCTCGGACAGTTCTAGAACCCCTTGCAATGCTTAAAAGATAAACTCCATTTCCTCACTTCATTTTGGCAGTTCAAAACTGTCAAAAACATGATTTCACATTTTGGTCATGCTCGCAATAGTTATCTCCAATCGATGCTTCATAATATTCTGCATGTTTTAGTTCTACAGTTGCTCATACATCTTTTTATAGACATCTGAAGACGTGTGCTGCTCACATACAGATCAGCATAAATCCATTTACTACTTAGATTGTTTAGTGTCTATATGTTATTTGCTTGTCTGTCTGTCTTGTGCGTACTCCTTCTCAAACATAAACAAACTCGGACATATTCTTCCTTGTTCTCCGACAAAAGAAAACTTCATTGTGGCCTATTGTGTGTTTTCGCCGGTAGGTGTCAATTGGCAGGCCAGGCACTTAATCACGCTTGACTCCCCTCCGCTTAAGCGGCAATCGTTTAGCAAGCCCCGGTGTCTGCTTCAAGAAAACCCTTCACACCCAGATTAGTGAGGGAACATCGAATAGTGACATTTTTCGATGTGATTTTCGATTTCATAAACAACAATTTTAAAAAATGATATAAAAGAGATAAATATTTTGCAAATACCGTATCTGGGTGGTCTAAATCAGGTTTCTTGTCAAACGTAAAATGCAGTATAGAAAAAACCCGTTGTGTTGGAATTTAAGACTAAATCAATTTGGGTCTACTTGTAGAAACAGTGTTAATAAATGTTCAACAAATGCTGAAAGAAACAATTGGCAGCACCCTTGAAACGCTTGGCATGTATATAAATGTTGAATGTATATTGGTTAAGAACAAAAGTAGGGCAATTTCGTTACTTTTGATTTGGACCCCTACCTCAATAGTTCTTTGAATGTTCGCCTTCTTTTATATTTACGGTACCGAGAAGCCTTCAACAGATGTATACATGTATAACTAATTCAATAAGTTTTTCGAAGCATCCTATTCTAAACTCTTACGTTAAATGTCTGACCTTTTTGTTTTTGTTTTTATTTGTTTCTGTTGGGTTTCAAACAACATTCTGTGAGATAACCTTTAAGGTCATCGCCGTAACAAGAACACTGTTCTTCCTTTTTAGGCTTTTATAGTCCATACAATATTTGCTGGCTTACACCCGTCAATTTTACGTGTATCAGTTCATGAAATATTTGCCGGCTTTTACCCATCTATGTTATCTTTCCCCGGTCAAGGCAATATCTTGAAATGATTGTTGAAACTTCAGAGAACCCTTTGCTTAAAGTTCCAAAGATTGTTTTTGTTTTGGAGCTTTCCATTCTTTTCGATCATGAACAAGGAAATAGCTGAATGAGTATGACGCATTCTCTAAAGCTGTCCTGGGGTACAGAACGGATGTGATCACACACTTATCGCTCGCTTGAGTAATTCTTTAATCACACAAGAAGCTTTTGTGGTGTTTTGTTTTCTTGAAATAGTGACACGTTACCTGGCACACTTAAGCAGGTTTCATGCCCCCCCTCCCTACCCATTGGGAATACAGACCACTTGAACAAATCTGAGTGTGTGGAGTTACGCCCTGGAGTCATACTCGCCGGAGGAAAAAGGGTGAGTTCTTGGCTTTGTGGCGCCAATAACAAGTCATTGATGACGAATTGAGTCATCTGTCAGTAAAACGTAAAAACGGAGGAAGGTCTCTTATTCATATTTGCTTCTTTGGCTACCATAACTGTCTCGTTGTATGCCTTTTTTTTCTTCCAAGTATATACAACTATTGCAACAACAATAAAGAGCTAACAGGCAAGTGATATTTAATTTAGAAATGGAATACTCTTTAATTTAAAACAAAAGCACAACGAACAAGATGTTTTAATTTATTTCGCTCCAAGTCAAAATTTAAGCAAAACATCTAAATAGTTTTAAATGCGCATTTAGTCCGCTGTCGCACGGAGGAATGTAGGATTACCAAAACCGGCAAAATCAAAACTGGGCAAAACTTGATTTAAAAGAACGCCCCCCCCCCCCCCACCCTGTAGAATTTGCACTGCTAGATGCGTTGGCGGCATCCCATCCTGCCTCTCCCAACTTGCTGTATCCCAGTCTGCCTTACCCAATTTGCCGCATCCCAGCCTGCTGCTTTGTGTGTGTTAGTGCGTGTGTATTTGTGTTTGTGAGGCAGGGAAAGAGAGAGAGAGAGAGAGAGAGAGAGAGAGAGAGAGAGAGAGAGAGAGAGAAAGAGAGAGAGAGAGAAAGAGAGAGAGAGATAAAAGAGAGAGAGAAAAGAGAGAGAGAGAAAGACAGAGAGAGAGGGGGGGAGAGAGAGAGAAGGGGAGAGAGAGAGGGGGAGAGAGAGAGAAAGAGAGAGAGAGAAAGAGAGAGAGAAAGAGAGAGAGAGAGAGACACACATACACAGAGAAAGAGAGAGAGAGAGAGATGTCAACAAAATCAAGGAAAAGAAAAGCCTAACAAAGAATTTCAAGTGGCAGCCCAACTTTTCGACCTGTTGCCAGGCCTTCCTCAGCGGCGTTTAATTCTGCGAGACGCCAATTCATGCATCAAGTACTAAGCAACACAATACCATAGTTAATTCTGTTACGAAACACAAAGCAAATATTTCAAAGATAAAATCTACAAGACTTGACTAAAATTAATGTAAAAAATCAACAACAAGAAGAAACAGAGGCGAAAACATTTGTATTTGACTTTCAATGTTTTTGCAGAGAACTTGTTTACGGCAATAGTGGAAACTAACATGTTTTATGAACGTGTTTATGTTTTGCAATCTTGTTTTCTGATTTATCCATCTATATATTTATTTACCTATTTTCACTTTACTTATTTAGTTCCGATCAAATGATCCGCTGCAAGAGCAGTTTGTAAATAAAATCAGCGATACAAAATGCCTCCGTTTCACTTAGATGGCGTATGGAAATAATTAATAACCTTATTTTATGATGGGTGACCTCATTGCAAATTGCTGACATTTAAAAAACGATATCAAAAATAGAGTTACTAGACGGAGCCCTTCGGGGCGTTTAGTCATGCTTGAGACGTATATTCACATGTTTTGATAGAGTATGTCCTTATCTGCGACCAAAAGACAAATTGTTGCTTCAACAGTGCTTTGAGCGGATCATTAAGTATTGCACTTTCGCGTCTAATAACGTACGGTGTCTAAGATTAAATACGGCGAAGTGGTCTGAGCCTACAATGTTTAAATGTTTTATTGCATAACTTCTAAAAACTAGTTCCATGGTCTCATCCCTCCCCCCATCTACCCCCCCAACCCCCCCTCATCCCCTATATTTTTTTAAAAATTCTTTTTTCTTTTCTTTTCTTGCTCCTCTTACAGTATCACAGTAAATGTTCCCAAATAGATCCTAGTTACCTAAGAGGACGTTAATCCCCAAAGTCAGCCAGTCAGTCAGTCATTAAAGGCAAAAGCGAGGTAACGCACAACTGGGTCCGACCAGTAAAGCCGTCGCTGCCTGTGTGACAACCACCATAAAAATCTACCACAGCGGGAAACTTTCAAGTTAAGTATTTTCAACCATCATGTTGAACCCGCATTCAACTTTACAATCAAAGGATGTCTGTTGAGATAATCGAATGGATCAAAACGTTGAAACCTGCGCGCATATTCTAAGCCGACTAACACATAATTGTTAAGGACATCATAAAATGGTTCTCGGTGAAAACTTGACCGAGGGCCATTTTACGACGTCCTTGACTCGAGTGTGCGCTGCTTCCTGGGCAAGGTAAAGAACACCGAAAATACTTCAATGCCGTTCTCGAGCTACGCTGACTTTTACAAAGGGTACAGCTGACACGGCTTACGTAATCTGGTTTCCTGGTCATTTGTGTGAAAAATCTGTCCGACAAAGAAGAAGAAGAAAAAGTGCGCGCAGAGAGAGAGAGAGAGAGAGAGAGAGAGAGAGAGAGAGAGAGAGAGAGAGAGAGAGAGAGAGAGACAGACAGACAGACAGACAGACAGACAGACAGACAGACAGACAGACAGACAGACAGACAGACAGACAGACAGACTTTCCGCACTCGTTAAAATGTCAGTCGATACTGGAATGAATGTTGGAACATTGTAAACCTAAATAAAATAAAAAAAATAATAATATTAAAATTAACATTCATACGAGTTACTATCTGTGACAAGGACGCATAAGAAGTATAGCAACTAAATATTAATCCGCTTACCCATTGCTCCTCTTCGCACCTCGGCCTGTGAGTCGTCCTTTTCCTGAGTACTTGCACACAAGTTTTGCGTATGCATACTTCAGTTCGTCTGGAAAAGGCTGTTTTGAATTCTTGTTCGCAAGTTGAACAGCACGACTGTATTTGACCACGTACACCAAATCGTTCTTTCTGGAAAAGTCTGCCAGCCGTTCGGTAAGATCATTCCAACTTCTGAATGTTTTCCCCAACTGTCATTTGTGCCATTTCTCAGCGATTGATCAACGGTGTGGTTATTATGGATGTAGTAAGTGTCGAATTGTGAGAATGCACAGTTCTGTCCGCCAAGTGGTTTTAAACACTGCGCGTATTTGCACCAAGTAATAACGTGTCACATCAAAATAGTTCTTTACCTGTCAGATAGTTTAGCGCCAAAAACATGAACCAATGATAGCCCATGGATTAGTAAGTCATATGATGTTGGGGCGGGGCCAATGAACTAATGTCAACACAGTAAGTATCAACCAATGTTTGGCTCCGCCCCCACATCACGTGGACTGGGTGGCCGAGTGGTAACGCACTTGCGCTCGGAAGCGAGAGGTTGCGAGTTCGACCCTGGGTCAGGGCGTTAGCAATTTTCTCCCCCCTTTCCTAACCTAGGTGGTGGGTTCAAGTGCTAGTCTTTCGGATGAGACGAAAAACCGAGGTCCCTTCGTGTACACTACATTGGGGTGTGCACGTTAAAGATCCCACGATTGACAAAAGGGTCTTTCCTGGCAAAATTGTATAGGCATAGATAAAACAATGTCCACCAAAATACCCGTGTGACTTGGAATAATAGGCCGTGAAAAGTAGGATATGAGCCGAAATGGCTGCGATCTGCTGGTCGATGTGAATGCATGATGTATTGTGTAAAAAATCCATCTCACACGGCATAAATAGATCCCTGCGCCTTGAGTCCGAGTCTGGAGATACGCGCGCGATAGAAGACTTCATATATATAATCACGTGACCCATAAACCCATCGCCATACTATTACCGCTTCAGTTCTGAGACATCCTGCTTGCTGGCGCGCGCGCAGAGAAAAAAATTCCCTCTTTATCTTCACTTCTGATGCTCATCCTATTGTTGTTGGCACTCGGGTTTGTTTGTTTGTTTGCTTAACGCCCAGCCGACCACGAAGGGCCATATCAGGGCGGTGCTGCTTTTGACATATAACGTGCGCCACACACAAGACAGAAGTCGCAGCACAGGCTTCATGTCTCACCCAGTCACATTATTCTGACACCTGACCAACCAGTCCTAGCACTAACCCCATAATGCCAGACGCCAGGCGGAGCAGCCACTAGATTGCCAATTTTAAAGTCTTAGGTATGACCCGGCCGGGGTTCGAACCCACGACCTCCCGATCACGGGGCGGACGCCTTACCACGAGGATTGGGACTCGGGTAACAGGGAGCGAAGGGCAGTGCCCCACCTAGTGATCGAGTGCCACAACCCAGACTTTTCCCTCAAGATATATATATAGGTTTTAAACTCCTGCTTCCGGATTATTCAAAACACATTAAAACATGTATTAAACAATGGCGACTGCACGTGAGAGGGAACAATAAAGAGACCAAAAAGCAATGTACTCACGTTAAAATGACGAACACGGAACGAATAACTGCGACGTTTCGACCTAAGGGTCTTCTTCAGGCACAAAAACACAAAAATACACACACAAAAAAGAAGAAGAAAGACGATAGAACAAATGAAGAGAAGAATAACTGACAAAACAACTGCACTGCACAAACCAACAAATGACAAAGACTGTCTTCCTCCGTACCTCTCTATCTCCCTCCCTTCCTCCATACCTCTATCTCTCCCTCTCTTCCTCCGTACCTCTCTCTCTCCCTCCCTCCTTTGCCCCCTCTCTCTCCCTCCCTCCTTTGCTCACTCTCTCTCTCTCCCTTCCTCCATACCTCTCTCTCTCCCTCCCTCCTTTGCTTCCTCTCTCTCTCTCTCTTCCACCGTACCTCTCTCTCTCCCTCCCTCCTTTTCTCTCTCTCTGACTCTCTCTCCCTTCCTCCATACCCCTCTCTCTCCCTCCTTCCTGTGCTCCCTCTCTCTCCCTCCCTCCTTTGCTCCCTCTCTCTCTCTCTCCCTTCCTCCGTACCTCTCTCTCTCCCCCCTTCCTTTGCTCCCTCTCTCTCCCTTCCTCCATACCTCTCTCTCTCTCCCTCCCTTCCTCCATACCTCTCTCTCTCTCCCTTCCTCCATACCTTTCTCTCCCTCCCTCCTTTGCTCCCTCTCTGTCCCTCCCTTCCTCCGTAACTCTCTCTCCCTCCCTCCTTTGCTCCCTCTCTCTCTCTCCCTCCCTTTATCCGTACCTCTCTCTCTCCCTCCCTTCCTCCATACCTCTCTCTCTCCCTCCCTTCCTCCGTATCTCTCTCTCTCCCTCCCTCCTTTGCTCCCCCTCTCTCTCTCTCCCTTCCTCCATACCTCTCTCTCCCTCCTTCCTGTGCTCCCTCTCTCTCTCTTCCTTCCTACGTACCTTTCTCTCCCTCTCTCCTTTGCTCCCTCTCTCTCTCTCTCTTCCTCCGTACCTCTCTCTCTCCCTCCCTCCTTTGCTCCCTCTCTCTCTCTCCCTTCCTCCATACCCCTTTCTCTCCCTCCCTCCTTTGCCCCCTCTCTCTCCCTTCCTCCGTACCTCTCTCTCTCCCTCCCTCCTTTGCTCCCTCTCTCTCTCTCCCTTCCTCCATACCTCTCTCTCTCCCTCCCTCCTTTGCTCCCTCTCTCTCTCTCCCTTCCTCCATACCTCTCTCTCTCCCTCCCTCCTTTGCTCCCTCTCTCTCCCTCTCTTCCTCCGTACCTTTCTTTCTCCCTCCCTCCTTTGCTCCCTCTCTCTCCCTCCCTTCCTCCATACCTCTCTCTCTCCCTCCCTCCTTTGCTCCCTCTCTCTCCCTCCCTTCCTCCGTACCTTTCTTTCTCCCTCCCTCCTTTGCTCCCTCTCTCTCCCTCCCTCCTTTGCTCCCTCTCTCTCTCCCCCTCCGTTTCTGCGTACCTCTTTCTCTCCTTCCCTTCCTCCGTACCTGTCTCTCTCCCTCCCTTCCTTCGTACCTCTCTCTCTCTCCCTCCCTAAGGGACTGCAATTGAACAAGTTCAACAGCATCGCGTTTTAGGGGTAATTCTTGATTGTGAATTCAAGTGGCAGGCACAAATACAGCATATTTGCAAGAAAGTAGCCAAGAACGTTTTCCTCCTATCCAAGTTAAAGCAATATACCGACAGAAGGACTCTGGAAATGTTCCACCATGCTCATGTAATGCCTCACATTAATTATGTTTCGACGCTCTGGGATGGCAGCAGTGATGTCCACTTGAAAAAGTTAGACTCTATCGTCGCTCGGCAAAACTCATCGTAAAGGATAATGCCTCAACAGATATGAAATTAAAAATGCTTAACTTTCTTCCACTGGAAAAGCATCTCAAGTTAAACAAAGCCATTTTCATGCATAAATTGTATCACGGTAAAGTGCCGATTTACATTACATCATTATTTAATAAAGCTACCCACAGATATGGGTCGGTCAACTTGATCCCACCAATTCCACGAATTGACCTGTATAAGACCAGTCTTGCTTTTTCGGGTACTTCAGTTTGGAATTCACTTCCATCATCCTTTAAGCACCTAAAGTCATTAAAAAGTTTTAAAAAATGTGTAAAAAACCACTTAATGTCTGAGTAGTTTAACGCCTGTTGATTTACCAAACTTAGTATTACGTCAAAAATATGCTGTGCATTGTATATTCTGAACATATTTTTGTTACTCTATTGCTACATGTTCGATTGCCACCAGCTTGTATTTATAATTACCTGCATAGTATGCATTTGATTTTATGAATAACCACATATGTATGCTCTTCATGCCTCATCTTTATCATCATCATCATCATTATCATCATCATTATCGTCATCATCATCATCATCATCGTCATCTTTATTATCACGTTTTCCGACCTCCTGTTGTTGGTTAACTTTTTAACTTTTAATTTTTTTTTTTAATTATATAATTGTGTGTCTATGCGTCCCAAGGACAGATTGTAAGAAAAGGCGTAGCCTTAAATCTAAATCCTTGTAAAATAAAGTTCAATTCCCTTCCTCCGTACCTCTCTCTTTCCCTCCTTCCTTTGCTCCCTCTCTCTCTCCCTCCCTTCCTCCGTACCTCTCTCCCTCCCTTTCTCCATACCTCTCTCTCACCCTCCCTCCTTTGCTCCTTCTCTCTCTCCCTTCCTCCGTACCTCTCTCCCTCCCTTTCTCCGTACCTCTCTCTCCCTCCCTTCCTCCGTACCTCTCCCTCTCCGTCCCTCTTTTGCTCCCTCTCTCTCCCTCCCTTCCTCCTTACCTCTCTCTCTCTCCCTCCCTCCTTTGCTCCCTCTCTCTCTCTCCCTCCCTTTCTCCGTACCTCTCTCTCTCCCTCCCTTCCTCCGTACCTCTCTCTCTCCCTCCCTTCCTCCGTATCTCTCTCTCTCACTCCCTCCTTTGCTCCCTCTCTCTCTCTCTTCCTTCCTCTGTACCTTTCTCTCCCTCTCTCCTTTGCTCCCTCTCTCTCTCCCTTCCTCCGTACCCCTCTCCCTCCCTCCCTCTTTTGCTCCCTCTCTCTCTCTCCCTTCCTCCGTACCTCTCTCTCTCCCTCCCTTCTTTGCCCCCTCTCTGTGTCTCCCTTCCGCCATACCTCTCTCTCTCCCTCCCTCCTTTGCTCCCTCTATCTCTCTCTCACTCTCTTTCTCCGTACCTCTCTCTCTCCCTTCCTTCATCCGTACCTCTCTCTCTCCCTCCCTTCATCCGTACCTCTCTCTCTCCCTCCCTTCCTCCGTACCTTTCTCTCTCCCTCCCTTCCTCCGTACCTCTCTCTCTCCCTCCCTCCTTTGCTCCCCCTACGCGGTTCATACTTCGCAATAGGTCAAGTCAAGTCAATATTTATTTCAAAAAACCCCTAGGGTTACATGAATAAAATAAATAAAAATTGCAATAAACACGACAAAAAAGATGTAATAATGAGACACAACACTTCGAATTAACCTAAAATAAATCTCATAACAAAATAGTTGTAATCATTTTTTTTTTTTTTACAGGAATGTATATGTTTCTGTGTTTGTTTTTGTTTTAATACAAACAAAAAACCGTGATCAAATAATCAGAACTCTTTCAAAATACTCTTAATTAAATATATTAAATGCAATAACTTTTGTTTTTTTTAATTCAAATAAATGTTTTAGTTTGACTACATTTGAATAGAAACTGAATTCTGATGAAAGCAGTTACTGTAAAGTCATTTGAAGTCACATGATAAAAATCACATGGTTTAGTTGAGCAGACCACAAAGTGCAGAGCTAAAATATGTGTATGAATCTGTGTGAAAATCCAGTCCGTTTGTCCACAGGGATGCTAGGAAGCAGTCAAATGGGGTCGCTCAATCTGCTCAAATCCAGTCAAATGGGGTCGCACGGGCCGACAAATGGGGACGTCCCCGTTTGTCGGAAGCGTCCCCATTTGACTGCTCTCCAGTGACAATCGTCCCCATTTGTCGGTAAAACCACCTACACACACACACACACACACACACACACACACACACACAGGAATCAAACAAACAAACGAACAAGCAAAAAAACAATCTTGAGTTATTTGAAATAAAACTAACCCTGCCTTATTCTAGGCGTCCCCGAGGACGCCTAGTAATTGGGATCAAGTAAGCGGTTGCCTATGGACAGGATAACTCTGCGGTTGCCTATGGGACACTGCCACATTTACGTCTTGAGTTACTGCCCTTACTACTATCACTGGGCGGGGATATAGCTCAGTTGGTAGCGCGCTGGATTTGTATTCAGTTGGCCGCTGTCAGCGTGAGTTCGATCCCAGGTTCGGCGGAAATTTATTTCAGAGTCAACTTTGTGTGCAGACTCTCTTCGGTGTCCGAACCTCCCCCCGTGTACACTACATTGGGTGTGCACGTTAAAGATCCCACGATTGACAAAAGGGTCTTTCCTGGCAAAATTGCTTAGGCACAGTTAATAATTGTCTACCTATACCCGTGTGACTTGGAATAATAGGCCGTGAAAGGTAAATATGCGCCGAAATGGCTGCAATCTACTGGCCGTATAAAATTTCATCTCACACGGCATCACTGCAGAGCGCCTAGAACTGTACCCACGGAATATGCGCGATATAAGACTCATTGATTGATTGATTGATACTATCAACCCGAAACTTCGTCGATAGAGACATCACCTAGGCCAGGGGTGTTATCTCTATCGACGGAGTTTCGGGCTGTTGTGCGTGCATAGTACCCGCGTCGGACACGGAGCCGTCTTGGAGCCTCTACTTTTTTTTTTCTTTTTTTTTGAGACATCGCCTGCAAAAACTCCAGATACATTATTGTGTGATTCTAGGCGTCCCCGAATTTTGTTGTTGTTGCCATAGTTTACGTTTAGAGCTACTGCCCATACGCCGAGGCCATGCAAAGGATTCTTTTAACAGACATTCCTCGTCTTTCCGTGCGAAGTTATCCGTACTAACCTTTGTAAGGCCCCAACTGTGACGGAGAAAGTCCTAACTCTGTCTAAAACAAAAAGTCTTCCTTACTGAGTCAACAGCGTTTTCCATGAAAATTATTTTGCTTGCAAAATTCACTTAGTTTTTTTGTCTAAAAACAATTTGCATTTAACAATGTGCATTTATAATTTTTTTCGGTAATTTCAACTTATAATAATACGAAACTGTTGGACATAGCTATCGCGCATGCGCAGCAACTCGACAAGACGCGGGAAACGGCAAGAGACGAAGAAGGAAAAAGGAAGGAAACTCGAATCCGCTGCAATCATCTGTTGAACTTCATCATCATGGTAAGATCTTTGCTTGCTAACTTACACCAGGGTTGCGCGATATTTGGTGACACTAGCGGCAGGCAATGCACTGCAATTGCGCTGGCTGCTTTGTTGATGTTTGTTGGCATGTCAAATGTCGACCATCACCATCATGAGCATGCAGGACTATTTCATCAGATTCAGTCGACGGATTTAGACAGCGTGCTGTTTGAATGGACATCTTTGTACGCACAGATTTCGACTCAGTACGGCATTGATGGTTACATCGGTCACGAACATTTGCCAACAACTGTTGTTGGACATGCTGTTGAAATAGAATATTTTTTCGACATGATTAATGGACACACTAACCCCGCTTACTTGCCTGCTAATGTTGTCAGTGACCAAGGCTTTCATTTGTCTCGTGTCATGGCCTATCCGATTCCTTATATCTCAAAGTGTCTTCCACTTAATTTTCAGCCCCCTAGAGCAAGTCATTTGGCTGCAATCAAAGGAAACAACAAAAGCAACGAAAAAGTTTTTATTTTACTGCGTTTTAGTGAAACATGCAGCCAATAAACACATATTCACTTGCAAAATTATACAACAAACTGTATCAATACATGTTTGTCACATTGCATTCCAAAAAAATATCTACGATACCAAACCTAGAAAATAAACTGTACTTACATGTATGCGCGTCTATCTAACCGCACCTGGGATAACTGCAGTGAGTCGTCAAAAATAGTGTTTTTTCTGTTTGTTTTTTGCAAATAATGCAATAACAGCACACACATTTGCTTGCAGAATTAAACAACAAATTTCACTGATACATGTTAGTCATTTTGCATCCAAAAAGAATGATCTACGACTCCAAACTTTGAAATATAAACTGCACTTATATTAAAATATTCTGTCAACACGTACTTCAGTTTAAGGCCTAAGTACTTAAGCATTTAGGGTCGAATCTACTTCCGCTATATTCGAAAGGGTGTGCTTGCCAGCTTCTTTAATGCAAAAAATTGAAAATATTATTCATGACGTTGCATTAAAAAAAAAAAAGCTTTCAGATCTTAGAATGTCACTTCATGTTTAGACAAAAACTTCAAATTGTTAAAACATGTCATTTTGGGGGGGTAAAAACTTAAAAAATACTGAAATTTCATGTTGCAAATGCCTTAGTGGGCAAAAACTAAAAAATGTTAAGGTGTGACTTTATTTAGGCACATTAATTTGAACTCGCTTCTCATCAAGGATAGCAAAAATGTGATTCAAAAATTTTCTTATTTGTATATTACACTATTTTTTTCCGATCAAATTAATTATTACAAAAATTGTCTAAAGTGACAAACTATGAAAATCATGCATTTAAAAAAAACCCAAAGCTTTTAGAGCTTTCTGATGTCGCTGTAACACTTAAAGCTGCCAGCAAGCAGATTTCTACACCTTCTCGTATGATGGCCTATCCAATTCCTTATATCTCAAAGTGTCTTCCACTTTATTTTCAGCCCCGTAGAGCAAGTCGTTTGGCTGCAATCAAAGCAAACAATAAAAGCAACGAAAAAGTGTTTATTTTACAACGTTTTTGTCAAACATGCAGCCAATAAACAAATATTCACTTGCAAAATTATACAACAAACTGTATCAATACCTGTTTTTCACATTGCATTCGAAAAAAATTATCTACGATACCAAACCTAGAAAATAAACTGTACTTACATGTATGAGCGTCTATCTAACCGCACGTGGGATAACTCTGCAGCAGAGCGTATATTGCACGCTCTGCTCCGCAGTGAGTCGTCGAAAATAGTGTTTTTTTCTGTGCGTTTTTTGTAAATAATGCAATAACAGCACACACATTTGCTTGCAGAATTAAACAACAAATTTCACTGATACATGCTAGTCACATTGCATCCAAAAAGAATGATCTACGACTCCAAACTTTGAAAATAAACTGCACTTATATTAAAATATTCTATTAACCCGTACTTCAGTTTAAGGCCTAAGTACTTAAGCATTTAGGGTCGAAACTACTTCCGCTATATTCGAAAGGGTGTGCTTGCCAGCTTCTTTAACAAAAATATTCATTTTGTCAAAATAACATGGACGCCTGTTCATTTTGAATGAGCATTTTTCTTGTTAAAAGACGAGGACTGAATAAATGGGGAAGGGAGACAAAATTGTACATTCAATTCTGAGTAGTTTGACACAGTTGTCTCTCTTTATCTAAGAGGAGCTGCGATATACATGTGTATGAACATTTTGTTTGAGTGCGCGTACGTGCGTGCGTGTGTGTGTGTGTGTGTGTGTTTGTGTGTGTGTGTGTGTGTGTGTGTGTGTGTGTGTGTGTGTGCGTGTGTGTCAATGAGTGTGTCAGTGAGAGAGATAGAGTGTGTGTGTGAATGTGTGTCAGTCAGTGCGAGAGAGAGTTCGAGTGTGTGTGTGTGTATGTGTGTGAGTGTGTGTGTCTGTGTCTGTGTGTGAGTGTGTCTGTGTGTGTGGGTGTGTATAGGTGTTTGAGTCAGTGTGTGTCAGTGAGAAAGAGAGTGTGTGTGTGTGTGTGTGTGTGTGTGTGTGTGTGTGTGTGTGTGTGTGTGTGCGTGCGTGTGAGAGTGTGTGTGTGTATAGTTGTGTATGTGTGTGCAGTCGTGCGAGCGTGTTTGTGTTTGTGTGTGTGTGTGTGTGTGTGTGTGTGTGTGTCCGTCTGTCTGTCTCTGTGTGTGTGTGTGTGTGTAGATGGTTGTGTGTGTGGGTGGGTGGGTGTGTTTGTGGGTGTGTCTGTGGGTCTGTGTGTGTCTGTGTGTGTCTGTGTGTGTGTGTGTCTGTCTGTCTGTCCGTCCGTCCGTCTGTCCGTCCGTCTGTCTGTCTGTCTGGCAACCAAGAGGCATTTCTCAAAGTCTATGAGTCCTTTACTTATCGACATATTATTTATGCACAACACACACACGATATATGAAACTTGCTATCACACACAGACTCAACCCTTAACCAAACGAGGCTAACGTGTGGAAACGACCGAAGCGCTCACTCCACGTTAATGCTGATGCTTTTGTCGGCGTTCTTCAACAGGGTGAAGATCTGCTTGAGGTCGGTGCGTTCCTGGTTGTCGTGGTGCACCTGCACCTCGTAGTCGCCATGGAAACCGTGCATGGTGAAGGTGTCGCCCGCGTTGGCCACGGTCAGTCATCCAACGGTTCTCGAAGAGGTCGATGACGCGACGCCCGGCTGCCGTCACATGAAAAAGGTATTGGACTTATTAGACTAGAGAGGGTAAGTTAATGTAAGATAAATGTGGACTGTGCCTGTTTTGTTAAAGTTTGGTTCAGGTTGAGTTTAGTTGAGTCTTGCTCTGTGGTTTGGTTGCTTGCTTGGTTGTTTGGCAGTGTGAAACTTAGTCAGTAACAGCGGGCAAAGCAAAGCTGTGCATGTAGCTTTGTAGGATACAGAAAAGGGTACATGGCATGATTTACACCGCACGAGCAAGTAGTTCCCTAACTGACCTTATTTACAAACTGAACACGGCCCCATATAAATGAAACCACAAACAAGAGCTTAGCTCGAAAAGATTTGACACCAAGCGTCCTACATACGGCAGCAAATTACCCTCAGACAGGTACGGCAATATTGCTTGTAGAAATTAACTTAACCCATGCCAATACAAGGTAACATAAGACTTAATTCACCAGGGACTTAGACCCATTTTGCATTTGACAGAATGGAAACATTCCCGTGAAAAAAAACCTGAGGGAAAGCAACAAAATATTAAAAGGTGTTCAAGGTTTCACACAAGTTTTCGAGGGCAACATAATACAACAAAGCTCAAACTCGCCTCAAAGTTATTTCCCCATGATAAGCGCAGCCTTCTCTCCCCTCCAGTGCTGCTGGTCCCAGAATCCACAGAACAAAATGCCCTCCACGTTGGGGTGACTGTACATGGCTGTCAGCGCCTTCTCGTAGAAATCCGCTCTCCTGTTCTCGTCCTGGGCCTGTACGTCCAGCTCTGTGATCCAGATTGGAACACCCCCTTGGGAGAGAATGTCGAGACGATGCTGAAAAAGACAGAAACAGAATGATTGATGCAATTCTTCAAACAGATCTAACGTTTTTGTCTTGCTTAAAGAGGTGATCTCTCACTCCTTAGGGTCTATTTCGTGAGTCCTGTGACCAAGAATGCAACAATCATGAGAGTCTGTTTCAGACCCACCCTGTGATAAACAAAGTAGTTAGTGTAAATATCAGCAAAAGATGCTGATTAGGAGGATGCAAAAGTCAGTATAGAATAGAGGTTAAAATGAAAGTTAAAATAAGGCCAGGCAAAGTAAGACTTCATCCTAGCACAGATAGAAAGCAAAACAAACTTCAAAGTTTCGGCAATTTACGGTACTTTAATAAGCGCAGTCCGTGGTGTCACCTTTCCCTCACCGTAAAAAGAAGTTCGGTGGATCTGCAAGAATGATGGTACATTTTCGGCGATTTTAGAAAAAAAAGAGTTGGTATTTTGCCATCACCTGTCAATAATCTATATGTCTGAATTATCAGTCTGTTAAGTTAGGCGTTGCTCATTTCCATGCAATGGTGTAATATGTAATATTAGTACCGTGATGGCGCCCGCGTTAGGTTCTTCTTCGTTGCCAAAGTGACACTGAGCTCCGATACCGTAAAGCCCCACGTTGGCGTTCTTGAACTGCTGGGCCATGTGGAGGTAATCCTATACAAGCACAAGACCACACGCATTCAGGAAAAGGAAAACAAAATGAGTAAGGCCATACTATATGGCACCTCGCTTTCTCCAGGGTGAAAGCAGTCCGAATTTACAAGACGGCTACCTCAGAAGACTATAATCATTATATTTTATCCTTATCATTATTATTATCCCTAATCTACTGACCCAGGTGGAGGCTTCAACGGCCACAACGTTGTAGTCGTTGAGGAAGAGCTTCATGGTGGGATCATTGGCATGGGCCATGCGGAACAGCTCCAGATTGTAGCCAGGGTCATTCAGCCGTGTCTGGTAAAAAGTGCCGTGAAGGTTCTCGTTGTTCACGTCCCATGCCCAGTTCATGGGTGAAAGTAGCCCGTCAATTGACTGAAATCCGTCAATCTGAAAATAAGTCTGACGGAAATTCCGTCAATCTGCAATTTTTATTAAAAAAAATATATATATATTTTTTTTATTTTTAAGCGGAACGCGTTTTCGAACTGCTATGCGGTAAACCCCGTAGGTGAGGTTTCTTCGCTTTCGGATTCGCTCTGCATCACGATAAAAAAATGTTCTCGCGTTTTGGCAGGCATTACGAAGTGGTGACACGATTTCTGCGAGAAAGATGCTGGTTTTGACGGAAAACGCATGGACAGATCTTATTGATGCTGGTCTAGCCAACAAATGGCGATGGGACTGGTTGGAGTTCATGAAACTAAAACTGTGTGTGATAAGTTTGGTGCTTGAAACTCAAGTGCTTTTCCTTGAGAACTTTGCACTATAAGAGATGCTACTGCTTAGTTGCTACTTTGTGCAGTGCTACATCATGCTGTTTGCATGTGTGACATTCTGTTTCATCATTTATTTCAATGCCTGTCTGGCAATGTTTGCTTCTTATAATTAAATATTTCGAACTTTTATTTCAGTTGTTCAGTTGTTCAGTTTCTATTTCATTTAGTAATTGGCTGTTGTCAATGTTAATTGTTATCAATTGTGTCGTTGTGTTGGAAGATGCAAGTGTGAAAAGATACAAAAGAAAAATGATTACTTCTGTGAATTGTTTTGATTTTGTTTACCCTTTTATTAGAATCTGAAGGTATTTTTTTGACCTGCATGATAGTGACAAAAAGTGTATTTTTTTGCCAGGAAAGGCCACAAAATCACAATGTATAATGCAAAAATTCGTTTTCGGCCGGGGGGCGTTGCCCCCCTGGACCCCCTAACGGGGCCCTGCCCCGTACCCCGCTAGGGCCTGCGCGGCCCCTGGACCCCTGCCTCAAAAAAATTTCAGTCAATTTGATTTTCATAGCTTTCACCCATGCCAGTGCTCAAGCCTGCAATAATAAACAAACTCTTGGATTAACGTTGTCAGGTTTGTATGTGTAATCACCTGTGGAGGCGAAGTCCAATCAAACAGGATCGATAATGTTACAGCTAATATACTGTTCAAAAAAAGAAACGCATAGCTTGTAATATTTGGTTAATTTAGTTATATGGCTACAAGGATATCCACCAAACTGCAGAAAATGTTTATCGGGTCGTCGACCTTTCGTCCATTGCCACAAGTGAGCTCTGCACGTGACGCATGCGTTATCAGTGGCTACAATGTCAAAATTGCTCATTTGGCATGACCACTCGTCATGCTTCAGTGTAATCTCGTGAAACTCGGGGAATATTGAGCTCTCACCATGTCTTCCAAAACCCATAAAAGCGGATTGTTCGCCACAAAGAAATCAGACGACAATTCAGCGACGAAAGATGGCCCGATTGAGCAGAGAAGACCGCCAAATTGCATTGGGTCGTTTACAAGCAGGCCAAAGTCAAAGTGCAATCGCCAGGCACTTCCACGTGTCCCAGAGCACCATCAGTAGACTGTGGGTCAGGTTTCAAGCCACTGGCTCCGTTGCTGACTTGCCACGAGCGGGAAGACCAAGGGCGACAACTGCTCCTCACGACCGCTTCATACGGCTCCGCCACCTCCGGAATCGTTTCCTGTCGGCCTCATCTTCTGTCCAGGCTCTCCCCGGGCCACACCGATTATCGGACCAGACCGTGCGGAACCGCCTGCATGAAGCTGGTTTGAGAGCTCGCAGACCTCACAGAGGAGCTGTCCTCACCCGCCGCCATCGCCAGAACCGAGTGCAGTGGGGCAACCAGCACCTTCGCTGGACCGTCCGGAATCACTGGAGACACGTGTGGTTCAGCGACGAGTCCTACTTCCTGCTCCAGCGACATGATGGTCGGAGGAGGGTCTACCGGAGAGTAAACGAACGTTACGCGCCCAACTGTGTGGATGAGGCACCCGTTCACGGTGGTGGAGGCGTCATGGTGTGGGGGGCGATCAATACCGCTGGAAGGAGCACCCTGGTGCACGTCCAAGGGCGCATAACTGCCCAGCGATACGTGGAGGAAATTCTGCGCCCACACGCCCTTCCTCTTCTGGCTGACCAGGATGCCATATTCCAGCAGGACAACGCTCGCCCGCACACAGCACGACTCACCACCCAGTTCCTCACCGACCACCATGTCCAGGTGCTTCCCTGGCCATCCATGTCGCCAGACATGAACCCGATAGAACACCTCTGGGATGAATTGGACAGACGTGTGCGCAGGCGAGAAGAAGCGCCGGCAAATCACCGCGATCTATTGCAGGCACTTCAGGAGGAGTGGGACACCATCCCACAGCAAGATATCCGGCATCTGATCCAGTCCATGCCCAGAAGGTGCCGGGCAGTTGTTGCTGCTCAAGGCAGTCACACCCCCTACTGACTTGACAGCCTCGGCACCCAATCGTATTGATTGACTGATTGATTTGAAGATGCAAATGAACTGTGTGTGCATTCAACTGTGTCCATACCAAATTTCAAACAAATAATCTAAATATTGGATTTTCTGTTAATTTTTTCGAAAAATAAAACAAATTTGGCAAGTAGCAACTATGCGTTTCTTTTTTTGAACAGTATATCTTAGCCCTATATAAACTGTTAATGGTTACGCACAGGAAACCAAGAATATACCAGTAGACCGCAGCAGCCAGACCCTATCACAAACAGAACTCCACAATTCACAGGTGTCGGCTATAAATAGCTCGCGCTATATAAGGCCAACAACTGCAGACCCTGCTGTGAAGGTTGACACAGTAGTCTCCCTGTCACATATGTGTTGTGAAAAAGTGAATTCTCTTGAGGACACCTTGCCACTAACTGGCCTATAATGTCACGTGGGGAAGTTTGCCTGGATGAAAGCAAGAGTATTCACTCTTTCGCAACCTATTTAAAACTCAACAGACTTGTTTCCGAACATCGTCGAATCGTTTCTTTTACCTGACCACAGGTATTTTTCAGTCTGCCAAATGTACGCTTGTCGTTTCGATCAGCAATTTAGTCTTGTACTTGAACAGCATATAGGTTATTTGCATTTTATTTTGTTTAGCAAAATATAACATTCGACACAGGTCGAGGCAGTTACTGATCTGCTAGGCCTTGCAGCTTGTTGACTGTCCCCAAGTTCGTTAGATGACTGCCAATCTCTACGTCAAATGTCAAAGTTTGCTCAAACATACACATTACATTGAAGCATCGATCAAGGAATGTCTCAAACATTTCTAAACAAAATACCGAAACTTTTAGGGACATTAGGCAAATTCGCCGAATAATATATATAAAACAACTCACCATCCTCGGACGTACAGAATGAACAATTCCAGAAGACTATATACTCACAGGCCCTGGGTCTTGCTCATGGTCATCTGGATGTGACCCTTGATCCAGCCCTGCACGAACTGGTCCACTAACCACACCAGGTTGGGACCACGCACTTTGATCCTGGAGGGAGACAAGTGGTGGGGGAAAGTAGCGTGTTTGTTGCAAGAAGAAGACGAAGCTAAGAATGACAAAAAGGAGAACGCCAACAAAAACAACAAGCATACCACGTAGCGTGGCTGATGTATGTCGCAAGAGGAAGAACAACTGCAGCAGCTCTTGTGCATTGACCACTGAGCCCAGGGCTAGCATAAAAACTCCAAGAGTCACCATAAGGGTGGTTTTCCTCTGCATGGTGGTCACTTACTGTGGTCAGAAGCAAAAAGCCAAGACCGTATGACCCTGTACAGCTGGACAGTTATGGAAAGTGTGTTCTATATGTTGACCATTAGGAGGTCAAGGGTGAAAGTGGACAATATAAGGATTAAAGTGGTTGTAACATTTTGTATTTTTTAGCACCATTTGTACAATGTAGCTCCCTTCATGTTGGCGTTGTCTCTGTTAGCGGTGTTGTCGGGACAGGGTGGGGGTATATATTTTATAATAGATGTTTCTTACTTTGGTTTTTTTGATACCGACAACAGAACAACTTGAACATCTGAAGCATGAAAAAGACGCCGAACACTTGTCAGTAATGTAGAGGATTTTTACAATCACGACTCTGGAGGTTATAGACATTTACGACCAAAAGCAAGACTGAACACTCAGCAAAAAATATTCTGCAAAACATGCTTGACATGGACGGCAGTTTTTAATTAATGCAAAATCAAGATTTTATAATACTCTTTTTATGTTGAAAATACCACCCGCAAACATTGCCCGCAAAGTATCGATGTACATATTCTCTTTAAGAAAGACGAATTATTTCACTATCATACAAGGGCGACCGAAGTATGACTTATCTTTATAAGGTCGGCATTATCTTCTTAATCTTTGCATGTCTGCATGACCTATTTTTTTAGCGGTGTCAGTTATCTACTCTTGAGGTGATGTTTTTCGTTGATATTACAGAACTCAGTCTGAAACCCAAACTGCATTTATTTATCGCTAATATCAGTATGTTTACAGCACGCGGAAAAAGGGCCATACTGTGCATGCCTCCGGTGCAAATAACCCTTGAAACGTGTCCATGCAGTTTTTGCAGCAATTCCGACATGTCACTGAGATGTTATCTATCCAGGGTTGTTCGATGTTTTTCAAGTTGTCTTCCGTAGCCGTAAGTCTCTTGTAAGTTTGGTTAGGAAAGGAAATATTACCCTGTTAATACAAACTGACATTTTTTACATTTCGTCAATTTTTGACTAAATATTTTCAGATAGACTGGGAATCGAGACGAAGTTTATGCATGTGTGTTTGTGTATGTGGGTGTTAAGGGCACTTCCCGAACAAAAACTACCTGAGACATGTTGATGAAACTTTACATATGGGTTGTTCCAAATAATATCCCGATACATATCTTTGATGACGTCATATCTGGCTTTTTGCAAAAGTTGAGGCCGCATTGTAGTGACTTTGGTCTTGACGGAAGGATTACATTTCAGCTTGGGAGCTATCTGGTGCAAGGAGGAGCACGCAAGTACTGCCACCTACAGAATGCAGCAAGCGGCAGATAGGCTGAACGCATGGGCAGAAGATTGGTGCGTCTCCATCAACAAGGAGAAATCCTCCACCACCCTATTCACACTGTCGCCAAAGCAGAAAGCCGGAACCATTAGGCTTGGTGGAACTCCTCTGAGAGAGGATGAAGAAGCAACATACCTTGGTGTCACCTTTGATAGACGGCAGACCTGGAAACCACACATAGCACAGGCAGAGACGAAGGCCCGGCGCAAGCTAGCCATACTCAGGAAGCTGGCAGGTACCACCTGGGGAGCGAACGAGAAGATACTGAAGACAGTATACCAGGGAACAATCAGACCCCACCTCGAGTACGGCTCCACAGCGTGGTCAACCTCAGCCAAGACAAACCTGCAGACCCTTGACCGTGTGCAAAACCAGGCCCTCCGACTCATCACCGGTGCAATGAAATCCACGCCCATCAAGGAAATGGAGAAGCTTACCACCATCCAACCCCTCTGTCAGAGAAGAGAAGCCAAGACTATGGTACAGGCCGAGAAGCTCAAGTGCCTACCCGACCACCCCATGAAGCACAGACTGAGCAACCTCACCAAGAACCGGCTTAAACGGAGCAGTTTTGTACACGAGAGCAAGAGACTTTCTCGACAGTACAGGGAAGTCCTTCCACAGAACACTCTACCTCTGACTCAAGAAGAAGAGGAAACCCCCAAGGCAACAGAGAAACCAGGCATCCAGATCTGCACCAGTGTTCCACATGTTACCTCAGGAGAAGATCAGAATGACACAGCTCGACAGGCACTCACCTTAGCCCTGATCGACGAACAGTACCCAAAAGAGGCGTGGATCCATGTATACACCGATGGATCAGCAACTAACGCCGTGCTCAATGGAGGTGCAGGCATTCTCATCCAGTTCCCTGGGGGACATACAGCTACATCCAGCGTTGCCACTGGCAAACACTGCACAAACTATAAAGCAGAAGCAGAAGCTCTCATGCAGGCCGCCTCCTTCGTTCAGGATTCCGCAGACCCTTGCTACCAAGTTGTCTTCCTCTCGGACGCCCTTTCAGTCCTTCAGGCCCTAGAGAACGACAAACTCCCACAGCTGGCCAAAGCATTACAGATGGTCAGACAAACCAGAAGAGTTGTCCTCCAGTGGATACCAGCACACTGTGGGATACCAGGAAATGAAAGGGCAGATGAGCTGGCAAAAGAAGGAGCCGTGGAAGACCAACCTGAAAACAGTGTCAGCTTTAGTGAGCAGAAGACAATCATCAAGGCATTGATGAGGCCAAGGACAAACAGAGATGACTACCACACAATGTCCAGAGAGCAGCAAGTCAACCTCATCAGGCTGCGTACTGGCCACAACAGGCTCAATGCTCACATGAACCGAAAGTTCAAGCTGGCGCCATCACCAACCTGTGCCTGCGGTCAAGAGGACCAAACAGCGGAACACATCTTACAGCGATGTCCCTTACTAGATGAGGAACGAAAAGAAGTGTGGCCGTCACCAACTCCCTTGCAGACCAAACTATACGGCAGTCGACAGGAATTGGAGAAAACGACAACATTTATCACCAGTGCTGGACTGATTGTGTAACCTCTGCGAACGCCAAGAAGAAGAAGAAGCTTGGGAGCTTTAAGACTGATTATTTAGTTTGTTTATTAAAGTTGTCATTAAAATCGAACAGATTTTAAAATGATTGAATTGTATTTCCAAATCCTGGGTAAAAAAAATATAGATATATTATGTTCACTCTAAAAATGAGCTCAGAATTGAAGAAAATCGTTTCATACAAATTAGCTTTAACGTAGACATGCTTCACCAAGACAAGCTCGACCCGTCTAGGTTTAGGGGTTTCGGCAAGCCAGGTTTTAGTGTTCTCGGCGATGACTGGTTCCAGGTTGTCAGTGTCGATCAGACAGATTGAATAAACCTCACCCTTCTCATTTTGGACGGTTCAAAAACTACGATGTCACCTATCTTTCATTTCACCCTGCCTCTTCGTATATAAAAGTGTGACACCGAGGTCTCTGGCTTACGTTTACGTGTGCTGCACACTGCTATCTCAGACAGAGGAGTGTGTTTACGGTCCTCCAGTGACATAAGGTCAGGACGGAAGAAAAAGCTTTATTGTTCTGCTTCATAATTATATTCTTTCTCTTTCACTGTCTTCTTCTTCTTCTTCTTTTACTTCTGCTGCTGCGGCTACAGCCTCAATTAAGTTTTCCGCTTTTCATTATTTCTGTCTTTCTTCTTTCTTTTGCATTAGTGTCGGTGTATTATTCTTTTTACTACAGACACAAATATGGTGCATTGAGAAGGTTTTAGATTGAGCACATTTTCTACTAAGGTATTCCTTATCAGTTTGTAATACCTTTCCAACAGAGGTCAAAAAAGGCAAAAAGAGAAACCTAAATTATTGCAAATAAACTCAAGCTCAAAAGTTAAGCAATCACTTTTTTTTAAATACATTTATTTACTTTGTTTAATAAATGATCATTATCAATCGTATTCTTGTCTATATGGTTTCCCGTGAGTATGTATCGACGATCTTCACGTGTAAAACGTGTAAGCCCAGCTCACTTTCCCTAACGTTTTGGTCATGATGAATGTTGATCATTTGCTGAACAAGTCAGAAATCACGCCCTGGATCGTGGAACGCCTAGTTGTGTCCACCGCAGGCGCTACACACGATTATGTCCCCCGCAAGACCAACCACATGGTAGGTGTCTCCAAATTAATGCCTTAAAATAGTAGTTAACAAGACTTTCTTGTATTGAAGTTTATATCATACTGACCGGTACTTGTTTTGGCATTGGATCAGCCAGTTTTCTTACCATTTATACTCTCGTGTACTACATAAGAGAAGACATTTCACCAAGACAGGTCAAAAATACTGTCCCCCACGTTAAAAATGATAAAATAACACAAAGCACGGTCAACAGAAGGGCTTAATTCTTCTTGCTTGTCAAAGTCTAACTACTTGTGGATACTGCTTTCCATTTTTAAGTTTCAGCTTAGTTTAATTTAGACTCACGATGGGTACAAAGATCAACAGTGAAATTTGACGGGGTAAGATCCCCCGCAGCTTGGTCAAAAATGCGGGGGGACCTTATCTGGTGTCTGCGGGGGACCTTACCCACTGAGAATCGAGTACCACAAAATAACGCTAGATTAGAGCAGCTTATCCGCAATGCTGGTGCCCCAAAACGCGCATACAAGTCTGCAAGGTATCGAAGATTGAACTGTGAGTATTAGAATAGTGATTGAAATGGTAGTTCTGGGTTAATTTGTAAGAAATTGAGACCTCTCTGCGTAATTTTCACGGACTTCGGCAGAAAATCGAACGCCACTGTTCACGAGTACACAATAGGCGTTTCACGATCCAGGGCGTGGAAATGGCACGGTATGACAAAAACTGATTCCTTAAGGTGGTAGACGGTTGGAACTGTATTTTTAAAGGCAGTTACAGAATAGTGTGTCTGTCTAACTGCTGCTGGAATCTTTCTAAACAACTATAGCGTACCTCTATCTGCGTGTATGTCTGTCTTTAAGACTGTCTGTTTGTCTCATTCTCGTATTGTCTCAATCGGTCCCGAATAGCTAAACAAAAGTTGCAGGAACAAGACAAACCAACAACCAACCTACTAACACCTCTGTCTGTTTGTCTTTACACCCCCGGTATAGGGGTGTGTAAAGGTTTCGCTCGATGTGTTTGTTTGTTTGTTTGTTTGTTTGTTTGTGTTCGCATATAGATCTCAAGAATGAACGGACCGATCGTCACCAAACTTGGTGAACAGGTTCTATACATTCCTGAGACGGTCCTTACAAAAATTGGGACCAGTCAAACACACGGTTAGGGAGTTATTGGTGGATTAAAATTATACAAGGACTTATAGAGGGACATCTTCATGGTCAAAGGGAAATAACCATTCTCACTCAGTCACTGCCACCAACTGAGAAGGTTATTTCCCTTTGACGGGGGTGTTTTTCCTACCTCGTAGGAATTTCTTGTTCTCTCTACTTGACCCTCTCTAGCCCTATTATCTTTGCGCATGTATGTGCATTTACGTCACACCTTTATTTAACAGCCACGAGTAGAAGTTCACAGAGACGATGAGGGTCGTGGTGGTGTTGGCGATGGTGGTGGCGCTGGTGGCTGTGGTCAGTGGTGAGCTGCTGAAAAACACGAACATGGAGAATAAATACAACTGGGACTGCTGGAACTTCCAGTGTGATCTGACCAGCGACAGGCATGGGGGCAGTCATGGTCTGCTGAGCTCCTACAGGTACCAACACAAGATGGCGTATCATTTGTAAAGTTTAATGTGACTTTTTTTTTTTTTAGCTTGTACATTTATTCTTATCGAGTCAAGTCACACATCATGGCTAGTACACGTTCGCCAAGCCGAGTTATGTCAATTCAGGTTACGTCGCGCAAAGCCTTAAATTATATGTGACCCTCCACCACGAAATGAGTCGCATGTCACCTCGCGCGGTTCTGCGCTAGGCTTAATATAAGTCCGGGGAGTGTCTGGTAACAGTGTGAGGGTCACCTTAGTCACAGTACAGGCTTATAACTCAAACAGAGTTTCCGCTCTTTTCTAAAACGGATTTCACCACTGGATAGAGCATAACAAACTCTTTAGGAAAATGTACTGATATGAAAATCATGCAAAGGTGACATGCGACTCATTCCGTGGTGGAGGGTCACATATGGGCGAGTTCGACTTCGCGAAGTCTACTTCACTTCTTCACGAAGCTGGCTGCACGAAGTTGTGGCACTGAATTTTGGTTAAAAGAACTTGCGGAGTCTTCGCAAAGTTTATTTCGGGCTCAAGTTAGGACAGCCTTAACGTCAATCTAAATCACGACAAATGATGTTTGGTGAATTCGGTTCAGATTTCATTCAGTAACGCCACTTTAAAGGTCAGATAACGTCAAGCTAAGTACAATGTTGTTGAAATGTCAGATTCATTTGTAGTGCCAGTCCTTCGCGTGTAAACGATTCGTCTCACCATCTCAGATCTGGCTGGCTTTTGCATGGGATAAGACCATCCCTCCACATGTACACATATACATATGTTTACCGCTGACACCTCTTTATTTATTTATTTATTTATTTATTTATTCTTTCTTTCTTTCTTTCTTTCTTTCTTTCTTTTCATTTTCTTTTATTCTTCCTTTCTTTTTATTTTACTCTCTTCTTCGTTCTTTCTTTCTCTCTCTCTCTTTTCCTTTTCTTTCTTTCTTTCTTTCTTTCTTCCTTTCTTTCTGTCAACAGAAAAAACACCTACGACGGACCCTCACAGTGGATAAGTGTGGTGCGAGGTCACTCTTACAGCGCCAGTGGCTTCATCAAACTGACCATAGACTTGAGCCATGGTCAAGACCTGCAGCTGGAAGTGGATTTTGAGTTTTCTGGTCAGTTAAAAGAAATCAAACTCTGTGATCTGACCTTCCCAATGGTTTTTCTGCGATGACATGTTATACTACCGGTTTTGGTACACAGCTCTAAATGTTACGCGTACTGTACAAAGGCCCGCACGCACGCACGCACATACGCACGCACGCACGCGCGCGCGCACACACACACACACACACACGCACGTACGCACGCATATACGCACGCACGAACACACACACACACACACACACACACACGCGTGCAAGCGCACGCACACACACACGCGCGCAACCGCACGCACGCGCACACACTCACACACACACACACACACACACACACACACACACACACACACACACACACACACACACACACACACACACACTCACACACATACACGTGGGCGAAATATAACAGAAGCATATATGTCACACTTGCACATACTGAATCTAACGCAAGTGACGCTCTGGGATGTCAAAATATTCAAACAAAAAACAATCATTATAATATGCATATCATTTAATGCACATATATATATACAACAATAAACAAGAAACAAATCCTCAATTTGCAGAAATGTGTAACCTGTGTGTAGCTGGTTTGCTCTCCTGTTTCAGATGGCTCTCACGAGTATGTGACCGCGGCCTCTCGGTCCAACATGAGAACGTCTAACGGTTGGGTCCATCTCTCGGGCAACTTTGATGTTCCCAACAAACGTGAGTTATTTGAAGCTGATCGTGATAAGATATATATACTTTATGATTACAAATAGGGTCCATGGACCCTCTAAAAATTCAAATTTGGGGTCCCGGGACCCTCTAGTTGGACCGTCCGTGGGGAGCCTTAAAAGTTTGGAGGTTGTGGACTTATTTTTTTAATCTCATTATCTAAGCATTGTACAAAGTTAAAATTGACACAGAAGCTGCGCATTGATATCTACTTTTTGATGAAAATATGTCATTTTTGTAGAGAGAAAAATTGTCTTGCTCGGTTTTGCCAGCACACGGCAAAGTGGGATTCCACTAGCTGTGCCACTACGCGATCGTAAGCAAAAATCGTTCCACGTGACGGTGCAAATCGTTGTGTGTGACCGCCCCATAACCTGTGTTAATTCCTTCTTCAGCTTTGGCCAAAGCACGCATCTACTTCCAAGGGCCGCAACCAGGGTGTAACTTCGTCGTCGATGACGCATCGGTTACTGAACGCTCGGGGGGAGGGGGAGGTGGCACTCACACTCAACAATCCACTAACAGCAACATCGACAAACTGCGCAAGAGTGACATCAATATCAGGTGTGGTACTCTTTTTTTTCTTAACCTTTTTTCTGTTCTTTGTCGATTTTAACTCGTTGGTTCAGGTATTCTTTCTCGGAAGCTATGTTTGGAACGTTTTCTGGCGAATAAGACCATGAGGGACTTTCGTTGTGCTGTATTTTTTTTTTTTTTTTTAGATATATCAGCGATGTACACTACATTGGGGTGTGCACGTTAAAGATCCCACGATTGACAAAAGGGTCTTTCCTGGCAAAATTGTATCGGCATAGATAAAAATGTCCACCAAAATACCCGTGTGACTTGGAATAATAGGCCGTGAAAAGTAGGATATGCGCCGAAATGGCTGCGATCTGCTGGCCGATGTGAATGCGTGATGTATTGTGTAAAAAAAAATCCATCTCACACGGCATAAATAAATCCCTGCGCCTTGAATATGTGCGCGATATAAATTGCATAAAATAAAAATTAAAAATTAAAATAAATCCCTGCGCTTAGAACTGTACCCACGGAATACGCGCGATATAAGCCTCATATTGATTGATTGATTGATTTGGTTGAAAACTCGCCATAACTATGCTTATTTATTAAAAAGTTTTAATTTTTTGTAATGTATGTTTGATGGTGTATGCTTTTAATTAAGCGTTGTTGACTATGAATGTAGATGTAAATGCTTGTATAACTGTGTTTTAATTAAATGTGTCAAGCGCAAAAAGCATAATTGTAAAGTAGTGACATGGTTACAACCCCCAACCCGAACTGTATAGATCTTGGGACAGTAAACAAATTTGTGTTTGAAGTTATCAATTATATCCCGTCAAATACTTATTCTGTAAAGGAAGGAGAGAAAAAAAAAGGTGTCGGAGGGTGAGTGGAAATATAAAGCCCAATACAATAGTTTCGTTTGACCTGCTATAATTAGTTTTTTTCGGATAAGTAATGTCATGGGATTTTCACATCTTCGAAACTTTTTCCAGGGTTTCTACATCCGGGAGCGTCAACAAGAATGACGTGAAAATCCGGGTAAGTTCAAACTGATGTCTCGTGTTGTCTTCATAAATATTCTCTATTGCATTTCCTTTTTTTATTGTTTTAAAACAGGATTTTTTTGAGAAGTCACAACCACGTACGTTGCAATGCGATCTTTTAGGGCAAGAAATACAGCGACCCGTAACAAATACGCAGTCGTATCATCTAGCTTTGTGTTCACCTTCGTATTGGTGTGACTACAGTTCTTCCTTGGTTTTCACAAAAACTTGCCTACTTAAAACAGGTGGTGCAGAAGAAGAAAGCGTTTCCATTCGGGACGGCGGTCAATGCTGGCCGCTACAACGACCAACACCTTGGGGGCTACAGGGACTTCATCCACAAACATTTCAACTGGGCCGTGCCAGAGAACGCCCTCAAGTGGCCCTCCATCGAGCCCAATAGGGTAAGATCCAATCACCGGTCGCAAGAGAGCCAGATTTATTGTCCAAGAGGTTGACCAATTTTCTTGCTCCCAAGTGGCCATCCAGCCAGCCCAACAGGGTAAGATCCAATCACCTGTCACAAGAGAGCCAAATTTATTGACCAAGCGGTTGACCAATTGCTTTGCTCTCAAGTGGCCATCCAGCCAGCTCAACAGGGTACGATACACTGAATAGGTCGGTCCAAGGATCATCAAGCATTTGGTCTGGTAGCGACTGGTTGAGCACTGGATCCTCGGGTCAAGGTTCGATTCCAGGACACGGGCCAACTTTAGGTGATGACTCGCAGACGTAATCCATGCATATCCCCTCCACGTGGCATCGCCCTGACACTTTAATGATCTCGAGTATTCTGCAAGAAGTGCAGGTGGCTGATTACACCTTAACAAACACACACACACACACACACACACACACACACACATACACACACACACACACACACACACACCGGGGTAGCCTTAACTCTTGCTGCTCTTAGCTTTCTACTGGAGGGAACCGACCCACATTTCTCATAATAGAGTAATCGAAATAGGAAAAAAAAACTTCAACTGAACCTTTCCACAAAACTCTCCCAAATGGCCTTTGATGAAACCCAACAGTGTCAGATTCGCTCAGTGGTCGCAAGAGAGACAAATTAATTTTAAAGGAAGGTAATTGATTCTGTTTTTTGCTGAGCTGATACAGTGTCCACTCAAAAAGAATGAGCTATATTGTGTGGTCACAAGGAACAATTAACCTTTTCAATTTGAGTTTGTTTTGTTTTCGCGCGGAATTGTAAATGTCACCGTTCTAATTCATCCAGGTTAAGACTTGTTTTCTTTGAGGTCATTATCACCACTGTTTTATATCGGAGACATTCTTTTTGTTTCAGGGTCAGAAAAATTACCAACCTGCCCTTGACATGATTCACGGCTTGAAAAGCCACGGGTAAGTACACCTATTCCTCAAAGTTTTAGAGGAGGGGACAAAAATTAAAATCAACAAACATCAAAAATGTATTCAGTACGTCTGAACAGTCAAATAAAATAAACTAAGTACAGGTGTTGTCCTTTTGATTTGTAAAAAAAATACAGTACACTGAGTTTAACATTATACGGCCAGTTTGAGAGGTCCACGGTGGAAGAGATAGCAGGGCTCCCCATTGTCCGCGTCCCTGCGTCCTATACGCACTAGAAGCCGAACTGACGTGCTAGAAGTTCATAGAGGGGGTCCCGGGACGCACTAAACCTACAAAGAGCGGGTCCCGGGACGCACTTAATTTCCTCTGTCATGCGTTCCGTATACTCTTTTCAGACTTTAGTCGTCAGCTAAGTCAAAGTGCAAACACAAATTATCCCATTTTCACACGGGAACAAAGTGTTCGTGTGTATTGCATTTGACTTGGTATAGTTGAAGTGTCCTCCTCGAATATTCTGGTAAAACAAAAAACCCAGTTCATATCATATTATTCGCGATCACAATGCGTTATATGTAAATAGGGGGTTTGGGGACCCGGGACTCTTGGGACCCTCTAAAACTCTGCTAAGGGGGTCCATGGACCCTCTAAACATTAAAAGTGGGGGTCCCGGGACCCTCTAGGACGGGCGTTCGTGGGGAGCCCTGGATAGTATAAGCGGTCCAGAGTTAGCAAACAAACAACCTGGGCGTGAACATATCCGCACTTAGCTGAGTACAATAAGCAGAAGAACATAGGTGACAGCGCGTGAGCGAGAAATAAAAAGACCCCCCCCCCCCCCCAGAAATGCTGTACTCACGTTCTAACGTAGACGTTGAAGTTTCATTTCTCAACACTCCCATACACTGTTGTGAATTGCAACTTTGTCGGCTTCGTTAATACGCGATTACAGCATATTGTGTCTTTTTATGAGTGCAAAACTGTTTTTAAAAAGGTCTCACTTTTTTGTTTTAAATAGGCTGAAGGTGAGAGGTCACAACCTGGTGTGGTCAGTGGACCAGTGGGTGCAGGGCTGGATCAAGCAGCTGAGCGGCAACACGCTCCGTACCGTCGTCCAGCAACACATCCAGGAGACCATGGGCAAAACAAAAGGACTGTGAGTGAAATCAGCAGGCGTTCACTGCTTCTGTTCTTACTTAAACTTTGCATCGAAATAGTTAATCAGTCCTCTCAGGGTTAGATCTGAGGCAGGTTCCCATGATTTTGGAAGCGGTAAAAACGGTCATACACGTAAACATTGACTCGTTCAAAAACATGAGTGAACGTGGGAGTTTCAGCACATGAACGAAGAAGAAGAAGTAGGGAGGGGGGGGATGAATACTCTCTTGAGTCGTAGTAGTTGTGTGTATGGAGATCCAGAATTGGCGATCAGACATTCGAACGTTCTATTTCTTAAACATCTTTTTATCGGCAAAAGCACACAAACAAAAACACGCTTATGCAGTCTGGAATTCCTGAGACCCACTTCCTTGGGCGGCTGAATATACTTTGTAAGATTTATGTTAAGTCCCTACAAACCTAGTTACGAAAGTAAGTGGTTCATACATAGATCCATAGATACAGGATCTTTATTTTCTCTCTGTGCTGTCAGACTGGAGCACTGGGACGTAAACAACGAGAACCTTCACGGTTGGTGGTTCCAGACACGCCTGGGTGACAATGACTACAACTTGGAGCTCTTCCGCATCGCCCACAAGACAGATTCCCATGTCAAGCTCTTCCTCAACGACTACAATGTCGTGGCAAATTCCGGCTCCACAAATGTCAGTGACCGCATGGTGTTCATTTTCACCAGCAAAAAAAAACAAAAAAAAACCTTTGATTAGTTTAAAGGCACACTCCTTTTCTTGAAAACAAAAACAGTTTTGCTCACCATCACAGATTTGGCCAGGGAAACAGACATCCCTCCACTTTGTCACATACCAAAATGAACAGCCAGGGGGCTCTCTGTGCACAACTACTTGTTTTTTTATGTACTCATTTCTTAAACATTAACGATATATATACAGTGTGCATGTATCTATACATATACTAGCGGAAAAAAGTTAAGGACGGTTCACACACGCAATCACAGCAAAAGAACGAATGAACATATCGTACGGAAATTTGGAACACGTTTACTTCAGTCAATGTGCAACGCAACTGCAAAATTTGGGTTTATTTCATCGAGCCGATTCGGTTATTCATGTCCACAAACAGCAGAGGGGTCACAAATAAACATAACAAGTCTTTCATGAGGTCAATAATGGGTGTGTCCGCCACGTTTGCGCTCAAGTTCACCACACCTTGACCGCATAGAGTTCATAAGCTTCGTGAAAAAGGCCTGTGGAATGGCCTGCCACTCCTGTTGGAGCATCTGCAGCAGCTGCTGCAGGTTTCTGGGAGGCTGGTGGTTGGCCCTCACCTGCCTGTCCAGTTCGTCCCATACATGCTCTATGGGGTTCATGTCTGGCGAACAGGCAGGGAAATCCATCCTGACGACCCCGGTTTGCTGGATGTAGTCGTTGACAAGCCTGGCCCTGTGAGGAGTAGCATTGTCATCCTGAAACACGGCGTTTGGGCCAATCTGCTGCAGGGTCGGCAAGACAATAGGGGCGAGAATTTCGTCCCTGTAGCGTTGACCAGTGAGATTCCCGACCACATGGTACAGGGGGGTGCGTTGATGAAGGCTGAAGCCCCCCCAAACCATGACAGAGCCCCCGCCGAAGGCCACCCTCTCATGCACTGTGTCGTCTTCATAACGCTCGCCCTCACGCCTCCAGACCTTGCGCCGGCCGTCAGAATGGTACAGGTTGAACCTGGACTCGTCACTGAATAGGACCTGAGCCCAGTCCCGGCGCGTCCATCTCAAGTGGCGGCGACTCCAGGCCAGACGAGCCCGGCGATGAGCCTGTGTCAGCAGGGGACGCACAGCAGGACGACGACTCCGCAGCCGGGCGTCATGCAGGCGGTTGCCGATGGTCCTCTCACTAACGTTGATGTTAGTGGCCTCCCGTAACTGCCCTCTGATGACCTTGCAGGTGGTGGCCCGGTGCTGCAGCGCCTGCCGTTGGATGAAACGATCTTCCCTAGGAGTAGTCTTTTTGGGGCGACCCGACCTGGGCCTCTCCTCGACATTGTTTGTCGTCTGGAACCGTTGATTTAGCCTTACAATGACTGAATGCGATACCCCAAGTTGCCTGGCCACTTCGCACTTGGATACGCCGTCGTGAAGCCAGGCAATTGCTCTTCCTCGGTTGAATGTTGTCAGCTTCCGTCTGGCAGGCATGGTGAGGAGATGGCAGCTCGCAGAAAATCGGCGGCTTATAAAGCCGAGTTCGTGATCACAATTCACACTCGAATGATTGTCCTTGCATGTGCACAACAATTTTGCCATGTTACCTGCCTTATTCTACCCGTGCGCACGCCAAACAACAGCCTACTTTTTGGCGATTTTGCTATTTTAGTCACGTGCTGCAGCTCTGCGCCCGGGAGTCCCGTGCAGTTTTCCTGCTAACACAGCATAACCTACCCATTGGTGTGTAGCATGCGACAGCCATTTGATTTTGCTGACGAAAGAACAGGGTGTTTTAAACAAATGAAAGTCAGCGGGGAAATCAGTGGCCCGTCCCTAACTTTTTTCCGCTAGTATATATCGCAGTGGCTTTACACGTTGAAATCGGCAGCTGTCATAAGCCTGTAGCATATCTGCTGGTTGAAAAAAATGTGCATTTAAACAGCGAAATTCCATAATATGTTTGTTTGTTGGTTGGTTGGTTAGTTAATTGCGTGCTTGCTTATTTTGTGTGTGTGTTGTTTGTTTGTTTATATAAAACTTAGCAAGCGAACTGAAAGGATGTTGATATTTTAATTGTTTGAAGTTAAAACATGTTGCCGAGTGACATCTCGGAAATCCTCCAAAAGGAGTTTTCTAAAAAGTACCTATTTTGTTGCTGCCCACTGAAATAAACCTTGTCTCACGTAACTGCAATGTGGAAACTACATTTCACGAAACGTCAGTTCAGCTCGAGCCAAGTCAAATCAGATCAAAAATAAGCAGACAAAGCAAGAATGTCTATGCACTTAGTCATTGATGTCGGCATCTTAAATTTTCATTAGCGATTTCATAATTGAAAACAAATCAGCTGTCGTAACGACTACATATATTCGTGTCAGCAGCTTAACAAGGGTCTTATTCTTTCAACACTGGAATGTTAACAGGACTACCTGAAGCAGGCCCAGTGGTTCAAGCAGTCCAACGTGGGTCTGTACGGAGTAGGCTGTCAAGGGCATTTTGGCAACGAGGAGGATCCCAATCCGGATGGCATCAAGGTGAGCATGATCAATGTGACCATCTTTGAACATTTAAAATTTGCTCTGATGATGAAGGTGGCGTGTTGTTGTTGGTGATGGTGGTGGTGCTTGTGTTTTGAGGTGGTGGTAGTGGGTGTTGTTGTTGTTGTTGTTGTTGTTGTACGTTGTTGATGTTGATGCTGCTGTTGTCGGTGACCCAAGGGTGCAATGAAAATGAACCTCTGTTGAATATATTTTCTCTTCATGTAGCATTTGTCCTGTTCAAACACTTAATTTGTTTCCATTTCAGCAATGCCATCAACTTCGAAGGCAAAGACACTGCCGCTGAACTCACGCGCCCGTCAATGAATGTAGTTTCCAATACCAAATTGAACTTCAACTGAATCTACTTTCTCTTCGAGTATTTCCGCCCCAATCAAACAGTTCATTATTCCATTTCAGCAACGCCTGGATACGCTAGCACACGCAGGTCTGCCCATCTGGATCACAGAGCTAGACGTACAGGCCCAGGACGAGAACAAGAGAGCGGATTTCTACGAAAGGGCGCTGACAGCTATGTACGGTCACCATGCTGTTGAAGGCATCCTCATCTGGGGATTCTGGGACCAGCAGCACTGGCGTGGGGCTAAAGCTTCTCTTGTAGACGGCAGCAACTTTCATGTAAGCGATTGGGGCTTAAAGTCGCCCACGTTGGTGTAAGTTTGTTGCAGCAGAAGTTCGCTGCGCGTCGTCAGCGACATCGGCTATAGTCAAGACACAAGAATACAGGGCCGGTGTAACACGAAATATTTACTCCACGAAAAATTTACTCAGGAAGAAAACATTTCGTACGAAATTCTTACTCCGAGTAAATTTTTCGAACGAGAAAAGAACTCCCCAAGGCACGAGAAAATTACTCCCTCCACGAAATTTGTACTCCCCATTTTTTTTACTTCCAGTAAAAATTTCGTACGCAAAAATGGGATGCGGGCGAAGGGATAATGCCAATAAGTGATCTCGCGCACACGAATGTCGCGCTACCCTCCTTCCACCCCTTCCACCACCAAGACTAACAGGGGACAAGGGAGTAAACATTTCGGACACCTGGCATGGGAAGTCACAATTGCTTGTGTTGGGGTGAAGTAATTTATTCGTTATTTATTCGTCAGGGGAGTAAAATTTTTGTACGAAATGTTTACTCGGAACTCACCTGTCTTGGGGAGTAATTTTCTCGTGAAATGGGGGAGTGCCTTTTCGTAAAGGGAGTAACTTTTTCGTACGAAATGTTTACTCCGGAGTAAAAATTTCGTGTGAGTAATTTTCTCGTGTTACACCGGTATGTATGCGAGAGTCGAGGTAAGAGGCGTTTTGTACCCTCAGTGCAGTTTATTACGGACTGAAGGTCAAAACTCGACTCTTGCATACCCGCCCAGAGCTACATCTGTGGTACGCGCATGCCAGCCGATGTTGGGCTAAACATCCTCAAATTCCTCCATCTCTTCTTGAATGGGCGGTTCTGGTGAGGTTATGCCCCCTCTTTCTTTCGGCTGGTAACTGGCGCCACCTCCCGGCAAGATCACACAAGAAAGGTAAAAAAACTTGCATTGGTCCCAAACAGGATATCGGTTTGGTAACAGTTCGTGTGTAAGTCGTGCATTCTATACGGTAAACAGACAATGGTCGGTTCTGGTGAGGTTATGCCCCTTTTTTCTTTCGGCTGGTAACTGGCACCACCTCGCGGCAAGATCACAAGAGTTGTCTCGCGTTATAATTATCACCCCAGAAGCGCTCATTCCTGATGGCCTAAAGTTTGGCATCTAAAACAGAGTTATTCACATCCTATGTCAACGCAAAACGGTGTTCAAATGCAGCACAGATATATTGAGTTATTCGTAAATTATGCTCTCTGTCTGAATTTATAATTTTGTAATTAACTCTACCACTGACAAAATTAATATTCCATACGAACTTGTGCATCTGTACTCGTAAATACAAACTTTGCAGAATGTGTAAGCACTTCTGGTAGGTTTGTTGAAGTAATGACATTGTGTTCCTGCTTAGTATGGCAAAGGTATAGAGAAGGGGGGTAGTTTAGTCTTCGACCTTCTAGCTTTGAATGGTTTGTCTTTTGATTTCCTGTCAGAGTACGTATCAATGATATATGTGCGTGTCTCTGTGCGTGTGTTTGTGTACATATGGGTGTAAGAATACGCGTGTATGTCTGTCTGTCTGTCTGTCTGTCTGTCTGTCTGTCTTCCTGTACCTCGGTCGGTATGTCTGTCTTTGTACACGGGTGACAAGTGGGACACATGGTAAGGCTAGATGGGAGACAAATACGCACGTCTGGGAACACGTTCCTGGTTAGTCAAAGTTGAACTCTGGCTGAATGGTAACCCCTTTTCAAACACTAGTCAGTAAAAATCGAGACACTTCAGCTTTAACCTCTGAATTTCGAACAGGTTAACGCTGCCGGTCGCCGTGTCATTGACCTTCTGGAAAACCGCTGGATGACGGACGAGACGCACACGCTCTCCAGCTCCGGCGACCACTTCACTGTGCGTGGTTTCCATGGCGACTACGAGCTGCACGTCCTCTATCAAGGTCATGACCTTGGAAATCTGAAGAAGACCTTCAGCTTGGGCAAATCTGCACACACTGAGACGGTTAATATCCACGTGTAGATCGAAGGCTTTTGAATCCCTGATATGAATCTTGTTTGTAAATAAACAGAGCATCAAACCACGTGTTTTGTCACTAGATGTGTGTGTGTGTGTGTGCGCGCATTTTTGTTAGAGTTAAAGTACTTCTAACGGTAGTTTTGCTTTCAACAGATTTAGAAGGTATGGAAGAAAGAAAAAACCTGTATCGTCCCTTCTCCAATCAACACGACTCTTAATGTAAAATGATGAGTTTGCAAATGTCGTGCGAGAAGTGCTGCCAGAATTTTGACAGATAACAGACGAAGCAATATGTGTAACATGTAAACACACACACACACACACACACACACACACACACACACACACACACACACACAAGGTATTCCTGGTGAATTGGGACATAATTACTGCCCATAATCTTAACTGTATAGCACTTTGGCGATTAGAGAGCATTTGGTCCATTAGATGCCGCTTCCCACACTTTCAGAAACCACACACACACACACACACACACTCACTCAAATGCTGCACCTTTTTAATTTAGGACAGGTTTGGTATGTTTCCGTTTCTGAGGTTCAAAATATGCGTATGCACACAAATTCATGTGCCGCACCTTTCTAGATTTGGACAGGGCAGAAACTATGATGCCACCTATATTTTCACCCTGCCTATCTTTATATATAAACATATGACAGAGAGGTCTTTAGCTTACTTGTACGTGAGCTGCACACTGCTATCTCAGACAAAGGAGTTTGTCTACGGTCCTCCAGTGATAGGTTTGTATTTGAGAGAAAAGATCAGGATCAAAGAAAACATATTAAAGCGTTTGCTTTTTGTTTTCCTTTGTATTTGTTTGTTTGTGGTCCCGAAGGAGCCTCCGTAGGTGACACTTTGACTTTGTTTTCTGTGTGTGCTGACCTTGTATTGGTGGCTACAGAGTTCTTTTTTTCAACTTTTTTCAACTTTTTTTCATCTCACCCACAGTCATATTGTTATTGTGTTGTTTAGATTTATTTAGTCTTTTAATTTAAAAATGTGTACTCTCCATTGATTAGTGTAGTGTTGCAACAAATTCAGGTTCTTCATATCGTTAATGTTGGTTGAGGTGGTGGTAGTGGTTTTGTTGTGGTTTGTACGGGTAGTTTTTTTTTTTATTCCTCGCCTTTAGCGTTGTCGTTGTTGTCTTCTTCTTCACCTCATCCTCCTTCTTCTTCCTTCTTTTCTTCTTGACCTTGATCTTCGTCTTCTACTGCTTTCTATTTTTTTCTTTTTCTCTTCTTCTTCTTCAATACTTCTGCTGCTGTTGCTGTGAGCTGAAGTACTGTTTCTGCTTTTTACATTTAGTCAAGTTTTCACTAACTGTATTAACATAGACGGGGAATCGAGACGAGGGTGGTAGTGTCTGTGTGTGTTAGTGTATGTCATCCTGAACTCAGGTCAAATTGAGTTCGGCTCATTCTATCCCTGACAGGATGCCTTGGTTTTCCTTGTCTGGCGAGGAAATCGATTTTTTACATATTTAGATCTGTTCGTAATGTGTTATGGATGTAAGCAGATTCGCGATCGTCGATAATGATTTTTCATGGTGTTGTGTAATTTTTAAATTACAAAAGAATTGATAAGTAAGACAGTTTCAAGCGAGCTATTTTTCGCGGCTGTATTTACTGTGCAAACAACTCTAAATATGGCAAAAGTGTCACGTGATAATCAACCGTTTGGTTTCGGTGCTCGCTGGAGCAGACGATTTTTCTGTAACCAGTTGACAGTGATGAAACCATATATTACGGTCTCCTTCCGGCAGCAGTCCCAAAATTTCGACTTGTTTTGACCTTAGAACGATGTCTTTATCATAACTGTGAAGAACAGAACGGAGATCACTGTCGAAGTCGGCCAACCTGCAATCATTTTCGTCTCGCGAACACTGATCTCAAATTTAGATCAGTGTTCGCGAAAAACATATGGGAGATAACTCTGTATTCTTGTTTTGATAGATTCGCGTAGGACTGTAGCGTCCGGTCAGAGAGACAACTGGCAATAGCCGTAGAGCGATTATTATCAGAATGAGTGTATGTATGTATGTATGTATGTATGTATGTATGTATGTATGTATGTATGTATATATGTATGTATGTATGTATGTATGTATGTATGTATGTATGTATGTATGTATGTATGTATGTATGTATGTATGTATGTATGTAAGTATGTATGTATGTACTAGAATGAATACCCGCTTCGCCGGGTACCCGGCTTCGCCGGAAAGAAGTAGAGCCGAATGATACCCGGCTTCGCCGGGAAGAAGTAGAGCCGAATACCCGGCTTGGCCGGGAAGAAGTAGAGGAATACCCGGCTTCGCCGGGATGAAAGCGTTGTGGACAGTGACCTTCTAAAAATAGTAACGGGAATATCCGGCTTCGCCGGGATGAAAGCGTTGTGGACAGTGACCTTCTAAAAATAGTAACGGGAATATGGATTGACGCCACACGAAGGAAGGGAGATAAACGCGCAAAGAGTTACTGGGAATTGATGTAGTGGATCTACAGAAAAACCAAAATCGGTTCAGCGCTGCGCGCTGAGAGCACGTGTTGAAAATTCTCATCGACCAGGTTGTGTCCGGGGTCTACCTAAATATGCCCACCAAATTTGAAGCAGATCCATCGAGAACTTTGGCCGTGCATCGCGAACACACACACACACACACACACACACACACACAGACAGACAGACAGACAGACACACAGACAGACAGACACAAGTCGTATATTTATAGATGTATGTATGTATGTATGTTGTATGTATGTATGTATATATGTATGTTTGTATATGTGTGTTAACGATTCAGAGACAACTACTGGACCGATCTTCATGAAACTTCACATGAGAGTTCCTGGGTATGATATCCCCAGACGGGTTTTTTCTTCATTTTTTCGATAGAATGTCTTTGATGACGTCATTTCCGGCTCTTTTTTAAGATGAGGCCGCACTGTCACGCCCTCATTTTCCGATCAAATTTATTGAAATATTGGTCAAGCAATCTTCGACAAAGTCCGGACTATGGGATTGAATTTCAGCTTGGCACCTTTAAAATTAGTTAATTAGTTTGCTCATTAAAGTTGTCATTAAAATCGAATTTTCACTAACAGATTTTGAAAAGATTGCATCGTATTCCTCATCTTCTCGTGAATTCAAAAATATTTAGATATGTCATGCAGGGGTGTACCTTAACTTTTTTTGCTACCGGCCAGGGGGGCCGGTAAGTCAAAAATTGAACCGGCCCCCCAAAATCCCAACCGGCCCCCAACCGGCCGGGATTTCTTACAACAGCCCCAGCGGCTCGTCGCGTGCTAACCACATACACAAAAGACGTACATTCATACTTATAATGCATACATGTGGATTTGCACTACTAATAACTACCACAAACACACACAAAACTTGATGACTAAAGTGCTATGTTTTAATATAATGATAATTAACCTTGTTTTTATAAAGAATTTAAAATAAAAGCCGCCACAAAGAAACAAGAAATCAAAACCACATTCACACCCTGTCACACAATCACACACTAAACCTCACTAAAAGTTACCCCCTTTATGTACCCCCTACCACACAATTTACAAAGTAATTTACTACGGAACTCTACTTACCACATAAACACACACTACAAAAGAGTAAATCAGCATTTTTTTACACCCCCGGTATAGGGGTGTGTATAGGATTCGGTCGATGTGTTTGTTTGTGTGTTTGTGTTCGCATATAGATCTCAAGAATGAACGGACCGATCGTCACCAAACTTGGTGAACAGGTTCTATACATTCCTGAGACGGTCCTTACAAAAATTGGGACCAGTCAAACACACGGTTAGGGAGTTATTGGTGGATTAAGATTCTACAAGGACTTATAGAGGGACATATTAATGGTCAAAGGGAAATAACCTTCTCAGTTGGTGGCAGTGAGAATGGTAAGGACGGGGGTGTTTTTCCTACCTCGGAGGAATTTCTTGTTTTAATTTAAATTATGTTTTTTGTTGTGTAAAACCAAGTATAAAAAGCTGACTACAAAAAAAAATTCTAAGTTGCTTTCTTGTTTTGTTTCTTTTTCTTTATGTCTGTGTTATTAATATTACTGTTAGATCAAGCAGAAGTATAAAAGTTGCATACCAGCCAAATTTACCACAGCTTAAGTCATAAATAATCAAAAGCATTATATTTCATTTCTATTTCCTAATGAAAACAAACAGATGTTCAGATTTCCTGATCCTAGAATTGTTCACAGGTGATCTTTATGCTTTTGATTCAGCAGAGTTGCATCCCTTGTCCTATTGTTGAAGGTCTGTCTTTTCTTCTTTATCACATATAGTGGATCGGGTTGGGTTTTTTTACTTCCTTAGTTGAAGGGAAATAATTGACAGCAGTAGTACTGTCACTACTTGTACTAAGTTGGTCAGCAAAGCTGGTGTTAACATATTTTGGAAAATGGTCTCAATGAGTATCCCTGCAGTCAATGACATAATTATACATTTCCCAGAAACTGGATCAGTGGTACATAGCAGGCACATCAAAGGAAAAATACAGAGGGCTAGGGGGAATATGTTTGCTCTGGATGGGCGGTCAGATCAAAGGCAGATGCATTGTAAAAGCTGGTTGGCCTTGAGACCTGGGTCAATGACCGGTACTTGCAACCTGAACACAGCTGCCTGTCGAGACACTGACCTTCTTACTCGGGGTCAATGACCGAGTTTTTATCTGAGAGGAAACTGTTTTACAACATGTGAAAGTCTCTGAAGGATTGGTGAGCGCAGGATAAGATATAAGAGAGGGGGTGAAGTGAATAGCGCAAAGAGGGGGGACGAAGGAGGGGTTTAACTATTTTGACTGCTGATGCAATCGCCAGCGGCTCGTGGCACTGGAGGGGAGATGACACGGTCAAGTGAGGCGGAGGGGGGTAGCTGTCTAGCCAATGTGTCTGGCCTTGATTGGTGGTAGTCCTGAGTCCTTCTGAAAGTGGGGGAAGGGGGGGGGATGAGTGGGCAGTAGAGAAGTGACAGATTTTGAGATCGCCCGCAGAGATATTTGTTCGCCGGCCGTTCCGATTGACTAGTTGCCTAACAACTTTGTGCTTCAGCGAAATTTGAACTCGCCAGGCGGGCGATTTTAGAGGAATTTCGAACCCCCCCCCCCCCCCCCCCCCCCCGACGCGATTTGAAGTCGCCGGGGGCGAGCGGGCGAGCGCCAAAACTCACCCCTGAGTCATGTTTACTTTAAAAATTGCTCAGAAATACAGAAACCAGGTAAAGTAAGTACAGTACGTACTACGTTCGCACGATTCGCGGAGACGAGCGTGACACGTCTCGGTCTTCAGGTGTGGTTAGTCGAGACTATCTAAATATAGTCTCAGCGATGACTGTTTTATGGCGTTGATCTTTTACTTTGATGCCGACAGATTGACTAAATGTTTTTATATCGCTTCGCGCGACTTGTTATTATTTCTGTTTTTCTTATTTGATTCGCATTTTTGTCGATGTATCAGTCTTTTTAATACAGACAACAATAATGGCATCTAGCACAAGATTTCAGGTCAAGTACATTGATTCTGTTCCAAAGTATCACGTATTTCTTATCGGTTTGTGATACGTTTTCAATAGGGGACCAACAAAAGTCGAACAGAGAAAGATTAAAATATTACCAATGTGAAGTTTGCTCAAATACAATGTCTCTGTTAGTTGAACTCTTCGTTGCAATCTTTGCGTGCACCTGCATCGTCCTGTAGTCATCGTTTTGCACATCCAACTAACGGCACAGAAACCTTTCTTGGGTTCATAGACATTCTTTGCTTTGTATCTTCCTGCTATCCTGTTTTTCTGTCTGTCTGTCTGTCTGTCTGTCTGCCTGCCGGTCTGTCTCTCTGTCTGTCTGTCTGTCTGTCTGTCTATATTTGCCTGTATCTTCATCTGCGTGTCTGTCTGCCTTCGAGTCTGCCCGTTTGACTATTTGTATCTTTCTCTCTCTCTCTCTCTCTCTCTCTCTCTCTCTCTCTCTCTCTCTCTCTCTCTCTCTCTCTCTCTCTCTCTCTCTCTCTCTCTCTCTCTCTCTATCTCTCATCAATGTCCTTGTCTCACCTCTAACAGTGACGACCAGAAGTTTACTGAGATGATGAGAGTCGTAGTGGTGTTAGTGATGGCGGTGGCGATGGTGGCTGTGGTCAGTGGAGAGCTGCTGAAGAACACGGACATGGAGATGACCTACAACTGGGACTGCAATGGCTTCCAGTGCGCTCTGACCAGTGACAAGCATGGGGGCAGTCACGGTCTGCTGGTCACCAACAGGTACACAGATGCCACGATGTGTATCATTTATGATTTTTTTAATTTGATTTATTTAGCTTGTAAATTCATTCATGCCAAGTCGAGTCACCTTTCATTGCTACACCAGGCCGACGTCTGTCAGTTCAGGTCACGACTCAAAACGTCATGCTTAGAGAGTGTCACCTCAAATGAGGTTTGGTTAATTCAGTTCAGGGGCCGGTTGCATGGACTCGCAGTGGTCACCCTGACAGTTGGACCACCGCTTCGTCGCCCGACTGCGGTTTTCCTTGCGCGGTGCCCGTGGAGAGAAGCACTGTAATCGGGCAACTCCCCGTGCAAAGAGACACATTCGGCCGACAGAAATCTTTTTCATGAAACCCGATTTCGTCGGATTACTGTATTTCACTCGTTCAACTGCGGTTAACCTACAGTGTTTATGGCCCATGATGACGTCAAGCCAAGTTACCAAGTCCTTCCCGTGTAAACGATTACACTCACCATCTGAGATCAGACTGACTTTTACATGATGAGTCTATCCCTCCACGCTGACATATACCAATAATCAACATCCGGAGTGCTTTCTTAGCAGAGTGGGAACGTTTCATGAATTAAGTTCTGGATTGACACTAGTTGAAATTAAATAAATTCTTACTCTGAACAGGAAGATATCATGACGTCGATTTTTGGTAAGTGTCCAAACTGATGGAAGGTCGTACCCAATGTAAAGCCTTAGCAGATTTCAGATGTTTGTGCCTTTTGTTCAAGTAAAATCTAGTCGGGTCAGGTAAAGTATAGTTAAGTAAGACAACCCTTTGTGGTGCATTGTCTGAGAAATAAACTTAAAAAAGATTTGTATTTATATAAGCATGGAAATGTCTCTTTTTCGTACCGTCTGTCTAGATCTTTTTTTCTTTTTTTCTTCTTTCTGACTGTTTCCTTTCTTTCGTTAATTCATTTTTTTTTCTTTCTTTCGTTCATTCTTTACTTATTTCTTTTTTTCTCTCTTTAATTCTTTATTTCTGTCTTTCCCTCTTTCTGTTTTTCTTTTATCCTTACTGCATTTCCTTTTTCCCTTTCTTTCTTTTCAACAGAAAGAACACATACGACGGACCCTCACAGTGGATAAGTGTGGTGCGAGGTCACTCTTACAGCGCCAGTGGCTACATCAAACTGACGCAGCCGGTAATTTCCGCGCATATGTAAATTCCGCGCTTGTAAAATACATGTATGCTCCGCGCAATATCGGGTTGTAACTTCCGCGCACGAATTACTGGTTCGGCTCATACAACTTGCGCGCGTACTCACAGTCCCTACGGTTAGCACTTTTCACTGACTGCTCATTGACTGTTCACTAACCACTCACAATGCAATGACCACTGTGACACATTTTTTTACCCCTCTCACAGACACACAGACTCACACTGTCACTGTCGGCCGGTCACTGTCACTGCCATGGATTTAAAACAGTCTGAGACCATAAGAAAAAAAGATGCCATCGTAATTGACGGTTACCTCTATCGTGTTGATAGAGTTGCCAAAATTGCAGACAGAGAAGTGGAGAGAAACAGAGAAGTGGAGGTGGAAGAGTTCAGAAAGGTCTGCCGCAAACGAGGTGAGTTGTTGATTGAAAAAATATATGAATTTTCGAAAGTTGTGATAGTTCCGAGCAGTTATGATCCTAAGTTGTACATGTACACCATGTAACCTACGTCATGAAAATGAAGACACGCGCGCTAGTTTCACATCACATTTTGCTAAAACACGCGCGCATCTTACATATACACCACGCGCGGGAGTTTCACATGCGCGGAAGCTTCAAAATTGGGAAAGTGCGCGGAGTGTTCATGCACCCCAAACTGACCCAAGACTTGGGCAGTGGCCAGGATCTCCAGCTGGAAGTGGACTATCAGTTTTCTGGTCAGTGTTGAACATTTCTAACTAAACTGTGCCAGTTGGTTCAAAGGTGTTTTTTTTGTTTTTTTTGCTTGACTTTCTCTCCGATGACACATTATACTGGCGGTTTAGTAATCACCTGAATGTTACATGTAATGTACACACACGCGCTCTCGCACCCCGAATGTACACAGACACACACACACACACACACACACACACACACACACACACACACACACACACACGCGCGCGCGCGCGTGCGCGTGCTCGTGCACTAACACACACACTCACTCACTTGTTTGTTTAATTTTAATTTAACATTTCTCATAATTAATCGTAACTTTTTCAGGACAACTGCAAACTAACGTGCAGCAAGACACTGCGTAGAAGAAAAAATGGTTTATGTATATTACGCGTGTGGTCTGCTTGTCTATTCAAGTACCGGTCTGTCTGTCTGTCCGAGGCCAATCTATCGGCCTTTGCCTGTATGATAATGTCAACCTCCCTGTTTTTAAGTCCACATGTCTGCATGTTGTCCGTGTCAATCGGGTTGTTTGTATGTGACACAAGTTTCCGTGGGTAATATTGCAGTAAACAAAAACAAAAAACAAAATAAGAACTTACCATGTTTGATGATAATGGATGTCTTGTAATAATGTTTCAGAAACATGTTTCTCACTTGAACATTTGATCCTAAACCTTGGATATAGTCAACATCTTCAAACATCTACTGTAAATAATGTTAAATTCACACAAACATGTAATTTGCGTATCACTGTTGGGATTATCTTCATGAAATCTGTTTCAGATGGCTCTCATCAGAACGTGGCCGTGGCCTCTCGGTCCAACATGAGGACGTCTAACAACTGGGTCCAACTCTCAGGCAACTTTGATGTTCCCGACAGACGTGAGTGGTAGCTGATTGTGATAAGTCAGATATTGTATTATATCACACAAGTATTCTGAGGATTAAAAAAAACCAAGAGCGGTCCAACATGAGGACGTCTAACAAAGGGTCCAACTCTCCTGCAACTTTCATGTCCCCGACAGTCATGAGTTATACCTGATTGTGTTAAGTCAGATATTGAATGATATCACACAAAGATTCTTAGGATTACGACCAAGAGCGGTCCGACATGAGGTCCTCTAACAACTGGGTCCAATTTTTGGGCAACGTTGATGTCCCCGACAGACGCAAGTTATAGCTGATAGTCAGATATTTTATGATAACACACTAGTATTCTGAAGATTACAAACAAAGAGCAGTTCAACATAAGAACGTCTAACAACTGAGTCCAACTCTCGGGTAATTGTGATGTTCTCAACAGACGTAAGTTATAGCTGATTGTGTTAAGTCAGATATTTATTGATATCACACAATTATTATGGGTATAACAATCAAGAGCGGTCCAACATGAGAATGTCTACCAACTAGGTCCCAACAGATACAATCTGCTAGCTGTTTTGCCACTAACCCTGTGTTCAATCTTCAGCTTTGGGCAGAGTGCGCATCTACTTCCAAGGGCCACAACCCGGGTGTAACTTTGTCGTCGATGACGCATCGGTTACTGAACGCTCAGGAGGAGGGGGAAGTAACCTTGGTACCAATCACACCCAACAGACCTCTAACAGCAACATCGACAAGCTGCGCAAAAGTGACATAAATATAAGGTATGGCACCCCCCCCCCCCCTCCCCTTATTTCTTTCATGAAGTTTCTGTGCTTGATCGATTTTGACATGTTGGATAAGTAATAGACGAATATAACTCTGTCTGGTTTGTATGGGTTCTGAAAGAGTGAGTACTCTTGCTTTTAGTGAGGCAAGATTTCTACACGTGCTCCTTGTCCATGTGTTTCATACACACAGCTCGGTAGTAACTGGCCTACTATGTAACAATGTCACGTTGGAAAGTTTCATTTACTAAAAGAAGGAGTATTCACTATTTCACAACGTTTAACAACGCGACAGAGGTATTTCCAAACGTGAGCAGAGTCCAGAGGGAAGGGAGAGATGTCGGTGAGTTAGTGAAAGTATACGCGTGTGTAGGTACTTGTGTACACGTCTGCGTTCTATTATCTACCCTATGAAAATAGTTTTGTTTGCCAAGCTATAATATTAATTTGCTTTGGATAAGTCGTACCATGACAGATGGACAACTTTGCTTCTTTTTCCAGAGTTACTACATCCGGGACCGTCAACAAAAATGACGTAAAAATCCGGGTAAGGTGAAACTTTTTTTGATTTATGTCTATATCAATATACTTTTAAACATTTATATTTAATGTCTTGTACAGGATATTAACTGAGAAGTTGAAAACACGATACAATACAATTATTTATTGCACACTAATCAAACAAAAGCTCAAGATTATAACGTGACCCGTAGTAATTACATTTGTAATGTTTCCATCATGATGGCTGACTTCTCATTATACCTGTATTCAAAGATTACTGCCACAGATTATTGGCTTGGTTTCCGTATGTCAGCGTTACATTTCAATATCAACATTCAATAGCTCTTTGGATGCTATATAACCTTCCAACATTCCTTGCAAACGTAAAACAGGTGGTGCAGAAGAATAAAGCGTTTCCATTCGGGACTGCAGTGAATGCTGGCCGCTATAACGACCAACACCTTGGGGGCTACAGGGATTTCGTCCACAACCACTTCAACTGGGCCGTGCCAGAGAACGCCCTCAAGTGGCCCTCCATCGAGCCCAACAGGGTAAGATTCAATCGCTTGTCGCAAGAGCCAGATTTATTGACCAAGAGGTATAGACACATGTCCTTGCTGAAGGGGAACAGAACAAGATCTATAATTATAGTGTCCTTTTCCAAAACAGTGAGATACAACCCGACAGGGTCAGATTGGGGTATCGGTCGCAAGAGAGCCATACTAATTGTTCAAGATGGTAACCAAATTCCTTGCCAGTGTTCATTCCAAAAGGAGTGAGATCCATCGTTTGTCAAAAACGGCCGTGTGAATATTATATTCAATCTTTTCTTTCTTTCTTTATTTGGTGTTTAACGTCGTTTTCAACCACGAAGGTTATATCGCGACGAGGAAAGGGGGGGGGGGGGGGATGGGATAGAGCCACTTGTTAATTGTTTCTTGTTCACAAAAGCACTAATCAAAGAATTGCTCCAGGGGCTATATTCAATCAATTCGATTCAATTCAATTCAAATCAATACAAATTTAATATCTGAATGTTGGACAAACAAAAATAGCAAGGATATAGATTGGCATCGGCAGACGAACAAACGATTTTTGTTCATTACTTCATGATCACGTTGCTGGGAAAATCGGGAACAAATTGGCGCAACTTCTTTCGAATTGCCGAAAGCCTTGTCCTCGTCTCGACAAAGCTGCCCAATTTTTTTCACGGTGGGGACAATACGACGTCAAAACTTGGTACATTTTTGTTTCAGGGCCAGAAAAATTACCAACCTGCCCTTGACATGATTCATGGCTTGAAAAACCACGGGTAAGTACACCTATTTCTCAGTGGTTTTAAATGACAAGGGTCGTAAAATCCAAAACTGAACACATTGGTAAAACAAACATTAGAGTGAGCGCAGGTGAAGGCATTTTGTTGTGTCGAAATACTTGAAGCACTTTAAATTTGAGATTATATAATCAGTAAAAATGTTCCCAATATATAATCAGTAAAAATGTTTGTAACGGACAGACATCACAAACATCACTATCTCCGCAGGCTGAAGGTGAGAGGTCACAACCTGGTGTGGTCAGTGGACCAGTGGGTGCAGGGCTGGGTCAAGCAGCTGAGCGGCAACGAGCTCCGTACCGTCGTCCAGCAACACATCCAGGAGACCATGGGCAAAACCAAAGGCCTGTGAGTGTACTCAACAGACTTCTTCTTCTTCGTCTTTGTTTATTCTTCTTCTTCTTCTTCTTTGTTCATGGGCTTAGACTCCCACGTTCACTCATGTCTTTAGCACGAGTGGAGTTTTACGTGTATGACCGTTTTTACCCCGCCATTCAGGCAGCATACGCCAATTTCGGGGGGAAGCATGCTGGGTATTTTCGTGTTTCTATAACCCACCGAACTCTGACATGGATTACAGGATCTTTTCCGTGCGCACTTGGTCTTGTGCTTGCGTGTACACACGAAGGGGGTTAAGTCACAAGCAGGTCTGCACATAAATTGATCCGGGAGATCGGAAAAATCTCCACTCTTAACCCACCAGGCAGCAGCGACCGGGATTCGAACTCACGACCTCCCGATTAGGAGGCCGACGTCTTACCACCACGCTAATGCGCCCGTCGTCTTCGTTTATAACTACACTGGCGTGTCTGAAGAGAACAATTCCTTAAAACCCTTGACTGCCACAATACGTACCACATACGTTTTTGCGATCACAAAAATAATATATCAATACTCCTACAAGGGAAACAACTGCAGTATATTGCCGGCCCTTTGAATTGCAGCAAGATGATTAATTGCCTCCCCTGGTGTCACGTTTCAATATATCACAGAAGGTGATTATGAACGGTTAGTTACTGCTAACTAACTAACCACACCACGATTCACTCTCGCAGTCATACAAATAGATAGAATCAACAAAAGTATAAGTTTCAGACGCCTGTTTATATACTATCTCGCGACCTCCCTCGAGACTTCACTCCAAAAGATGTTTTACGTTCAAAACGTAAAAATAGGTCACTGACAAAAGTGCCAGTTAAAGTTTAGAAAATTATAATAACACGCTGATCCCGTGTATAGATAGGAAAGTTAGCCGATTATGCAAAAGCGCTGGTTAAATGCAGGTGTCACACACCCCACGTTGTCACCACTCAAATATAATCACAAATATAAAAGATGACTCGGTGGTAAGAAGGGCGCAATGACATGGCACACTTAGCTTTTTGCCACTGAGTGGGCGACCCGTGAATAGTCTATCTCCACAACTGCTCCGTTGAATGAAGTGCCGGCTGGCGTGGAAACGAAGCAGGGATTAGTGGAGATATCAGGCGCCTCACTCAGTCGCTGAAGGTCCTCCCCGTAGTCTACCAGAAATAGTAGAAAATGTAGCTGGTAGGACGACGACAGCGACAGCAAACCACCAGAACACCAGGTTACAGCAACAACGATGATCCGGTTACAGCATACCCGCAAAGACCCGTAGTCGGCAGATAAGTAGATAGGTAGGAAAGTAGGCTGCAACAAAAAGCATCGCTACCCTTCACACTCCACCTTTAAACATGTCACCCTTCTATATTTCATCGAGCACGTGGCCTGCACAAACGAACTTTTAAAACAACAAATCAGCTATTTTCCTTTCTTCTCTCCATATCTGCTAAAAAAAACAAATACAGATTATTATTTTAGCGTCACAAAGAGCAAATTATGCGCTAACCTGGAAAGAACAACAGAGAGTATTTCATTCCACAAACACAGACTCGTCAACACCGTTAAATAACGATTTATTACCTCAACAGCCTATGTAGGTAGCTCTCCTTTAAGCGAATCTGCTTCCTGTGTATGGCTATCATCCGTCGACGACTTTCCTGCCACCCCCCCCCCCCCCCCCCCCCCCCCTTGCGCTGAATTCCTTTATGCGTTGGAAAATTCCCCCGCTCAGCCAAGAGTCACACCTGACGACCTCGTCGTCAAAATAACATGTAGACGGCGAAAAATGGTTCCTCCTTGTACGTTTCCAAAGCCCTACTGTACATGCAGAACGGCACGCTGTCATGAAATGGTGTTTCACCAACGTGTTGTAAACCAACAAACTTCTGGAAACAGGAGACCTGCCCTTCTCTCTCTGGCCGTCAATGTTGAAGTGCCTAGTTTCATGTCCTCACAAAACAACCTTGAAAATATCACGTGACTCCGCGTGTCACATATCCAGTTCAGTCACAGCCGATTTTGCCCAGACAGCAAAATCACCCACGTGTAACTCCTGCAAAACGAAATCGCCGTGGCGCGCTATGCTCTGTCAGCGGTTTCATACCGTCACCTAGACTCAAGCACAGGCGCTGTCCATCACAATTTGAGATAGGCACCCGACAGAGTGTTCCTTTCTCAATCCATGTCACCACATCGTGACACCTGGTGACAATTTTCTCAGTTTTGGTCTAATTGTTATACTGTGTATATATAAGATCTTACATTTACTGTTAAAGTTCTTCCAGGAGTCAAGGGGTTGAAGATGTCAAAGACGGGGGTAAATCTGTGGTTTGATTTGTGCCCATTGATAACTTCAGTGTTTAGCTGTGGATGTTGACTTGGTTCTTGGCGACACAAAGGTATCTTATGAGGATTTTCCCCTCCAAAAAAGTAATGTCAGAACGTTTCAAGATTAACATGATTCGGCTATAGCTTTTGAAATTAAAGAAAACTACATTAAATTCTTAATTTTTGCATTTTGAACCTTTGCTTTCCACCACTAAAATGTAATAATTGACTAATTGTGTATTTACACGGTTAAAAAGTTGTCTAGATACTCTGATGAAACTATTTGATTTATTCAAAAATACCATTGTAGTTTATTTGAGTGGACCATCACATGGATTTCTTAATTATTTGACGAATTCAGAATGAGATATAAGGCCTACGAGTGTATAGTCGATTCATATAGCCTATAGCTCAATGGGACAAACACGTACATGTGGTCACTGTTACTAATCCTGCAGAGAAGCGTTCATCATACCAATGTTCATATTTTCCAAATTAGACACCGTCATAGCGGGCGTATAATGCTCAAAATGGGCATCGGAGCACATATTTTTCTGCGACGTCCATGATCGCTTTGCTCATCAACCATGTGGCGTTATTTTGCGGCATTTCACAGCAGCTGCTCATAAGAACCCCAATTGAGTTATTTGCAAACATCGTCTATCAAAGCACAACAAATATCCACTATTCTTCTTAGTCGCTAAACACAATAAGGTGAGTGCTTTGAACAGAAATGATTAAATGTATCTCTCTTCCCCCCCCCCCCCCCTCTCTCTCTCTCTCTCTCTCTCTTTCTCATCTTTGTCGCAGCCATCCCTCCACAGGCTCAGCGCAAAGTTACACGGCAGATTCTGCAAGTTAACACTAAGCTCGCGTCGCTATGTGATGGTGTAAAGGTGCAGTTCTTGGCACTGTCGGATATCTGGCGCCTTGACAGTGACGGTCAAACTGACCCAGACATATTGCAAGACAAGGTCCACTACTCTGCAAGGGGCCTGTCTCTACTCGTAAAGGACATCAAAGCCATCGTTTTTGAGAAGCGACTAGGCAGAGCTTCGTTTGCAGACGTCGTTCGAGGCGGAGCGCCTCCGCCCAAATCACACCAACCACTGCAAGAGAAGCAGCAGCAACAGTCACCTCACCAACAACAGCAATGGACACCTCATCAACAGCAGCAGCAGCTGCCACAACAGCAACAGCCGCCGCACCAGCAACAGCGGCAGCAACAGCAGCAACAACAGCCGCCGCACGAGCAACATCGGCAGCAGCAGCAACAGCCGCAACAACAGCAGCAGCAACTGTGGCAGAAACAGCCACCACTACTACCGCCACCGGCCAACCAACCATTTACTCAACAGCACGTCAGCCATCCCAGTCTCCCCTTGTCTCCACGTGGGGAACATCAATATCCCACAATGTATTACCCCCCTTGGATGAACGCCTTCAGGCAATATCAACTCAGCCCCTTTATGCACCCACACGCCCAGCCGTCCTTCTATGGGCAGTGGCCCCCCGGGATGCACCAAGCATCCTACTAAGTAGTTTCAAAAGGCTAATTCAAGCTTGTACGTAGGGCGTGACTGTATGTGCGTATGTTTGAGTGAGTGTGTCTAAACTCATGTAACTGAAAGTACACTAATAAGTGTACCTAAACGAGTGTGATTTCGCACATGCGATTTCATAACTATTAACTATGTCGTTCAACACCTCCAGACATTGTGTTAATTTTGTCCACGACCCCCCAAGACTAGTATTCTGCTGCTTTAACAGTGTGAAAACATCTGCATCCAAACACGCGTGTGTTTCTTCTTTGTGTGTGTTAATCTACGATTCGGACCCGTTTGTGGAGAGACTATGAATGCCTCTGCTTAAAGAAAGTGAAATCGTGTTGGCGTTGTGGGGATTTAATGTAGCGCATCGTTCATCCCTGTTCGAACTGTTCAATTTTATGCTATCATATTCTGTATGTGTATGAGTGCAGTGCTAGCAGGAACATTTATAATTGCTGTGCATCGAACGCTTATAACATTTCGCAGAATTTTTTTTTTTTAATTCTGATTTACTACTTCTCACTTGACTTTTCGCTTAAGTTAGCCAGTTACTGAAGTCGTAACTTGTTTGCTTCAATTTTTACTCTTTGTGCATTAATTTTTCTCCGTGTTTGTTTATTGATTTCATCTCTCAGATTTTTGGTTGTTGTTAATAATTTTGTTTATTATATTATGAATTTAAACGTGTCAAAACACACTCTCCAGGTTGGACATCTTAATGTCTATCATCTCGTTAACAAAGTGCCTGATATATGCGTGCTGCTAAACCAAAGCTCAAAGCCAGTTCATGTTTTTGGGATGAGCGAAACACGGCTCGACTCGAGAATTGCCGATAACTTGATTTACATTCCCCAATACTCTGTTTTGCGACGCGACAGCGCAAGGAAGAATCAGACAGGCATTGCAGTCTATATTCATGAATCAATTTCTGAATTTGCAACACGAAGAACTGATTTAGAGGACGACAATATTGAGTGCATTTGGATTGAAGTAAAAAACTGTAAATCCTCGCCTCTGCTCATAGGTTATATATATCGTAACCCTGCCGAAACGTCGATTTGGTCAGAATATTTCATTCAGATGATGGATAAAGTCAAATCACGCAATAAAGATATTGTATTGCTTGGAGATTTTAATATTAATCTGAATAAGCCTCAAACAGTATGGAATTCAACAACAACTTTATTAGGTCTTCATCAACTGGTTCTGAACCCAACAAGAATAACAGACACAACTGCAACTCTTATTGATCACATATATACTGATAATAAGAAGATTGTTTCTAATGTGTATGTGTCCAATTCCAGTATTAGCGATCATATGCCTATTTTTTGTTCGGTCTCTATGCGCTTGCCTAAATCAGGACCAAAAGGCCACACGACCATAGAATACAGAAGTTTTAGACATTTTGATGAGTCTGCATTTTTTCGTGATCTTAGTGAAGCTCCATTTCAGAGCGTTTTTGATTTCAGTCTTGCAGATGATGCTTTTGATCACTTGTATAGCATTTTAAGCACAATTATAGATAAGCACGTGCCCCTGCGTCAGCATAGAGTAAAACATGCCAGACTTCCGCCTTGGTTAACATCAGATATTATAGAGGCGATGGCTCTGAGAGATTATTTCAAGGAAAATAAGATGACAGACGAATATAAACAGCAGAGGAATGAGGTGTTAAACCGTGTGAGACAATCAAAAACTGGTTACTTTGATAAATTAATTTCCGATAAGAAAGATACTGCAACAATTTGGCGGGCAGTAAATGAAATCCTTGATAAATCTAGGAAAAGGTCAACTGCTAATCTAACAAAACTATCTGCGGAAGAATTTAATAATCATTTTATATCTTTAGCGGATAAATTGAAGGCTTCTGTGGCAGAAACAAATTCTCGGGATAGAGATGACTGTTTTGAAAAATTGGACGAATTCTGTCAGCGGAACAGAATAAACAATGAAGCGTTTATCATTCCTCCGATTGCAGTTCATGAGGTCGGAACATTTATTGAAAACCTGGAGAATAAAAAGTCCATGGGTCCTGATAAAATACCCGTGAAGTTATTGAAGCTTTCTCTACCGTATATTGTGGATTCGCTCACGTTTGTATATAACCTTAGTATTGAGCAGAACTTTTTTCCGTCTAAATTGAAAAGCGCCAAAGTCATACCCCTTCCCAAATGTAAAGATCTCTCAGACCCAAGTAATTTTAGACCCATTTCTTTACTGCCTGTTTTGTCAAAACCATTAGAAAGGCATGTGCACAAGCATCTTCTTGCTTACATGGAAGAACAAAATTTGTTCCATCAGTTTCAATCCGGTTTTCGGTCCAAGCATTCTTGCCACACAGCTCTTACGTCTCTCTGCGAAGCTTGGCTGTCAGCAATGAACAAGTCTGAAGTTACAGGAGCATTGTTTTTGGACTTTAAGAAAGCATTTGACTTAGTCGATCATTCCATATTGCTGAAAAAATTACACTATTATTTGAGAAACGATTCGGTCTGTGACTTCTTTAAATCGTATCTTGCTGACCGGACACAGTATGTCACTCTACAATGCCAGAATTCGTCTACTGCACTAGTAAGACATGGCGTCCCACAAGGGTCTATATTAGGACCTATTCTCTTTTGTATTTACGTTAATGATTTGCCTTTACATGTATCGGATGATAAAGTCAAATGCGAGTTTTTTGCAGACGATTCGTCTATCCATACCAGTAACACCTCGTTGGAATCAGTAAATTCTTCCCTGAAGAACACTTTGGACGAAGTTGCGAAATGGTGCACATCAAATGCCATGATACTGCACCCAGAAAAAACTAAAAGCATTGTTATTACCACAAGACAAAAGCATCAGCTAAGTCCTCTTAAATTACAACTGTCCTTAGGTACAACTCAAATACAGCAAGTTAAAGAACACCGCATACTTGGTGTAACTGTTGATGATGAAATGAAATGGCAAACACACATAAACAACCTCTGCAAAGTGTTATCAAGGAATTTGTATTTGTTGTCAAAACTCAAACATTATGCGAAGTCTGAAACATTAAAAATGTTCGTTCATGCTCATATAATGCCTCATATTAATTTTGCTTCGACATTGTGGGATGGCTGCAGCGATGTTCACTTATTAAAACTCAATTCTTTGTACCGTCGTGCTGCAAAACTTATCCTGTATGAATCGCACATGTCTACAGAAATGAAGTTAAACATCCTTAATTTCCTTCCCCTAAAAACCCACCTTGCATACAATAAGGCTGTCTTTATGTATAAAGTAGTTCATGGTGATGTGCCCAGTTATGTGCAATCCTATTTTACACATGTTACGAAGAGGTATGGGTCTCAAAATTTACTTCCTCCAATTCCTCGTATAGATCTTTATAAATCCAGCTTAGCTTTTTCAGGATCATCTCTGTGGAATTCTTTGCCAATAGAAATCATACGATCCGCATCATTAAAGGCCTTTAAAAGGCAGTTGCACTCACATTTGAGCACACTATAAACTGCCCCTGATGTCTAGTTTCCATTGTGTACTCGGATAATGTATGCAATGCTCTTAAGTGTTTTGTTTTTATGTTTATACTCGACCATTATTTTGATGTTTTACTAGTTTAATACTTTGATTAGATACTGTTCCTTTTAGGTATGAAATGATAGCATGTGCTTGTGTGTAGATATGCGAGCGCACGCTCGCGCGCGCGAGCATGTGTGTGTGTATGTGTGTGTGTGTGTGTGTGTGTGCATGTGTGTGTGCATGTGTGTGTGCATGTGTGTGTGTGCATGTGTGTGTGTGTGTGTGTGTGTGTGTGTGTGAGTTTATGTGTGCATGTGTGTGTGTATACGTGGGTGTGGATGTGTGTGTGTGTGTATGTGCGCAGTCTTTGCTTTCGTTTACAATTATTCTCTGTATATGTTCCAAGGACAGGTTGGAAGATTAGGCTAAGCCTAAAACCTTTATCCTTATGTAATAAAGTTCTGAGTTCTGAGTTCTGAGTTCTGAGTTCTCTCTCTCTCTCTCTCTCTCTCTCTCTCTCTCTCTCTCTCTCTCTCTCTCTCTCTCTCTCTCTCTCTCTCTCTCTCTCTCTCTCTCCCCCCACTCTCTCTCTCCCCCCCTTTCTCTCTCTCTCATACCAGGCTGGAGCACTGGGACGTGAACAACGAGAACCTTCACGGCACTTTCTTCCAGACACGCCTGGGGGACAACGACTACAACCTGGAGCTCTTCCGCATCGCCCACAAGGCGGACCCCTCCGTCAAGCTCTTCCTCAACGACTACAACGTCGTGGCTGCTTCCTGGTCCACAAATGTCAGTGACCGCATGGTGTTCACACCAGGGGGAAATAAATAAAATGCTGCACACTCCTTTCCATGTGAACGGCTCGGCTCATCAACTTAGATCTGAGATTTTCTGTGTTTGTTTGCTTAACGCCCAGCCGACCACGTAGGGCCATATCAGGGCGGTGCTGCTTTGACATTTAACGTGCGCCACACACAAGACAGAAGTCGCAGCACAGGCTTCATGTATCACCCAGTCACATTATTCTGACACCGGACCAACCAGTCCTAGCACTAACCCCATAATGCCAGACGCCAGGCGGAGCAGCCACTAGATTGCCAATTTTAAAGTCTTAGGTAGGACCCGGCCGGGGTTCGAACCCACGACCTCCCGATCACGGGGCGGACGCCTTACCACTAGGCCAACCGTGCCGGTGCGGGATAAGACCACCCCTCAATTTGTACACATACCGAAAATGAACAACCTGGCTACTTGCTGTAATGAGTTGAAAATTATGAATGAATTAATGTCTGATAATTTAATTCATACAAAATTTCCACTGTGCAAAGAGAGAACCCTGGCTGTGTATTTGTGTGTGGGGAGGGATGCTATTATCCCAGATACTAGCCTGGCTATTCTGCTCTGGTGAGCCAAATTGTTTGCACAAGAAGGAATGTGCCTTTAACTTATTTGTTGCTGACTAACCAAGGCCGTCTTCTAAATAACTGCAAGGTTAGAAACAATACTCAATAAACGTCATCTCAGCTCAAGTCAAGTCAAAATGCAGACAACACAAGGATGGCTACGCAATTAGTCATTTACGTAAACATCTTAATTCTTCTATCAAGGGATAAGAGAAGTTGAGAAGCCTCACACAAACGATAAGAATAAAAATGTATTCATCAGATTCAAACAAAAACAATGAAACAATAAACAGTATCAACTAAACAATGAATTTCTTGAATTCTTCCTTAGCGATTTCGTTTATAAAAAACAGATGTTGTAACAACCTACTACATTTTGTTCAATGAATTGATTGTAATGGCTTTCTCGTGCCTGCCATACATCCAACGTTGCTGGCAACGCTAAAGTTATCCATGTGGCTTTCTACTATAGAGACGGATGTTCGGCTTTAATTCTTCCTACGCGATTTTGTCAGCAAAATACTTGCATGTTGACAGGACTACCTGAAGCAGGCCCAGGAGTTCAAGCATGCCAACGTGGGTCTGTACGGAGTTGGTTGCCAGGGGCATTTTGGTGTGGATGAGGATCCCAACCCGGATGCCATCAGGGTAAGCATGACCCAGCTGACTCGTTTTAAAGTTCAATATCTGCTCTTACGACGAAGGTGGCTTGTTGTTGTTGGCGGTGGTGGTGGTAGTGGTGGTGGTGGTGGTGGTGGTGGTGCTACTGCTGCTCCTGTCTCTTGCTGCGGGTGCTGCAGTTATACTAAGGATGGTCTGTTATTGTCTTTCTATGGTCCAACTAACCAATATTCTATAAACTGACAAAAGAAAAAAAGGAAGTTCAAAACATCATGCACACACAATGATCTTCGTCTTCAAAAGCTGTCCTCTAAACGTGTGCCTCATAAGCTGACAGGGGAACCGAAGAAGCAACAAGAACACTTCCTAGAAGTCCATATCATTCCATATTTGCCTCACACATTCTTCCGCCTTGATTGCAATCCCTGTTATTTCTGGTTATTCACTCTTTCATAAACAGAACTGCAAAGAAGTTTCACTGCGTCCAAGGCCTCAAAAAATGGTGAAATCAGAGCTCGATACCAACCTCTTACAACGCTTTCTTCGTGACTTTTCTGATTTGCTCAGGCGCTTGTGACGTTGCATCGATGTAGGAGGAGAGCAGTTCCAATGGTTACTGTAATTTGACCACAGTCTCCGCGAAAATAAAATGTGATCGTTGCGTTTGGATCATATCTCTTAGACCCACTGAATCTGAATGCACGTTCTCTTCCAGTGGCTTTTTCCTGTTCAAACAGATCATTTTGCCCATTTCAGCAACGCCTGGACACAATAGCACAAGCAGGCCTGCCTATCTGGATCACAGAGCTCGACGTACAGGCCCAGGACGAGAACAAGAGAGCGGATTTCTACGAAAGGGCGCTGACAGCTATGTACAGTCACCCGGCCGTTGAAGGCATTCTTATCTGGGGCTTCTGGGACCAGGAACACTGGCGAGGGGCCAAGGCTGCTCTTGTAGATGGAAACAACTTTCATGTAAGCAATATATAAATTACAAAAACAAGAAAGTTATGTTATTTGAACGTTATATTTATGATTAAAAAAACACACACAAGCGAGACAATCAAGATACGTGTATTTTCTATATTATAAGTTTGTGTCTGTTTTTCCACTGAAAATACCGCCCGGTGTAACACGAAATTTTTACTCCACGAAAAATTTACTCCGGAGTAAAAATTTCGTACGAAATTCTTACTCCGAGTAAATTTTTCGTACGAGAAAAGAACTCCCCAAGGCACGAGAAAATTACTCCCTCCACGAAATTTTTACTCCCCATTGTTTTTACTTCCAGTAAAAATCTCGTACGCTAAAATGGGATGCGGGCGAAGGGATAATGCCAATAATGTGATCTCGCGCAAACGAATGTCGCGCTACCCTCCCTCCACCCCTTCCACCACCAAGACTAACAGGGGACAAGGGAGTATAAATTTCGTACACCTGGCATGGGAAGTTAATTTGCTCGTGTTAGGGTGAAGTAATTTATTCGTTTTTTATTCGTCAGGGGAGTAACATTTGTGTACGAAATGTTTACTCGGAACTCACCTGTCGTGGGGAGTAATTTTTTCGTGTAATGGGGGAGTGCTTTTTTCGTAAAGGGAGTAACATTTTCGTACGAAATTTTTACTCCGGAGTAAAAATCTCGTGGGAGTAATTTTCTCGTGTTACACCGGTCGAAGATCAGTGAAAGTAACGTGAGTGATTTTTATCATAAATATAACGTTCCCATAACATACCTTTCTTGTTTTTCGAGCCTGAATTTCGGAACGCTAGGAGTCTATTTGTTGTTGGATTTTATGAAGCAATAAGACGAATTCCGGAGATGGCTCTGTCGGATTTGTATGAGTTGTGGTAGGGTTGGTTTCCCTTGAAAATATCGAGGCAAGCTACACGTGACATTTTAGGCCATCCACTCCCGCCCCCCTCACCCACGCAACCACACGCACGCACACACACACACGCACACACACACACACACACACACACACACACACACACACACACACACACACACACACGTATTCATTCGATCTGTGCACTGAGGGGGACGATCTCATCGGCAATGCCGATTGTGAACTTCGATTTGAGTACTTTCAAACAAAAATTGTGTTACGTTGAGCGGACAGTCCAAAGCACCGAGTCGGAGACACGGCTAAAATATGTATGTAATGGGAAGCAATAACACACGTCAGAGGACACTTTCCAGATTTGTCAAGCCTGAATTCGGGCTGGATGGTGTGCCTTCCTTCTCGCAAACATTAAACAAACAAAAAAATCGATACTCTTCAGCTTTAACCTCTGAATGTCGAACAGGTTAACGCTGCCGGTCGCCGTGTCATTGACCTTCTGGAAAACCGCTGGATGACGGACGAGACGCACACACTCTCTAGCTCCGGCGACCACTTCACTGTGCGCGGTTTCCATGGCGACTACGAGCTGCATGTCATCTATCAAGGTCATGACCTTGGAAATCTGAAGAAGACCTTCAGCTTGGGAAAATCTGCACACACTGAAACGGTTAATATTCACGTGTAATTTGAAGGCTTCGGAGTCCCAGAGAAGACGTTTGTTTGTAAAAAAAAAATAAAAAAAATTAAAAAAAATTAAAAATTAAAAATAAATAAAAATAAAAGACGCGGGAGTATCAAACTGCCTTATTTGTTTTTGTGTTTTTGTTTGCTTTGTTTGTTTAATTTTTGGTTCGGTTGATTGATTAAGATTTACCTATGGTAGTTTTGCTTTCGACAGATTGGGCAGCTTCTAGCAAAAATAAAACTCTGTCGTCTCCACTTCAATCAATATTTGTGTTTGTTTTGGGTAGTTGTTTTCTTCCTTTCTCTATTTCACTATAAAATGAGATCAGCGAATGACGTGCGAGAAGTGCTGCTAAAAGTGTGACAGATAGCATACACAGTAATTTGTGTATTTAATAAGCACACAGATGAATGCACACACGCACGCACACACACACACACACACGCACTCACAACCACAACCACAACCACATAATGCACAGATGCTACTTTTATGATTTGGAATATGCTCGCTGCTTGTTATTCATTCTCCAGCAAAACAAAACACAAACAATGTTTTGATATAAATCAACATTTTATTCATCCGATAACCACAGTTACTCCTACGACGTGATTTTTGAGAAGCTCATAATTTGCAAACAAAAACTAAATTATAGAGCAATTACACAGAATTACTTGAAACGGTTCACGATTATGATCAAATGTTACATTGCTTACTTTCGCTACCTTGTACACTAGATATTGATATTCATATCAACATGACTTTTCTTTTTTGTAAGTAACTGGACCTGTTGATATGCCTAATGATACAACGGACTAGAACCTGCAATTGAAAAGTATCAAGCAAGAAAACAGAAACAACTGTAGCAAACAAACGAAACCAAACACTTGTTTACATTATTGAACGTTCTCGTTCGCACCAATTTGTCCTGTCCGCCCGTCCGTCCGTCCGTCCGTCCGTCCGTCCGTCTCTCTGTCTTTGACGATATACATGAGTGAATTACTGTAAATCTCTCGCACTATTCCATTTATTTTGCCTACAAACGAACAACAAGTTACATGTCATATTTGGACAAACGTCGATCCTATGCATTTGTTGTTTTCCATTCTATATTAAGTTGATTTATCATCACAAAGAATTATTTAGAATGACCAACAACAAATGCATAGGATCAACGTGTGTCATTCTTTTCTTTTTTTTCTTTTTTTTAACAATTTTATTCAAATAGATAACTACAATAACAATATCTCATACAATGAATTAAATACAACTTATCGAGTACAACAAGCTAACTTTTTTAACGTTTTGTTCTTTGAACATTCACACACAAATGCTTCTTATGTGTAACTGCCTATTAAAAATACTATCCAACGCCAACGGTAAAAACGAATTTGTTTTTTTTATATATACTAACGCACATCTTTCCGATTAAGATAATGTGGTTCCATTTATACATAGTTGCCTTTTTCACCATTACAAAATGCATACCAAATAAAACATCACTAACTTCACAAACAATCTTAATTTCTAAAGTACGAAAAATAAATTCTTCAATAAACTTCCAGAATTTGTATACAACCGGGCATTCAAAAAAGAAGTGTTTAATGAAATCAGTTACATCACAACAGTAATTACATTTATTACTTTCCGTTACTTTCATTTTACACAGGAGAATGTTGGTCGGATAAATGTTGTGCATAATTTTCCAGTGTAAAACTCTTAATCTAGTCTCTTGTGTTGACTGATAGGCAACTATCCAAGATCGTTCATCAATTTCTACATTAAACTTTCTCTTCCAAAATCCTCCGGAACATGGTACATCTGTTTTCATATTAATAATCTCTTTCCTATATTCTCTGGCACTTGACACATTTTTGGCGTTAAACAGTGGTAAGGTAATACAAACATCATCAGTCATATTTACAACATTTTTCCTCATAAATAATGACACAGCAGCTTTTACAACATTATATTCAAGAATTCGGTTTGGCGAATATCCAATCAAATCACATATATCATGATATGATAATATGTCTCCCGAACGTACAATGTACCAATACACCTCGTTGTATCCAACTTTCAAAAAATAAAACTTTGCCACTATACGTTATGCATGCATTATTCCATAATAAAGTCGGCCCGACTGTCCCTCGATCGTAGTGGTTATTATCCAGCCAATATTTTAATACTGCTTTCCAATAGTGAGATTTCACTTGGTCTAACCCTTTAAATCTTGCACTGTTTACATTCGATAAGAAACATTCAAAATGCTTTCCAAAACACAAATACATCATCTTTGGAGTGAAACTCCAATTATCATTTTCATTTGATGTAGTTAGTTGTGAAACCCATTGTAATAAAAAAGAAATGTGCATTTGCCTAATATCGATCATTTTTAAACCACCTTTATCAATTTCAAAACATAAAACGCTTCTTTTCACCTTTTCAAAGGCCTTCCGATTACAATCTCTTTTTCGCCACAAAAATCTAAACAATAAGGTATTGACTTCATTCAAAACACAGTCAGGTAATACAAACGCTTGCATAATATACACAAATTGTGAAATTAAAAACGTTTTCACAATACATATTTTCCCTACAATGCTCAAATTTCGCTTCTCCCATGCACAAATCAATCGCTTAATATTCCTTATTCTTCCAGTATAGTTATCTTCTACCAAAGAAGCACTCTTATCATTACAAAAATATACACCCAAAATCTTCAACTTTTTTTCCAAACAAAATTATAAAATGTTTCATCACAATGTTTCCTACGTGTGTCATTCTAAATTCATGATTATTTATCATCACAAAGAGCAAGATTTTGCTAAGCGTCTAGCTGCGACTATGAACGATATGTATTCTGCCCTAATTTACAACTAGCTTAAAAGACAGAAAGTATGGCTGCGGTGTTCTTCAATAAATCATTATAATCAAAATTGTAAAAACATTATTAAAACGTATACCAGAGCATTTTAAACATTCATAGAAGCCATTAAAGACGTCCGTATAAACATGAATCTCTCTCTCTCTCTCTCTCTCTCTCTCTCTCTCTCTCTCTCTCTCTCTCTCTCTCTCTCTCTCTCTCTCTCTCTCTCTCTCTCTCTCTCTCTCTCTCTGCACCCTCTCTCTCTCTCTCTCTCTCTCTCTCTCTCTCTCTCTCTCTCTCTCTCTCTCTCTCTCTCTCTCTCTCTCTCTCTCTCTCTCTCTCTCTATACATCATTATTTAATAAAGCTACCGACAGATATGGGTCGGTCAACTTGATCCCACCGATTCCACGAATTGACCTTTACAAGACCAGTCTTGCTTTTTCGGGTACATCAGTTTGGAATTCACTTCCATCATACTTTAAGCACTTAAAGTCAATAAAAAGTTTTAAACAATGTGTAAAAAACACTTAATGTCTGAGTAGTTTAACGCGTTTTGATTTACCACACTTAGTATTACGTCAAAGATATGCTGTGCATTGTATATTCTGAACATATTTTTGTTGTACTATTGCTACATGTTCGATTGCTACCAGCTTGTACTTATAATTACCTGCATAGTATGCATTTGATTTTATGAATAACCACATATGTATGCTCTTCATGCCTCATCTTCATCCTCGTCATCATCATCATCATCATCATCATCATCTTCGTCGTCATCGTCATCTTTATCATCACGTGTTCAAGTTTTCCGACCTCCGTTCGTTGTTAACTTTTTAACTTTTTAATTTTTAATTTTTTAATTTTATCATTGTGTGTCTGTGCTTCCCAAGGACAGATTGTAAGAAAAGGCGTAGCCTTAAATCTTAATCCTTGTCAAATAAAGTTAAATTCAATTCAATTCAATTATCTCTCTCTCTCCATGTACATTGGTAATGTTTCTTACTATGCACATTCATTTGTACATCAAGTTTCCAAAAGAGAAAGTATATATGGCACCGGTGTTGTTCAAATTAACTTAATGATCAAATTTGTAAAACCGTTATACACAAAATATTTCAGAGCATTTTACACATCCAAATAAACGCATTCAAGACGTCAATATAAATATGAATCTCTCTCTCTCTCTCTCTCTCTCTCTCTCTCTCTCTCTCTCTCTCTCTCTCTCTCTCTCTCTCTCTCTCTCTCTCTCTCTCTCTCTCTCTCTCTCTCTCTCTCTCTCTCTCTCTCTCTCTCTCTGTCTCTCTCTCTCTGTCTCTCTCTCTCTCCCTCTCTATCACCCTCTCTCTCTCTCTCTGTCTCTCTCTCTCTCTCTCTCTCTCTCTCTCCCTCTCTCTCTCTCTCTCTTTTTTTTTTGGTGACATCTTAAAGGCACCCTCCGCCTCCCGTAAACCACCAGTTTTAGGCCACAGACACCCCGAGGCGATTACATACATTGCAAAAATCGTTTCGTTTGAACACTTCCCGCCAGAGAGCATTAGTATCCTTAGCGGATTATGACTTTATTCAGTTATTCTGCAGAAAAACAGAAATGCTGAAGAAAAACTGTTTGTTTCTGCAGCATTTCTGCATAATGTCATCTTTCGCGAGAGCAACGTTTTTTTCTGCAGTAAAACAGTTTTACTGTAGTAAAATTGAAATCAAGAATTCTGCAGTAAAACGGTGATGTTGTTTTACTGGAGAAAAACTGTTTACACTTTTTCTTCAGCATTTTGGCATTATTCAGTTATTCTGCAGAAAAACAGAAATGCTGGAGAAAAACTGTCTTTTCTGCAGCATTTCTGCATAATGTCATCTTTCGCCGAAGCAACGGGTTTTTCTGGAGCAAAACATTTTACTGCAGTAAAATTGAAATCAAGAATGCTGCAGTAAAACGGTGCTGTTGTTTTACTGCAGAAAACCTGTTTACACTTTTTCTGCAGCATTTTGTACTGGATCATTATAATGTTGGAGCACGAGAGCGCTCCTCTGTCGAGAGATGGACTCATCCAGAATTACCAATAGTTGTGCGTGACACGAATGTATTTTGTCTGTCTGACTTCCTTTCCGCCGGAAGTTCAAAGTTTCAAATTAAACAATGGCACCTGTCAGCAACATTGTCACATTTTCCCAGACGAACGCAGTAGTCCACTTCGTGTTCGATTTGCTTCAGAAATTGTTCACGTTCGGCCGCCATTGTGAAGTTGAATATAATGCCCTTATGCTACCCGCCTTCTGATTGGTACACTGCGGAACAAACTATTATACTATCCCAGGGGGCGACGAATACAAACGCTACTTTACAAGGTCGTTCGTTTTTCTCCAGAAAAACTGTCACAGACTATTCTAAAGAAAAAGTTAATCGCAATATTGCTGCAGAAAACCAAATAAAACATTATGCTTCAGAAAAACTGCAGTAAAAAACGTTGCTTCGGCGAAAGATGACATTATGCAGAAATGCTGCAGAAAAGCCAGTTTTTCTCCAGCATTTCGGTTTTTCTCCAGAAAAACTGAATAATGTCATAATCCGCCAAGAGCCAGTACAAAATGCTGCAGAAAAAAATGTAAACAGGTTTTCTGCAGTAAAACAACAGCACCGTTTTACTGCAGCGTTCTTGATTTCAATTTTACTGCAGTAAAATGTTTTGCTGCAGAAAAAAAAACGCTGCTTCGGCGAAAGATGACATTATGCAGAAATGCTGCAGAAAAGAACGGTTTTTCTCCAGCATTTGTCTTTTCTGCAGAATAACTGAATAAAGTCATAATCCGCTAAGGATACATTAGGGCTGCTCTCCCTGGATGGCGAGTATTGTTCAAAGAATGTTGTATTTTGCACCCAATACTTTCGGAGGCCTCGTTATGGCGGTTTACGGAACTTTTAATAGGTCGATGGAAGAAGTCGGAATATTGGCCGGGAAAGAGGGACATTTGTGATATTCACGTACCTGATGTGTTTGGAGCGTTGAATACTGAGTGTCGCATTTATTAACGTCATACCAGCCGAGGGCCCTGCGTTTGCTGTTCAAAAGCGGACGTTGTATTGTGATCAAGGGGCAGAAATTACTTTAACTGGATTGGTAAGGCTCCACGTGCAGTTGTTCAGCTTTACATCTGATTTGTTCTTCAACCAAATTCCTACTAAGATTTAAAAAATTGCTGCATTTTTTTCGAAGCCAAAGGTAAGCAATACGACTAGAGCAGACTTGACAGATGGCAGTTACACACAATACGCTAACGACTGCGGTAGCCTAGAATACACAATTGAAGCGCGTGTATGGTTTACATGTACTAATTAGCCACGCAAGAGACCGGCATGAGTCAGTCGTAAAATAGTGGTGAAGGCCCTATAACCTGTGTTTCATCGGGTTGGTATGACTTTTTCGTGAAAAGTTTTACTCATTTTGTAAACCTCCTGTTAGGCGGAGTGGGGCTTTACACATCAAAAAGAAGTATATTTAAAGAAAAAATATAAACACGAAATTCTCTCTCTCTCTCTCTCTCTCTCTCTATATATATATATATATATATATATATATATATATATATATATATATATATATATATATATATATATATATATATATATATATATATATATATATATATATACACAAACAAATATGAAAAAAATAACCAAAACAAGCCTTCACGTTTTCACCAATATTTCGGCCTCGTGGCCTTCGTCAGGGTTTTTTATCTATATATATACATATACATATATATATATCTCGAGACACAGTGTACTTGTGCACAAAATGTCTTTGCAGGTCCAGACTTCAGTCCGTGTTCATGTAGAAAGACTCTTGCCTTCCTCTGACATCCATGTCTATGTAAATGCTGTCTGAAAATAAATAAATCCAGAATCGCATATGAATCACAGATGTCTTCATTTCCCGGGTAAGGAATAATACTACAGTTGGTAAAATGCTTCCACTGTTTAAAGCTTAGCTCTCATTTCTCTTTTCTTTCATCTGCTTATTCCTTTCTCCGTCGTACACATACGCACACACGCACGTCCAAATAAAGATAAGTGGTCCCAAAATGTCTACCTGCCCACAGTTCAACGGGTAGATGTACTATTGGATGTTTTGTTCTGCCAGTTATGAAACGTTCTTGTCTCCCTTTCCAACTTAAAGGCACACTCCTTCTCGGCTAAACAGTCCGACTCATCATCTCAGATGTACCGGCACGGTGGCCTAGTGGTAAGGCGTCCGCCCCGTGATCGGGAGGTCGGGGGTTCGAACCCTGGCCGGGTCATACCTAAGACTTTAAAATTGGCAATCTAGTGGCTGCTCCGCCTGGCGTCTGGCATTATGGGGTTAGTGCTAGGACTGGTTGGTCCGGTGTCAGAATAATGTCACTGGGTGAGACATGAAGCCTGTGCTGCGACTTCTGTCTTGTGTGTGGCGCACGTTATATGTCAAAGCAGCACCGCCCTGATATGGCCCTTCGTGGTCGGCTGGGCGTTAAGCAAACAAACAAGTCGCGTAAGGCGAAATTACTACATTTAGTCAAGCTGTGGAACTCACAGAATGAAACTGAACGTAGTCCGCCGCTAGTGCAAAAGGCAGTGAAAGTGACGAGCCTGTTTGGCGCGGTAGCGGTTGCGCTGTGCTTCATAGCACCATAGACCTATATATAGGTCCCTGATAGCACGCTTTACTGTACCTCTCTTCGTTTTAACTTTCTGAGCGTGTTTTTAATCCAAACATATCATATCTATATGTTTTTGAAATCAGGAACCGACAAGAAATAAGATGAAATAGTTTTTAAAACGATTTCGGAAATTTAATTTTGATCATAATTTTTATATTTTTAATTTTCAGAGCTTGTTTTTAATCCAAATATAACATATGTATATGTTTTTGGAATCGGAAAATGACGAAAAATAAGATGAAATTGTTTTTGGATCGTTTAATAAAAAAAATAATTTTAATTAGAAGTTTCCAATTTTTAATGACCAAACTCACTCATTAGTTTTTAAGCCACCAAGCTGAACTGCAATACCAAACCCCGGCCTTCGTCAAAGATTGCTTTGCCAAAATTTCAATCAATTTAATTGAAAAATGAGGGTGTGACAGTGCCGCCTCAACTTTTACAAAAAGCCGGATATGACGTCATCAAAGGTATTTATCGAAAAAATGAAAAAAACGTCCGGGGATATCATACCTAGAAACTCTCATGTCAAATTTCATAAAGATCGGCCCAGTAGTTTAGTCTGAATCGCTCTACACACACACACAGACAGACACACACACACACACACACATACACCACGACCCTCGTCTCGATTCCCCCCTCTATGTTAAAACATTTAGTCAAAACTTGACTAAATGTAAAAATCATCTCAGATCAGTCTTGCCAGGTGGGTTTTTTACACCCATGGGATAAGACCATCCCTCCACTTTGTCACCTGCCAAAAATGAACAGCCTGCGTCCTCTCTTTGCACAGTGGGAGTGTTTTTTATGAATTAATTTCGCAACAGCCACCGGCCGGTGGCATTTCAAGAAATAATTCATTAAAGAATACAATTTCAGGTCCCTACAGCAAGCAGTCAGGATGCTGATTTTTGGTGTGCGTCGAGTCCAAAAGCTTGGCCAGAACAGTTTCCGTAAGAAGGATTGTGCCTTCAATAAAAATGTAAAAATAAAATAAACTGATTATATTAAAGTGTCAACATACCCGTAACACCATCGGGCGGTCCTGTGGTACCGGGGTTCCTACGCGGTCGGGGAGGGGTGTTCTGGTAGATATCACCCGGTTCGTCGTCGCGCAAACTTGACCTCCTTTTCCCTTCCGGTGACACTCGTTCAGGCAGCGGCACTTTGGCTCCCGGACCTGTATGTACGAGGAAAGAGAAGAACGGTGAAATAATAACCCGAAAGATGGAACTTTTTTTCGCGACTAATACATTTTGTGTTCCAAACATTCCTCCCTTTCTTTAAACATAAGACAAGTCGCGTGAAGCAATGTAAAAACAGTTAGTCAATCTGTCAACCTGAAACTAAAAAGATCAACATTAAAACCAGTCATCAAGGAGACATGAAGTAAAATGTAGTAAGGCTTGGCTAGCTAAAACCCGAAAACCGAGATCTCTCACGGTCGTCTCCGCAAAGCATGCGAACGTAGCACCTAATTAACCTATTTTCTTTAAAAAGAGGAAACATGATATATATCTCTATGTTTTTGACTTCAGGATATGCAATGCAATTAATTTTGGATTTATAAGTAAACATTACGCATTGAGAATGTTAATGGACAAACTCATGCATTCATTATTCAGCTTGCGATCTGAAATAAAATCTCAAAGTCAGGACTTAGCCGAAGTGTTTTCACGGGAAGGAGTGTGCCTTTAAACTGAACATCTTTCACCCACCTTTTCCGAGCGCTGTCGGCACAGGAATGACATAGTCCTCCGAATCACTGTTGTCAGCAGCAGCCTTCTCGGGTTCTACGTACACGTCGGACGTCGGACGCTGGGCAGATTTCTCGGGTTCTACGTACACGTCGGACGTCGGACGCTGGGCAGATTTCTCGGGGTCTTCGTACACATCGGACGTCGGACGCTGGGCAGATTTCTCGGGATCTTCGTACACGTCGGACGTCGGACGTTGGGAGCGTACGGACCTTTTCTTATCCGGATCTTCGTACACCCCTGGATCCACGCTGGCAGTCTTTTGAAGAGGTGCGTATCCGGGTCTTGCTCCCTCGGCTATCTCCGAATTGAATTTGGTGTAGTTTCCGATGTTTTCTGGAATGATCACCGTTGCATGTTGAAAGTGATACTATTGATCGGGGGAGATTCTGGCGAATTTGACGAATCTTAAGAACCTTGGGAATCCACTGTACCTTTTATCTACATGCACACGGCACGACTTGCTCCAAACATAGACCAAATAGCCTGGACCGCCAACTCGTCACGTGACCCTTCGAGGTCAAGTTACGACTCTCGACTTTCAGGGGCGCGTCGCGTCCGGTTTGAAAGGCCAGCGATTCGAAGACAGTGAAAAGAAAGCACGCTCCAGTTATTTGTGACAATGGGAGGTGACAAACTAAACTTAACAAAACTCATCGAAAAACATGTTCCATATGCACTTTTGCTGAGTTTATTTTAGCATTTTCAGAACTTACCTCGGCAACTTCGTCCATGTTTACAATCGACACCGGATATCACGCCCCCCTGATTTCTGAAAGGCTTGTAAGCGTAGCTTCCTAAAATGCGAGAGGCCGCTACCTCGTAATAGAGAGAAAGAGCGGAGAGAGAGCTAGTTGGCGGTCCAGGATAAATGGTCTATGCTCGAAAGTAGACTAGCACCACAAGTATGCTATTTGATTAAATCGAAGTGAGCGAATGCGCTACAGGGAGTTGCTACTCTGTTGAGAACAGAGAGTACAGTGGTCCAGAATGATGCGCCATATATCTATGACGCGGCAGTCTAGTAACCGCATCACGTACAGAAACAAGGGACGTAATTCGGTGGAAGTAACCCAACCCAACCCTCAAGAAGAGTGTTCTTTCTACATTCAATTAAGCTTTTAACAAAATACTTGCCTTTGCGCGGTAGCATTATTTGTAACGCAGAATCTTATGGTATAACTTTGGATGCGAACTGAGGGTACTTTTTCTTAGATATTGCAGAAAGTTTAATTTTTCAAGAATATTTATGTTATGAGAGTGTCAACATTTTAAAAGTGACAAACAATAACATTTGGGACACAAAATTGATTAAAGATGACAGGTCCCAATTAAAATTATTGCCCCAAGACGAGTTGTTTCCCTTGTGTTATTTTGTCGCTTGGAAAAACATATATATCTAGCCTTTTGAGAAAGCTATACAAAAGCCTATGGGAGGTGACCGCACGAATTAAAAGAAAACCCCACAGGGGAGTTGCTTCCCTTGCAATATGTGTCGCTTCCTCGTCTCGATTAATGCCAATGGTATACTTTTGTTTTTAATAAAAAAATGAAAGACCCGTTTTTTCAAGCAGTCAGTTTTTGTCGTTGAGCCATGGTGTTACAGTCTGTTATTTTGCCAGTATGTTAGCTTTTAAACACAATCTGGCGAGCATCATTTATTGTCTGAAACCTCTTTGTTATTTTTTCATATTTCGATTTCGAAGCGTGATAAGCGCAGATTTGTCTGTCAGTCGGTGTGTCCGTCACAAAAATGTGCACGCGGGTTCTCAAAAAAATTTTCAACATCGTAATTACCGCCAAGCTAATAGATCCCTGGACTTTCGCGATGACAAGAAAATATCGGGCGCATTTACGTGATTTGTAAAACAATTGTCACAAATCCCGGGTCAAAACATGCCAACTTTTCAACCGCCTGGCTGCTCACTGTGCCTACTGTTGCTTTGTTTTGTTCTGTTGTTTTTTTTTGTTTTGTTTTTTTCTTTGAATTTGCCAAGCACATCATGTGGGGCGTTTAATAAATACCACTGATTGTTACAATATTCCTTATAAACTGTTATAAATGTGTTTGAGCTACAATGGACATTAACATTTTCATGTACAATACCTCTTATTTTTTTACTTTTTTTTAATTCCTTAATCTCCTTTAAATGTGTATGTGTTGTTGGAATATGTGTTGGTGAGACATATGTATGCGTATAACCATCAAACAAAAGATATAATGGCTAACATTTTCATAAAATATGTTTGTCTGACATCTAAACATAATAACATCACATACTGCATGAGTTGCCTACTCCCTTGCCTTTAATATCCCAAAGTATCATGCTAGTTCATGAGAAAAACAATTATGAAGATGAGGGGAAGGGGGGGGGGGGGGGGGGGGGAGAGCGGTAAAAACTGCATAATTTACCTGCGCCGTTGACTGGAGACGAATTGCTGTTTCCATTGTTTTGTCGCGTAAAGGTCTTTGGTTTAACAGTGGTAACTCTGTGGTAATGATGAGAGAAAAGAGGAAGAGGAAGTTTATTGTGAAAACAATTCAAACAGGAGACTGACAACAATGTGTCATGCAATTCACACTATGTTTTGTGTGTGTCTGGTGTATTTTGTATGGCTGGCTGGCTGGATGGATGGCTGTGTCAGTGTGTGTGTGTGTGTGTGTGTGTGTGTGTGTGTGTGCGTGCGTGCGTGTGTGTGTGTGTGTGTGTGTGTGTGTGTGTGCAAATTGTGGGACTCTCTATCAGATTCTAAGTTATTCTCTCAAACTCCGCTGGCAGGGTCATAAAGGCAGAAGCGGCAATACACACACACACACACACATACACACACACACATACACACACACACATACACACACACACATACACACACACACACATACACACACACATACACACACACTCACACACACACACACATATATACACACACACACACACACATATATATACACACACACACACTGACACACACACACACACACACACACACACACACACACACACACACACACACACACACACACACACACACACACACATTTACTTTCAAGTTTGGTCTATATACTTACGTTCCTTTCGTATTATCGTGTGTACTGGAGAGATCTGCAATTAAAGAAAACGTAGGCTACATTCAAGAAAAAGTGAAATTATATTTATTTTGTTATAATACACTTACACACACAATCGTTTGTCGACCTGACCGCCTCATATCCATGTGGTTGAAAATGGATGCGTATGCTAAGTTCTCTCTCTGTCTCTCACTGTCTCTCAATGTCTCAGTGTCTTTGTCTCGCTCTAGCTCTCTCTGTCTGTCTGTCTGTCTGCCTCTCTCTCTCTCTCTCTCTCTCTCTCTCTCTCTCTCTCTCTCTCTCTCTCTCTCTCTCTCTCTCTCCTCTCTCTCTCTCTCTCTCTCTCTCTCTCTCTCTCTCTCTCTCTCTCTGCCTCTGTCTCCCTCTGTCTGTCTCTGACTTGTGTCGTTTGACAGGTTATCATTTCCCCATAACTCTTTTCACTTCAAAAGGGTTCACCATTCAAATGAACCATTGCACGAACATTTATATCCAATGCCTCCTTTCAGTAATACCGAGTCTTACATATCTTTCACACTAATAATCTAGCTAGCACGTCCTTCAAAAACTTGCATGGGAATTTGTGCAGCAAAATTTCATAGACCTTCCCGGTTAGGAATTTACAGCATAATCATTCTATGGACCTAACATAATGGCGCGGATCGCTTTTAAGTATAAACCGTGGTATGTTCTGCAAACAGAAATATCTTCTTCTCATACTTGTGGTCTGTCTTTTATGAGTTTTTGCCCTTGTTTGTAATAAGTTGCGCATGATTGAAAACTACTATTGTTACTTATTATAGTATTTTTATTTTTATTTTTTTATTTTTTGCTTAACGCCCAGCCGACCACGAAGGGCCATATCAGGGCGGTGCTGCTTTGACATATAACGTGCGCCACACACAAGACAGAAGTCGCAGCACAGGCTTCATGTATCACCCAGTCACATTATTCTGACACCGGACCAACCCGTCCTAGCACTAACCCCATAATGCCAGACGTCAGGCGGAGCAGCCACTAGATTGCCAATTTTAAAGTCTTAAGCTTAGGTATGACCCGGCCGGGGTTCGAACCCACGACCTCCCGATCACGGGGCGGACGCCTTACCACTATAGTATTACTAATACCTCTACTAGTACATGCAGTAGTAGTAGTAGTAGGAGGAGGAGGAGGGGGAGTAGGAAGAGGAGTAGGAAGAGGAGGAGTAGTAGTAGTAGTAACACCAATTGACAAGCAGCTACAGCAGCAGTTGTCATGTTGTGTTTGTTGCTGTTGTTTTGGTGGTTGTTTTGGTTGTTCTTGTGGTTGTTGTTGTTGTTCTATTTCTGGATGTTGGTTTTGTTGCTGTTGTAAAACAAGTAACGAGATTTTAATGCAGAAGGTGGTGTCTGATTTCTGATTAAAACAGGGAAAAAAGGTTTTTCCTCAGTCTCAGGTCACACAAACAGAGCATATTTTTCATTAACATCTAAGTGGGCCATATTCATTTGACATCAGAAAAAAAACTTGACTTTGAAGCATGTCACTTTTCTATGAACTATTATTGCTCTTTTCTTGTAGAAAGAAAAAGCACAATTTCAAGGTTCTTTTACCCTGTGGAAATTTCCATTTCAAAGAGGAAGTTTTCGAACCACAATCACAATGCATGCGTCGCTGCCTTTTCTCTTCAATCGCTTTCCGTTCGTCTATTTTGCAAAGCGTTTTTTGCCTTCCCACGGAATTATTTTGTAAATCAACAACAGCAAAATCTGTGCACATTCACACTTACACACACACACACACACACTCTCACACACACGCACACAAACACACACACACACACAAACACATACACGCACGCACACACACACACACGCGCAAGCACACCGCATTACCTCGAGCTCCACCACAACCAATCCCCCACCCCCACCCCTCCCTACTACCACTCCCACCGCAATGAACTACTACAGATTAACATATTCCCTGCAGAATAGGAACCAAAGCCAGTATAAGATATATTTTTACTTTTGGTTTTGATGTTGGGTTTCGGTTTCCTTTTGGTTTGAACTTGGCTTTCTCTTTGGCTTCCCTTTGCGTTTGGCTTTTGTTTATATGGTTTTGCTTTTGCTTTTCCTTGGGGCTTTGGGTTTGGCTTTGCCAGGGGGTTTTTGGTTTTAATTTCTGTTTTGGTATGGGACTCAGTCTTTTTGTCGTTTCGGGACTTTTGCAAGAAGACTCTGGCTGCCATCTGATGGGAAACTGTGCACCTGAAGTGTCACTCTTAGTGCACCCCAGGACTACTCAAAGGGACATTGTTCGTCTGTTGGAGTCGCTATTTGGCATACAAACTTTTTTTATTTCCCCTTTTAAGACCACCAGATTTACGACCTCCCCCCACCCCCCCCCCCTCTCCCACCCTCCCACCCCACATTTTTAAACCTTGCATTCTCAGATTTTCTTATAGCCCCTGTTAATTAACCTCCATTAACAGAATTCATCCCTTTTAAGACCTGATCTTTTGCAGACTTGGAGTGACCTTAAAAGAGAGGTTGCACTGTTGTACAATATTCAGCAGAACTTGAGAAGCAAAATTATCATTATTATTTATTTTATTATTATATGAAGTCTTATATCGCGCGCGTATCTCCAGACTCGGACTCAAGGCGCAGGGATCTATTTATGCCGTGTGAGATGGAATTTTTTACACAATACATCACGCATTCACATCGACCAGCAGATCGCAGCCACTTCGGCGCATATCCTACTTTTCACGGCCTATTATTCCAAGTCACACGGGTATTTTGGTGGACATTTTTATCTATGCCTAACCAATTTTGCCAGGAAAGACCCTTTTGTCAATCGTGGGATCTTTAACGTGCACACCCCCAATGTAGTGTACACGAAGGGACCTCGGTTTTTCGTCTCATCCGAAAGACTAGCACTTGAACCCACCAGGAAAGGGGGGAGAACATTGCTTAACGCCCTGACCCAGGGTCGAACTCGCAACCTCTCGCTTCCGAGCGCAAGTGCGTTACCACTCTGTGATGCTGGAAGTCTTACCCTGCTTCAAGTCTGTGTGTTTGGAAGTGATAGTTTCCACTTGACGTGGAACTCTTCGTTTCTGTTAACTGTCACCACCGGACAATATCGCTTTATTTGATAAAGCAAACAGATGCTCGATAACCATACGGTCACACCGTGTTATCGGGTGTCCTTTCATTGCAGGTAACGACTGTACGGCATGACAAAGCACTTTGTGACGCTGTATTCTGACTCTAACTTGCGCTGCTGGGTACATTATACGGCACACACTCAAAATGCTAGATACAAAAACTGGCAGGAAGCGTCAATGACATGATCATAGCGAATTATCCCGTTCCGGCATTACAGCACCTTACACATTCTACCACTATTGCTTGCATGCTATCAGGCTTTTACTCACTCTACTACTGTTGCTTGCATGCTGTCATGCTTGTGTTTCTCGCTGTGTATAGATCTCTTTGTTTGCAGTGGGCCCATTTTAACCGAGTCAGTGAGTTCGAGCCATTCTTTTTGATCCGTGACAATTAAACAGCTGGAGTCCAGCGGAATCCTGTACACGCTCTCAAAACATCATAGTTATTTCATTGTTGTATCTTCGTCTAGTTTGTTCCTACCCCCCGCGTGTTAGGGGGAAGAATTTACCCGATGCTCCCCAGCATGTCGTAAGAGGCGACTAACGGATTCTGTTTCTCCTTTTACCCTTGTTAAGTGTTTCTTGTATAGAATATAGTCAATTTTTGTAAAGATTTTAGTCAAGCAGTATGTAAGAAAGGTTAAGTCCTTTGTACTGGAAACTTGCATTTTCCCAGTAAGGTAATACATTGTACTTCGTTCCAAGCCCCTGGAGGAAATTTTTGATCAGTGCTTTTGTGAACAATTGACAAGTGGCTCTATCCCATCTCCCCCCTTTCCCCGTCGCGATATAACCCTCGTGGTTGAAAACGACGTTAAACACCAAATAAAGAAAGAAAGAATCATTTTTTCCTTGAACTGTGTGTATGAATCATATTATACATGCACCCACACAACAGTGTGTCATGTGGACAGCAAAGACTGCAGAATACGAAGTTGGATATAAAACAGTGACTGGATTTGATACTGCATGCACAGAGAGGAGTGAGCTTTTCCTGTTTGCACAATGACCATAAATCTATTAACAGAAACTAATCATCAGATTTAAAGCGAACCTCCCCGACAAGACTGAATATCAAGCCATGTTGGGACCTGCAGTTATATATGTTTAGACGATTTTCCTTAGCTCCTTCAATTTCTCTTGGCACTAACGTGCCGTGAAACTGGATACGCTCACATTCATTAATTTGACAGTTTTAACACAGTATTTGTATAAAGGTGACTCAGTTAGTGTCAGGTTTTTAACTTGCGGCGCGACTTATTGACACAATTTCAAGCCAATTGTTTTGCTGCTGCAGTTGCTGCTGCAGCTGCTGCTGCTGCCGCTGCTGCTAATTATTTTTGTCGTTGCTGTAGTTGTAACTTTCTGGTTAAGGATCCGTTTATTGATTTCGCGGTAGAAAAGTTGTGTTTATTTCTCTGTACTTGTTTACATCATTCCGAATATACGTACTACACAGCACATAGAATCAAATAAAGTTAAAAAAAATAAATAAATAAATAAAAATACAAAATAAAAAGAAAGGTTAGTTATTCAGTGAAGCATTTAATTGTTGACAAATATGTCGTTTTTGTCAAAAATGAAACGTTGCAATAACTATTACCTTTCTTGATTTTTTTGTATTTGTAGATTTTGGAACGTGAGCGGTCTATCTGGGTTGTGTGTTTTCCCCAGGAAAAGAGGCAAGCTTCCAGTTTCACATTTGTCCTTCAAATACACATGTCGCACCGTTGCCGCGTATTCCGTTTCATTATACACACAGTGGGAATTGGGGCATGCATGACACGCAACGCTTCATAGACAGCATTAAAGACACCTTCCTATTAGAACTAGCATGTATATCAACATAGACCTTTCCTGTCGTTTACATGGGATGAGAGCATCTTTTCACTGTGACCTATACCAACAAATCTGCAGCTTGGCTGTTTCATGTGAATTTTTTCTGAATTATTTTCACAAATGTATAATGCCATGTCATGAATTCCTTTCGACACAGACTACCAATATCTGCAAAAGGGGTTCAGAAAATAAAATCAGCTGTGCGAAAAAAGGATCTAGGCTTAGAATAGGATGGGGAGGCTGGGGGAGGGGGTGAGGGGTACGCCGGAAGATGTTGTTGATATTTTCCCGATTAGCTCCAGCTCACGATAAGTCTTAAGTCGTTGATTACAGTGCGCAATACGGATCAAGTATCTGGCTAAATATCTTCTTAGTTTGCACGTTTGCTGTCAGTTAGGCATAAGTAAAGCTACCTTTTTTGTGATACCACGAACCAGGAAGTAGAATTACCACTGCTGTGCAGTGCTTGCTGCATATCGGGTTTCAGTAACAACAGATACACAAAACAAGTCGCGTAAGGCGAAATTACTACATTTAGTCAAGCTGTGGAACTCACAGAATGAAACTGAACGCACTGCATTTTTTCACAATGACCGTAGTCCGCCGCTCGTGCAAAACGCAGTGAAACTGACGAGACTGTTAGCGCGGAAGTGGTTTCGCTGTGCTGCATAGCACGCTTTTCTGTACCTCTCTTCGTTTTAACTTTCTGAGCGTGTTTTTAATCCAAACATATCATATCTATATGTTTTTGGAATCAGGAACCGACAAGGAATAAGATGAAATTGTTTTTAAATCGATTTCGGAAATTTGATTTTGATCATACTTTTTATATTTTTAATTTTCAGAGCTTGTTTTTAATCCGAATATAACATATTTATATGTTTTTGGAATCAGAAAATTATGAAGAATAAGATGAACGTAAATTTGGATCGTTTTATACAA
>NC_090247.1:39541033-39546033 GCF_037325665.1 Littorina saxatilis | reverse complement strand
CTCTCTCTCTCTCTCTCTCTCTCTCTCTCTCTAGCTCTCCTTCCTCTCTCTCTCCTCCTTCCTCTCTCTCTCTCTCTCTCTCTCTCTCTTCTCTCTCTCTCTCTCTCCCTCCCTCTCTCTCTCTCTCTCTCTCTTGATATAACCATGGAAATTAAAGTGCACAAAAGGAAAATCTGTTCATGAATGGTGCACTCTCTCTCTCTCTCTCTCTCTCTCTCTCTCTCTCTCTCTCTCTCTCTCTCTCTCTCTCTCTCTCACACTCACCCACTCTCTCTCTCACACACTTACACACTCTCTCTCTCTCTCTAATTATTGTTTGTTTTGATACTGTCTTTATTGCTCTCTTTTGTACATCTTTGGTTCGGTTTATTTCGTAGTTTTTAGCAGGGACAGGTCAGCAGCCTGAAATCTTTGCCCAAGTGTAACAAAAATCAATCAATTCTGTCGTTCGTACACGTACACGATATATTCCGCTTTAAAACGTCTCTGTGAAAATTGAAGTTTCAATCCCTGTTCATATACATAGAGTCTGTGCTTGGTCTCCCATCAGCCACTTCAATGTAAACATCATCTGAAAAAAAGAACAACAGGGCGTACAAAGTGTATGCAAATTAATATACTCTGCTTGCAAAGTGCGTCTTTTAAACTGTTGACAGGAATTTTTTTAAATATAAAAGAAAAGGAAACTTCTTTCATATCATTGCAAGAGAATGTTACGTTCAAGACGTCTGGTGCAAATACCTGTTTGTACCACTGAAGTATCAGTATGGTTTTAGTACTGCATGAGCTCAAACTTTAATTGCCCGAGGGTCTCCGACCGTACAGAATAATCATGTACCTTTAACTGAGAAACATTAACACTACATTATCTTTATCTGTCTCTGACTCTCTGTCTCTGTCTGTCTCCGTCTCTCTCTCTCTCTCTCTCTCTCTCTCTCTCTCTCTCTCTCTCTCTCTCTCTCTCTCTCTCTCTCTCTCTCTCTATCACACACACTATCACACACTCTGTCTCTCATGCAAACCAACCCACCCCTAACCCCCCACCCCCCCCCACACACACACACACACACACACACACACAATCACAATCACACACACATGCCCCCCACCCCCACCCAACACACAGGCACAAACATTCATTCATCCATTTATACATTTATTCATTCATTCCAGACGCCTCTTTACCTACCAGTTCCCCCATTTGGAGCGGCACTGTTTCTGTCGTCATCATTTGAATATGCGTGGTTTGCGTTGCTGTACCCCACGTCACTCCTGCAGCGTTGGGGAGGGGTATTCTGATATATGGCCCCTGCATCGTCATCTCTCTCGCATGGCATCTTTTTCCCTTTATGTGGCACTCGTTCGGGCAGCCGCATTACTTCTACAGGGCCTATGTGGATGAGAATGACAGGGTTGTAGGGAAGCGCCATATAAATGTTCTATTACCATTATTAAAATTATTGAATTTTTAACTAATCGTCTTGATGTCACAGGCACATGACACTGTGCGGAGATTGTTTGGGATTGGGGGGGGGGGAGGTGGGGGGGGGAGGTTTGAGCTCTCATCTTGCCTTCTTATTTAAATGAGAAGAATGTCCCCCGAAAGCGGCGTATAGCTGCCTTAATGGCGTAGTTAAAAACGGTCATACACGTAACACAAAAACACTAGTGCTAAAAAACACGAGTAAACTTGGGAGTTTCAGCCCATGAACGCAGAAGAAGAAGAAGAAATGAGAAGGATGGAGGAGAGCTCCCTTATCTCCCCACCCACCGAGTTGCATGTGCCTGTGCCTGCATGATGTGTACCCCTAAAAAAAAAAAAAGCAGGAGAAATATCTTCCACAAAATCTTGTCCCTCGCCCACAAGAACATGTCAAACTATGTACGATAGCACGGGTGATTATTACGTTTTAATACACAAATAACTGTCTGGCATCGTACTTTGTCGCAGATTTTTCTGGTACTTTATACAAGCTAAAAGCATCTAACGTTCCCCCTCCCCCGACTGAGTCCCTTAATTACCTCTCCTGGCAGGCTTATCGGGGTCTTCGTACACCGCATCAGAATCTCTGCCGCTTGCACCTCTCTTAATCTTGGTCGCCGATTCCTCGACTATTTCGTACACGTCTGACACGCCGGGGTGTCCAGCTTGTGCAGGTCGTGGGGGTTCTGTCCTGCAGGTCTTCACGGAATCTTTGTCATCTTCAGACAAATGGACACGTTTGGAAAAAGGTGTGTAAGACGATGTGGTCCACTTCGTCCGGTCCTCGCCCAGGTTGCTGTAGTTCCCCGGATTCGTTGGTGTCGCCGGGACAATGTCTGTTCCATGGTGACAAAAAGAGAGATTAATAATAATGATAATAACTGGACATTTTTAAGTGCCTATTAAGGCAACAAAAAAAAATAGGTGTGGTTAAGGTAACATAGCCAACAAAAATAGGGTAGGAAGGTAGGCAATCACTTTTTTTTTAACTTTTTTTTTTTAATGTGTACAAATTAAACCTACTTGACAGGGAAATAAGTGTGCGACTCGAGCGCTTTCGCTTTCATTGCGTTTTCTGCACTCGGTTTTTTTTGTGTTTTTTTTGACAAATGTAATAAAAAGTTATAGGGTCGGCCCCTAAAAATAGGGTAGGTCGGGTTACCGTAACCACACCTATTTTTTTTTTTAGGCCTAACCTATGGCTCTAGGCCCTTTACAAAAGAAAATATACAGAATAGAACAATTAAATGTACAACCTACATAAAACAATTAACCATACGGACAAAAATCATCACATGTAGGCCTATTGTTCACACAATATTCATATTATGCTATACACACTATATATACACACATATACCCTAACTAACATAATCTAACTATTCTTTGAGCATACTTCTGGTTAGGTTTTTTCACTCACTTTTTTCGTTCTTCTTAATTTGGATGATATTTTTGTGATAAACTGATATACTTTTATGATTTCGATTTTTGCATATTATGTAATAACCTACTTGCCTGCCATCTGTTTATTTAATTTTTGATTGTAATTTTGTTTTTGAAGATACCACTATAAGCCAGAGGCTTGTTGTCGTTGTTTTCATATTTATCAATTTATGTAAACTCATGAATATGTAAACAGTAAAAAACAAACATTTTTTAAACCAAGAGAGAGAGAGAGAGAGAGGGGGGGGAGAGAGAGAGAGAGACAGAGAGTGAGACAGAGGGAGTGAGACAGAGGGAGTGAGAGAGGGGGGAGAGAGAAAGAGGGAGAGGGGGGGAGAGAGAGAGAGAGAGAGGGGGAGAGAGAAAGAGAGAGAGAGAGGAGGAGAGAGAGAGAGAGAGAGGGGGAGAGAGAGAGAGGGGGGGGAGAGAGAGAGAGAGGGGGGGAGGGAGGGAGAGAGAGAGCGAGAGAGAAAGAGAGGGAGGGAGGGAGAGAGAGAGAGAGAGAGAGAGAGAGAGAGAGAGAGAGAGAGAGAGAGATTCAAGTGTAAAAGCACAGTCCTTACCATGTAAACGATTCGGCTCACCCTCTCAGATGTGGCTAGGCTTTTACGGGGTATAGGAGAATCCGTCCACTTGGACACATACCCAAAATAAAAAGAATCCAACAGCCTGATGACTGATTCCTGCGAAGAGTGGGAATTTTTGGTATAAATTAATTTCGAACATTGCCGCAAGTGACACTCACTAAGAAACAGATTCACTTCAACATTCCCACTCTGCACAGGGAAGCAGTCAAGATGTTGATTTGTGGTATGTGACAAAGCGGAGGGACGGTCTTATCCCATATCATGTAAAAGCCTGGCCACATCTGAAATGGTCATTGGTAAAGGGCAAAATACATCTGCGCGACAGCCACTACACTACATGCTGTGATAGGGATTATGACGAGTACTTGGCCTGTTTTCCTTTAACGCAACCTGTAGCGGGCTGGGGTAAAAAAAAAAAAAAAAGTCGCGTAAGGTGAAATTACTACATTTAGTCAAGCTGTGAAACTCACAGAATGAAACTGACCGTAGTCCGCCGCTAGTGCAAAAGACAGTGAAAGTGACGAGCCTCTTCAGCGCGGTAGCGGTTACGCTGTGCTGCATAGCACGCTTTATTGTACCTCTCTTCGTTTTTATATTTAGTCAAGTTTTGACTAAATATTTTAACATCGAGGGGGAATCGAAACGAGGGTCGTGGTGTATGTGCGTGTGTGTGTGCGTGTGTGTGTCTGTGTGTGTGTCTGTGTGTGTAGAGCGATTCAGACTAAACTACTGGACCGATCTTTATGAAATTTGACATGAGAGTTCCTGGGTATGAAATCCCCGAACGTTGTTTTCATTTTTTTGATAAATGTCTTTGATGACGTCATATCCGGCTTTTCGTGAAAGTTGAGGCGGCACTGTCACGCCCTCATTTTTCAACCAAATTGGTTGAAATTTTGGTCAAGTACTCTTCGACGAAGCCCGGGGTTCGGTATTGCATTTCAGCTTGGTGGCTTAAAAATTAATTAATGACTTTGGTCATTAAAAATCGGAAAATTGTAAAAAAAAATAAAAATTTATAAAACGATCCAAATTTACGTTTATCTTATTCTCCATCATTTGCTGATTCCAAAAACATATAAATATGTTATACTCGGATTAAAAACAAGCTCTGAAAATTAAATATATAAAAATTATTATCAAAATTTTTTTTTCGAAATCAATTTAAAAACACTTTCATCTTATTCCTTGTCGGTTCCTGATTCCAAAAATATATAGATATGATATGTTTGGATTAAAAACACGCTCAGAAAGTTAAAACGAAGAGAGGTACAGAAAAGCGTGCTATCCTTCTCAGCGCAACGAATACCCCGCTCTTCTTGTCAATTCCACGTGCACTGCCTTTGCCACGGGCGGTGGAGTGACGATGCTACGAGTATACGGTCTTGCTGCGTTGCGTTGCGTTCAGTTTCATTCTGTGAGTTCGACAGCTACTGGACTAAATATTGTATTTTCGCCTTACGCGACTTGTTGTTGTTTTATGTCAC
>NC_090247.1:39348605-39540833 GCF_037325665.1 Littorina saxatilis | reverse complement strand
CATATCTACTGAACTCGGACAGCCAAAGCACAACAACCAGCCAAAATAGATAATACAAACATAGGACTTACTTCATGGTCCTGAAGGGGTTGAACTTGATGTTGAAGAGAAGAACAACCAGCCCTGAAGCGTTACGTTTCTGCCTGACCAGCGCTAGTTGCACCGAGTTGGGCAAAACCTCTCTCATCTCATCTGTGTTGCAGTACAGCTCGAAAGTAAACTCGTCAGTTGTCTGCATAGCTGAAAACACAACAAACCGTTCAACAGCAAACATACAATTTTTTACAGAACACATCAAGGTTCAGTAACCGGAGTTCTACAATGACATTTTCACTGCTTTGTGTAATAGTTTTACACAGTTTAACTGAAATGGCTGTTTTCACCAATGTGCAAACTACAGTGGAGTCCGGGTACAACAAATCTCAAGGGAGATACATTTTAGTTCGTTATATCAGTAATTCGCTGTAGAGTTTTCAACCCTAAATGGCCTCAAGACAAGTTTTCCCAATCACCTTCAAATGATCGTCCCATCGATCTTTCCTTGGAGAGTACAATCTCTGCATGTTTTCAACAGCTTCATAATATAATCCATAGAGAGAGGCAAACTAACAGCGGGAGGTGCATGAAAAGCGTCAGTTTTCACGATAAAACTTTGACTCGCTCATTCACGAGACATAACTGCACTCCGGACTGTTCACAGTGTTGAGCAATTTAGGAGACTTCACTGCCTGAGGAGAGTATTGATTCAAACGAACGCGTGGTTCTATATCGCGTCACGACGGTCACGGATCGGAGAAAAAAAACAGTTCCAGATTTCGAAACCATTGTTTTTAGCAAGACAGACCACATGTGCACGAGCTTCGCTGACGTACATCGCAAAATGTCATGACGTCACCACAACTTTCGGTTTTGGTTCGATCTGTTCCGTGCACCTCCCGCTGTTAGTTTGTTCAGAGTTCGCTCATCACGCGATGTGCACTTGTGTTTGTGTATTTTTGTCTTTGGAGACAATTATTGACATCAGTTCGTTGTAGCCTTGTGACTTTTAGAGACAAAACAGCTCTGGGGCGATGAAAACGTGTTTGTTAAAAGAGGGGTTCGTTATGCAAATGAGTTCAAAAGGTTCGATGTAGCTGGAAAGTAACAAGTAAGAAATAGAAGGCTGTCTGCCGGGAAATCAATGGCAGTTTGTTAAAAGAGGGATTTCGTTATACCCAGGTTCGTTATAGCTGGACTCCACTGTACTGCTTTCACCTACAATGGCAGAAGGCCCCGGGTCAATGTCGACTAAAACTGGGTGCACTTCCTGTAGGCGTTTTTCCTGAATACAAGGAATGCACCATGTCTTTTCCTGTAGCATTTTGCCAATCTCTCTGAGAGTCATGTGATGCCTATAGCCACATAAGTATAATTTGATATTTTTCAATCCTTTTTTTTTCTAAAGGAGCTTCGATTCAGTGTTGCAATTTCCTGTCGAACCGCATTTTTGATGTCACAAGGGAAGCAACTATGAGATTGAGCAGTGTAGTACTTTCCTACAGGAAGCACGCCTACAGGAAATGTGCCTGCAGGAAATGCACCCCCTTTTGGTAGACTTCGACCCCGTCTGCCCTACCATGAAGACTAAATCAAAATGGACCTCAATAACTGTCTGGTACAGGTGTTACGGAGTGCCCGAAGCACAAGAATTAATCACCTTTGGAGGAAGTGCCAATCAAAAGGAGTGAGATTTTAAAGCTACTGTATTAATTAAATTAGCCCTCTACAAACTGCGATGTGAACCCAAAGGTACACAAGAGCATATCAGGTGACAACAGTAGCCAGACCCTATCACAAACAGTTCTCCACGTCTCACGGTGGTGCTGTCTACTTATATACATGTATGTACCAAAAACGTCAAGCTACTTTAACAATTAAGCTCAAGCTCAAGGCAGGGAGACAACTCCGTCAATGCAGAGCAGCTGCCTGAGTAAGGGGGACTACTGCGTCACCATGTCACACAGCGAAGGTGCATTTTGCTGAATCAGAGAGCGTCATCATAGCTAGTTCCTGTGAGTGTGGAGACTCAGTACCGAACACACACGCATGCATGCACTTTCTCTGTCCCTGTTCCTCTCCCGCCTTCATTTCTTGAAGACCCCACCCCTCCATAAGCGCTGACCGATCTCTTTCACATGAGCATGGTGGATTTCTTGTTCATGGTCACCCACACATACACGCATCAGTTCACCTAAGCTTCATCTGGTCTCTCTCTCTATTTACTCTCTCCAAGAACGAAACTCTATGGACCCTTCCAGCTATGAGAGCTGGCCGACCTAATTGGCAAGAGCATTGTGGGGTTCTCGTTCTTCAGCCCACTCCCACTAACACCCATACTGAGGCTCTTAAACGCTATCTCTTTCTCTCTCCGTTTACTTCCTCTCTCCAAGAACATTGATCTCATGACCCTTGCAGAGCTCTATCAGAGGTGGCCGACCTGTCTCGCAGGAGCATTGTGGGGTTCTCGTTCTCCCCTCTCTTTCATATAAACACCCCAACACCCCCCCTCCCCCCCACCCCTTTCTCATTCTTCTCTCTCTGTCAATACACACACAAACACACACCCTCAAACCATCCCCCCCCCCCCCAACCACCCCTCTGTCTCTCTCTCTCTCACTGTACTCAATTTTCACCAAGGACGACACTCACAGGACCTTCCCTGCTCTGAGAGGTTGCTGACTTGTCTTGCAGAAGGTTCTCTCTCTTTCACACACACACACACACACACACACACACACACACACACACACACACACACACACACACACACACACACACACAAACACACACACACACACAGGGCCGGACCCAGGGGGGGGTTCCAGGGGTTCCGGAACCCCACCCCTGGAAAAAGCATGTACCTTGCTTTGACTTTTACTAGTTTTAGCACCAAAACAATGCTGCTCTTAACCCTCAAAACAAGGCCCAGAATGCACCAGATTGCACAAATTTTAACCGTTTTTTAAAAATTTTCTGGGGGACCATGCCCCCGGACCCCCCTAGTTCGCGCGCCTGCTTTGCAGGCGCGCGCTTGTGGCTTCGCCACTTCGCTGATTTGCCCCCCCCCCCAAAAGGAGGAACCCCCCCCTTACAACTCAATTGGTCCGGCCCTGCACACATGCACACACACCAACACACACACACACCAACACACACACATACACACACACGTACACACCACACATACACACACGTACACACCACACACACACACCCCTCCCCCACCACCCTTCTCTCTCTCTCTGTACTCACTTTCACCAAGGACGATGCTCCCAGTACCTTCCCTGCTCTGAGAGGTGGCCGACTTGTCTCGTAGAAGCATTATAGTGGGGCTAACGTTCTTTTGCTGGGACCCCACGCTGGCAACCACACCCGCCAGCTGCACCTCCAGACGTTGTTCTACGCTGTCTCGCGCCTGACACTGTACCACAGCGCAGTTTGAGTCGCGCACTGGATGCGACTCCGGGATGCCGTAGACAGGGAACAGCCAGCGGATCTCTTGAACGCCCTTACCTTGCGTGGAAGACACTGGGTAGCTGTGAACGTCAAGGTGAATGTGAGAGGGGGATTGTGCAGAGCTGAACAGGTGTTTGGTGACAGGTGTTTGGTGACAGGTGTTTGGTGACAGGTGTTTGGTGGTTATAATTCAGTACAGTGGAACCCCCCTTTTACGAACTTCAAAAATCTAAGAAAATCAGGTCTTAAAATGGAGGTGAATTTACAGAGGCTTTAATGAAAAGAAAATCTGAGAAGGGGGGGTCTTAAAAAGGGGGTTCCACTGTATACAGAAATCGAACATTTTAGTAACAAATTTTCATTTGATTAATATACTTACCCAACTCACATATAGCAATTTACTTCAGTCTAATGCTAGAACGCTGTATCGCATCACATTGGTAACAAGGGAGGCAACTCTAAACAAGTCGCGTAAGGCGAAATTACTACATTTAGTCAAGCTGTGGAACTCACAGAATGAAACTGAACGCACTGCATTTTTTCACTATGACCGTAGTCCGCCGCTTGTGCATAACGGTGTGAAACTGATGAGCCTGTTCAGCGGGGTAGTGGTTTCGCTGTGCTGCATAGCACGCTTTTCTGTACCTCTCTTCGTTTTAACTTTGTGAGCGTGTTTTTAATCCAAACATATCATATCTATATGTTTTTGGAATCAGGAACCGACAAGGAATAAGATGAAATTGTTTTTAAATCGATTTCGGAAATTTAATTTTGATCATAATTTTTATATTTTTAATTTTCAGAGCTTGTTTTTAATCCAAATATAACATATTTATATGTTTTTGGAATCAGAAAATGACGAAGAATAAGATGAAATTGTTTTTGGATCGTTTAATAAAAAATAATTTTAATTACAAGTTTCCGATTTTTAATGACCAAACTCACTCATTAGTTTTTAAGCCACCAAGCTGAAATGCAATACCAAACCCCGGCCTTCGTCGAAGATTGCCTTGCCAAAATTTCAATCAATTTGATTGAAAAATGAGGGTGTGACAGTGCCGCCTCAACTTTTACAAAAAGCCGGATATGACGTCATCAAAGGTATTTATCGAAAAAATGAAAAAAACGTCCGGGGATATCATACCCAGGAACTCTCATGTCAAATTTCATAAAGATCGGTCCAGTAGTTTAGTCTGAATCGCTCTACACACACACACGCACAGACACACACACACACACATACACCACAACCCTCGTCTCGATTCCCCCTCTATGTTAAAACATTTAGTCAAAACTTGACTAAATGTAAAAAAGAGCTACCTTGACCCATAAACAGGACAAAGTCACGTGACTTCCTGACCTTGCCACCATATTGAACTCATTTGCACGAAGGCGTAGAAAAAAACTTCCCTCTTTTTTTAGAACAACCCCATTAGCGGGGAAGGCGGGAGGGAATTAACTATGTGAGTTGGGTAAGTTAATATTAATCAAATGAAAATTTCTTACTAAAATGTTCAATTAAATTACATATCTTATCCCAACTCACATATAGCAGATTGCTAATAACAGGATTCCTGCAGGGCAGAGCTGATACAATTCAATGAGTTTTCAAGGACATTTCCAGGACCAAATAAATGCTTTTCAAGGACATGATTTTCCTCAAATTAATGCAAAGCACCAAGCTTACCTTCAGTTTTTCAAGTCTGCAAACTATTAGTCATTCAGTAGTTGTTTCCCTTGCCAACTTCCGGGAAGGGAAGCAACTACGGGTGACTAGTAATAGTTAGTTCGTCTACTTTCGTTTTCACTCGATCTTTTATTCTCCCAAAATGTGTGTACTGTATTTGACGAAAAAAAAGGGGGTTGCATTTTTGTTTTAAATAAGATAAGCTGCTGACGAAATGTATAGGCAACAATTTGGAAAAATCAAGTACTTTTCAATGACTATTTAACAAAACTCTATTTTCAAGCACTTTTCAAGGCCTGGAAAAGGTTTTCCAATTTTCAAGGAGTTTTCCAGGGTTCAAGGACTCTGTACGAACCCTGATTCAATGAGTTTTCAAGGACATTTCCAGGACCAAATAAATGCTTTTCAAGGACATGATTTTCCTCAAATTAATGCAAAGCACCAATCTTACCTTCAGTTTTTCAAGTCTGCAAACTATTAGTCATTCAGTAGTTGTTTCCCTTTCCAACTTCCGGGAAGGGAAGCAACTACGGGTGACTAGTAATAGTTAGTTCGTCTACTTTCGTTTTCACTCGATCTTTTATTCTCCCAAAATGTGTGTACTGTATTTGACGAAAAAAAAGGGGGTTGCATTTTTTTTAAATAAGACAAGCTGCTGACGAAATGTATAGGCAACAATTTGGAAAAATCAAGTACTTTTCAATGACTATTTAACAAAACTCTATTTTCAAGCACTTTTCAAGGCCTGGAAAAGGTTTTCCAATTTTCAAGGAGTTTTCCAGGGTTCAAGGACTCTGTACGAACCCTGTAATAAAGGCAGTGGGATGCTCAATCTATGAGCTGGGCAATAATTTGCCCTGCTGCTACCATTGCTGGTAGTGCATTGGAACCGTCCTGTCGCGCGCTGGAAAAGTCGCACAGGTAAAGGTTGATAGAGAGCTCCTACGATCTCCAGTAGGCGGAGTCAAGGACTTCAGGATATCCTACCGATTTTAGCACAAACGTAGATATGTCCCTATCTACCCTTGTGTTCAAAGTCGATAAGAGTAGCTTTGCTTATGATCTTAAAACCACTTGTATGAGACAGGAAGGAGCATAGTGATAAAACTGGTCAGATTCATAATAATGGGTCGCCCATGGCGAGAATCCTATAAAGAGGAAAAACTATAAGACCATCGGAGATGGTTGTCCTAGCTTCTGATGCCTGACTAAGAAATCTGGCCGGAAACAGAGTGAGATAGAGAGCCTCTATTGAAACCTACATCTCCCTGAAAGCCAAAAAGTGTGTGAATCTCGCTACCTCTGCGCGCTGTAGCTAGGAGTTAAAGGGAGAACGTTTCGCACGTAATGTTTATGAAGGCTAGCAGAATGTAGCGGTTCAAAATCTGTGGAGCGTAGAAACTCCGATACCAAAAGACTCGGACTTGTCTTGCTGTGATCTTTTGTATTGAACCCTATCTAGCATATGGTCTCTCTGTGAAAAGAGACCTGTCCTCATATAATGCGAGCTAAGCAAGTCACACTAACAAGATTAGGGAGAATTTCTCATAGCCTAATTCACGTAAGGCCTAGAAGTAGGCCCATGTTCTATCGCGCACAGTCTGGACAGAGCCCAAAGGAGAACTGTCCAAGATACAAAAACACTCCCCCCCCCCCCCCCCCCCCCCTTTCTTTCCCTTTCGGCGTTATCTCAAAAGGCTAATGAGTGAGGAGGAAGGACCCGTTTGCGAGAGTGTGACAGAATGTCCGACTGGTCTTTTCAAAGAGAAGGCTGAAGTTCTGAGAGGAAATCAAGCACCAGTGAAGACAACCGTTGTCCTCAATGGTTAAGGGAGTGGTATCAGTGAGAGCTAAATACCCATGTCCCTACATGCTGGCTTGAAATAAAGAGGGCGAACTTCTGTTAACCGGACATGTAGCCCTCGCGGGAGCGAAGTACTACTGAATTTGAGTGTGAGTAAACGACAGTACGATAGCTGAAAGGCCGCAGCTTGAAAGTTAGAAAGAATGCCTGACAGGCCCGTATTCAAAACAGTCACCCATCCCGGTAGTAACCGAGACCGATGCCGCTTAACCTCGGTGGTCGGAACGAGACCGTGTTGCGGCCTTTTGCTGAAAACGAGAAAGATTATGCCGAGGCTGCAAAGATGAGGGTATACTTTCCCTGTTGCAAAATCAGGAGTGAAACGTCGGGAGTATTGAAGTCTAGTTCTATGTTAACTCAGCCCGCAATTGGGAAAGACACGTGAGGGTATCAGTAACCTGATCCGCTCTCAAACCATGCTCCTATCGCTCCCCGTCCCGAGGGAGGGGTGCGTGAGCATCTTTTGAGTTTTCAGTTTCCCGATGACCGTAACGCTAGAGGCATTACATAGAGTTAGTTCTGAAGCCTTGAGAAAAATATCCTCAAGGGTAAGAGAACTGGCCTAGGGATAGAGAAGGTCTCTATTATACCAAGGTTTCGTTAACTAGTAATTCAAGTGCTGGAAACCTGAAGTTGGGTAAGCGCTGAGGGAAAAGGTAAGTTGTACTGACCCTCCCTTTGTGCGAAATTTGGCACCGCCTATATTGCCGCTAGAAAGCGTGCAAAGAGACGTGAGAAAGTATCCAAAGCTGAATCCCTGAACTGGAGTGCCGTGATTCAGCCTTCAGAGGAAAAGAGGGGTAGGCGCGGTAAAGCCGGAAGCCTATACTGTGACCATACTGTGACAAGTGTGACGTCACTTCGATGGCTTAGCCGAGAAGGCTTGAGAATTTAACAGGGCGAACAAATGCGTACTATTATGCGATGTAGGAGAAAACTCCTAGCACATTGCAAAGTTAAGAAAAATCCAGGGGCCGCCGCAGTGAAGGCTACAAAAAGAGTGTAGCTTGTTAACTCGCGGGAGAAAAAAAGGCCCTGAGAGGCGTAATGCCGAAGTTGAATCACTGAACCACAAGGAATGTGATTCTATTTATCATTGGCAAAAACATAAATGTTCACTGTCTTTTGCATATGGGGAAAAAAACAAACCCAATGCTAAAAGCTTCTGTGCCAAACCTAAGGTTCGCCACATGATGGTGTCCTTAGTTCTTTCCGTAACCTCTTAAAATGAAACGCTGAAACTATGGAATTTTCTGCGAGTTCTTTGTGTTGCCCAGCGAAAGTCGCTGACAGAAGCTGCTACCGTAAGGGGTAGGCTTCGCCGGAAATGTTCCGTCTGAGAGGTTACGGACAGTGGCTCAGTGACCCTAAAGATTTTTGAGTCAGAATGTGCACCAGTAAGTTGGACATGTTCTGGCGAGCTGTCGGAAAACCAAAGCTTATGACTCTTATGAGAAAGCGAGCGATTCCGTAAACCGTAAAAGCTGAGTTTGCTTTAATAGCTTGACTTGTTTTTCGCCGCTTAGGAGAAAAATTAGTGGCCTTAGCAGCTTCATCCGAGAAGGCGGAAAAGAAGAGGTATGCAGCTTCATCATAGATGGGCGTACATACCGCAAAGCTGCCTAAGCCAGAGGGTCTAACCCTATGTGTGCTTGCTTAGCTTCATTATCTTGCCTAATCTGAGGCAGAATGTGGCAAGCTGAAGCAGTTCCTGGTTTCTTGCCAGAAGATGGGGAGGAATGCAACGTAGCGTAGACGTGCGAACACTCCCCTGGTGAACACAAAAAGCAAAGAGTGCCGGAGTAGATCAGCCTTTTACTTGTACCTTGAGCCAAGCAAATTCTGACCAAGCAAGCAACCCTCTGTGAAAGGAGAAGTCTAAAGTGACTCAAAGGTGACTTTATCTTGGATCCTAGACCTAGAGAGAAAGAAGAACCTGCGCGCGTGCACGGAATGTGCAAAGAGAAGCGCTGGGAGGCTCAGCTGCTCAGCAGACTTTAGCCAAAGTGGCTAGCAGCGTCATGACATCCGTCTCCCCCGCGTCACGACGAAACTCGAATTGGACAAGAGCAGAGGAGATGGAGCGTGAGAGAGATCTTTGTAAAGTTTCCAAAAGAGAGGATAACTCAAAAAGATCATGTGCTTATTCCCTCAGAGACAAGAGAGAGGACTCAGTATAAGGTACAGCTCTGTTCTACTGTAGCCGTCTTCCCTAAGCGTAACCAGTTCCGTTGTGCACGGAAAAGCAGCACGCGGGAGGGCAAGTGTCGATGAGGTAATAAAAGAGGCCGTTGAAGTGACCTCTGGCAGGTACCCTGAGAGAGAGGAGTGGGATGCTTCACATGAGCAAGCCACAGTTTGACTAAGTCCGACACCGTACTGTAAGCTGCCAAAAGCGGCACTGTGTCAGTCGGTGTGTTGACTTGCCGTCGGTTGAGCTCAGAAACTTGGCCATATAAGAGGCAACAGAGGGAGATTCGCAGATCCAAAAGGAACGCGTTTCTCCCGAACTGAGTGGAAGTCAACCAAAGCTGAAGGTGGTGGTACGGACAAGTTGCCGAAGCAACCACCCCTTCCTCAATGTACAGCGAAACTACTTCCGCTGCCTATGCTAAAGCATGGGTAAACTCGGATAGTAGCCGAAAACTGGTGTCTTCTTCCTGATCGGAAGCACCGTAATCCGAACCGTAGTCCTGCACATCCGTGCATACCGGAATTCCGCTACCACACTGACTGCTATAGTCTGGTGAAGCTTTACCGGAAGACACCCGTAATGGGGAGCTGTAATGGTCACCGGAAGTTGGTATCTTCTTCGTCTTGAGCGGAAGCACCTAACTCCGAATCATAGTCCCGCACTTCCGTGCATACCGGAAGTACACTACCGCCGTGGCTGTGGTAGCCAGGCGAAGCGTCAACCGGAAAGAAAGACACCCGAGGGATTTTATACCCAAGCGGTGTCCCCCTAGGGACTGCTTCCTGCCCCCTGGGCGGAAGCGGGGAATGCTGTGCCGGTCTGGCCCCGTACGATACGAAGGCTGCCGACGGTAGCAAATCCCCTGTTCGATCAAAGACCGAACGCGTATCTGGGCTCCTACCCTGTACCAGCCGCCCGCGCGAGCGGAACAGCATAGCCAGGGGATCGGAACTTTCACTCTCTGCCCGGCACTCGGGTGGAGCTACTTCCTCCAGGATACGCCCTTCGCGTTGGCCGGAGAACCCAGCTACTGACGAAGGATAAATACCTTGAGCATAATCAGGCCGAAAACCAGAAGAGGCCTGAGTACGCAGAAGAGAGACTCCATCGCCCGCATCAAAAGCTGCAAGCACATCGGCCGAAGTCACTGTAGCCGAGGGAAGGACACGCACCCTGGCCAGGGAACGCGTTTCGCCAACACCTGGAGGCAAAGACAAAAATTCTGCTCTAGTCGACGAAAGCTCTGCTGAAAGGGAGGAAACCTGAGCACTCAAAGGGCGGAGAATAGCGGAAACATCCTGTTTAACTAACAAAGCTAGAACCGGAAGCAACCGGTACAGATTCTGAAGGCAGAATCGGCATGGAGGGAGATTTAGGCATGTCAATCTTAACATCAAAAGAATGTTTGGACGAAGGGTCTAAGACGTTCACAACAGCTTGACTAGAAGAGCCTTTCGGCTTACGAGAAGGCTTCTTAGCAGGAGAAGGCTCCGTCACTTGCTTAGAACTTTTCTTCTTACCGCTATCCGACATGGCGGACGAAAGCGTGTAAAAATTTCTAAGTGCAGTCAAGCAATAAAACGACAAAAATATGCAAAAATGCTCACCCCAAACACAAAGTAAGAGAAGAGGGACGTGCAAGGAAAACCAAGGTGAAGTCTGACCCAAGGAAAAGTCAGACGAAAGGCTGAAAAGTCTAAGCGAAGCAAAACATGTCCGTAGCCACGGAGCGCTGAGTAGAGAAATGAGTTCAATATGGCGGCAAGGTCAGGAAGTCACGTGATTTTGTCCTGTTTATGGGTCAAGGTAGCTTTTTTTTAGAGTTGCCTCCCTTGTTACCAAGGTGATGCGATACAGCGTTCTGGCACTAGACTGAAGTAAATTGCTATAGGTGAGTTGGGATAAGATATGTAATTTAATGGAGACAGTGAGCGGATAGAACTGATAATTAAGATACATGTATATAGCTGCAAACTCTTGATCACATAATACACTTTTATATCAACATGCATACACATATACATACATACACAAAATGTGCATAGCAGCTCCAACAAATCATTAGTTTCTGATCCAAGACCCAATAATTTAAAAGGAAGAAGAAAAAGATCTGTAACTGAGGGGACCCGGGTAGGTCAGATGGTAGAGCACAAGACTTGTGATCCAGGGTCGCGGGTTCGAATCCGGGCCTGGCCGGACACAGGTCAATTTTATGTACAGACCCAGAGATGGTATCTAATTGTCACACCCCTGTGTCACTGTTGCGACTCATCTCGTCATCGGCGCTTTTCCGGAAATGACCTGCGCTTTGTTGGAATTCCAACAATGGCCGCCATTTTAGGAATTCCAACTTTGCGCTACGCGATCCTAGAAATGTACCGCGCGCGTAGTGAGAATTCTGCTCTTTAATTCTTAGAATGCGATGTAAAATGATACAAGTCATGATGGCCCATGATGATCCTTGTGTTTCAAAGTGATCAATGCTTAGTCTTGAAAAAGCAGATGCATTGTATAACGCACCAAACCAACCGAATTACAAAAAGCAAAAACACTTTTGATAACTTCGGCGGGCTGTAACAACACAGTTCAACGACCCATCCCACTCGACCAAAACGCACCAATTTTACGTAATTTTTAACGTTTCAGATCTTACATTTTACAACAACAAAAACACAACAAGAGTGTCAGTTCCGATATAACTTTTCACTAGTAATTATCGATTGTAATAATTTTTTTACTCAGTCTTAACTGATTATATATTAAACTCACACAGTCTCTCTGGGCTGCAGTTATACGTCCCTTTACTGAGTAGGCTCTTGTCACTGCATGGTAATCTAGGCTCTTGAAACGTAATGTGCAACTTGAGTCAGTCTGTGCGCTATATTGATGTGATTGATTGTTGCAAAATGTTGATTCAAAATTAAAGATGATTTCAGCCTGTTGTAACAAACTAACACTCTACTCTGAGAAAAAAAATCATTGTGTTCAAAATAGATCGAGACAGCAGCAACTAGCTAGCTGCATGCGCTAAGTGTCACTGAGAGAATTGTTACACACACCCCCAATTCAAGACTTCCCCTGTATAAGACCTTGCTTTTTCATATACCTTATTCATGACCTGTGAAAAGGGTATACTTTTTTGTGCCAGTCGAAGGGTTGCCATTTCTAGAACGAGGCAGCTCGTTTCCAGAAATACGGCGCTTTGTTGGAAATCAAATGAGGTTTCGTGAAATCCCGATTATTCCAACTCTACCCCGGATTCTTACTTTGCGCCCAACATCACCACAGTGGCCCGTAAAAGCCCTTGGTCATTCTGCCCTTATGGCATGCAGACGGCTGATACCACCTAAACATGCATACACTTTGTGTATCTCATCAAAAGTCAGGGTAAAACCTGGGAACATGCCCCTGTGACAACCGAGCTGTCTTGACAATTAAGGCAGACAGCACCCAAGTAGAAACACAAATACAGCAGCAAATAAATAACAAGTTTTCACATGACATGGTGAAACACCAACAAATCAGCTTACCCGTTGTCATCTTTAGGCACATAATCCCAGCAGGTTCCATCCTCTTTGGTGATGATGACAGTGCAGAGAGCTTCGTACTTTTTCATCAGCACGGGTGCAAAGCTGAGGGGAATGTCCAGGGTGGTCTTTGGTGCCACTCGCAGGACTGTCTTCATGTTCTTCAGCATCAGCAAGAACGGCTGTCGTTGGTCGCTCACACGTAAGATGTCTGTGTTCTCCGTGTAGTCTGTGCAGGAAAAGCAGAGACAAAGAGTTCGGTACAGTGGTCCCTTTGTTTTTAAGGTACAGTTTTTCAGTCTGTCAGGTATCATCAGCATGTCCTGTGCTCTGTCTTCAGGTGTGTATTTTTTTTACGTTTCAGCTACCGGCTTCTAAGGTTAATGTTTTTATTTGGTCCCACTTCATTTAATCTAACCAAATTATCCGAACCAGCGCCCTTGGTTTTAGTGAAGAAAAATTACCATCAGTTCACTCTAAGACATAATAATAATAATAATAATAATAATAATAATAATAACTGGACATTTTTAAGTGCGTAACCTATGGCTCTATGCCCTTTACAAAAGAACATATACAGAATAGAACAATTAAATGTACAACGTACATAAAACAATTGTAAATCATACGGACAAAAATAACCACATGTACTGTTCACACAGTATTCATATGTATGCTATAAAGGGATGTCTGCTTGTCATTTACATCGCACTTCCTCCCCTTCATTAAGTCTGCGGATCTACTTCCATTTCAGGACTACCTCTCTTTTTAGGAGCTATTGATTTCACATTTTGAAATATAGAAGGGTTTCGTAAAACATGCAGATCACTCTGATCTTCCACAGAAAAGAACCAGGACTGAAATGATAAGTTCCTCAACAGTACCCGTCACAAACACAACTAACATAATAAAAATGATAATAAATCACTTTTCTATTGCGCAAGTCCCGATAACAGCTCCATGCGCTTTACAATTCCAATTCAAGAAAAATACCTTTCAGCACAACATTTGCCACGACAGGCGTGTCCATGGGGTTGCGGAAGGGGATGATGAGGGTGGTGTTGGAGCCGGGACCAGTGAAAACCCTGACCGGGTCCTGGGGTAGTGGCAGCAGTCCCGTGCCGGACGCCACAAACACCCACTCTCCAAGCTGTTGGAAAAAAATCAGGGAACATTTTTACTGTTGTAACTGAGTGCCCGAAGCACACGCCCTTCCACACTAGATTACAGGATCATTTTTGTGCGTATTTGGTCCTGTGCTTGTGTGTACACACAAAGGAGGATAAGGACCTAGCAGGTCTGCACAAATCCAGTTGACCCGGGAGAGCGCAAAAATCTCCACCCCTAACGCACCAGGCGCGACTGGGAATCAAACCCTGAAGCTCCCCTGAAAGCAGCATAGGCTGCCTGAATGGCGGAGTTAAGACGGTCAGACACGTAAAAACCCACTCATGCAAAAACATTGAGTGAACGTGGGAGGTTCAGCCCATGAACAAAGAAGAAGGCGAAACCCTGAACATTTCACACAGAAAGCTGAGGCCCTTAACCACTAGGCTACATGCCCGTCTAGAGCAAATTCCACTCTGTGGTCACTCACCTGCTGACTGATGAAGATGATCTTCGCCAGGTGGTCGGCCTGACCCAGCGTTGAGGGCATGAAGTGGAGCGGAACCTCCAGGCAGGTCTTTGGCCGCAGCAGGATGGGGCGCTCGTTGTCGCGCACCAGGCAGAAGTTATTAGAGTTGGACACGGTCGGGATCAGCTCCAGCGTTTCATCTGTGACGTTCTGCAGGTTGATCATCTGCTCCGCCCACCTGGGAGAAGAAATTAAGAGTAGCTTATTAGATTACAGTGACTGGAACCCCCTTTAAGATTTCTTGTTCAGAACCTCTGTAAAATGACCTCCATTTTGAGACTCTCTCCATTTTAAAACCTGATTTTCTCAGATAGTTTGAGGTCCTAAAATGGGGGTTCCCCTGTAATCCACTTATTTCACTACCTACAGTAATCGTTTACAAGTGTTTGTCACAAGAAAAGAGGGGAGGGGAAAGAGGGAGGGGACAAAACTCCTGATCTATATGTTAAAATGAGTCTAGTATGAGTTTTCCCCATGCGATTACCCTTGTTGAAACATCGTTAACCATTATTCACTTTCCATGCTACTTCCTTCTTCAGCGCGTACAGGAGATACAAACAAAAATGAACATCCTTCAGAATTACACCCGTAGAACCATTTTGCTGAAAAAAATCCAGAGGTTTCCTCCCTTTTAAAGGCTTCTATACTCGTAGCGTTCATTAATTAATTCATATCGCTTACATGTGCCAATAATGCTATAAAACTGTACCTAAGGGGATATAATAACAATTGGCTGTAGCTTTCGAACACAGAAAAAATTATTTCAGTATTGCAAAGTGGTGTTGATAGTGTCGAATGTAAACAGAACAGTCTCAAACGCCATCTTTGGTTTACGAAACGTCACGAAGTGACGTCAACGGTCTAAACATAGCCCAAGTCCTGGAGAACTGTTGCTAAACAATGCAATAAAGAAATAATTATTTCTCGTAATTGGTAAGGACTTCAAACCTAAAACTTTGCAGGAAGCTTAATTTATACATCCCCGCAACGATGGGAAAAGCCCTGGAAGTAATTAAACTAATTAAATAGGACTATGTCAGCCTTTAAGACCCCGTTTTCTCAGACTTTCTGTTCATATCCTCTGTAAATTTACCCCCATTTTAAGACCTGATTTTCTCAGATTTTTGGAGGTCTTAAAAGGGGGGTTCCGCAGTATGGCATTCTGTGGGCTACTCATCAAATCTACGTTAACTCACTTTCCAAGCTCGCACTCCATGTGAGGTAGAGTGGTGGGTGGGGGGGACTGAGCGTCAAGATCCAGCTGGTACCAGAACTCTCCCACAATTTCGTTGTAGAACACCAGGCTGCACACAAAGGTAATACAATCAGTCAGAAAATTAAACTGCATGCAGTATCAGTTGGCACACAAGTTCTTTCTATCAAGTCTGATCTAGCTCCACCTACCCCCCCCCCCCCCACCCTCCCTATCATATCTCCCACTTCTCTCATTGCCCCCACCACCCCCCCCCCCCATATCTCCCTCTTCCCTCACCCCCCCCCCCCCCCCTTTTTACATTTAGTCAAGTTTTGACTAAATGTTTTAACATAGAGGGGGAATCGAGACGAGGGTCATGGTGTATGTGTGTGTGTGTGTCTGTGCGTGTGTGTGTGTAGAGCGATTCAGAGTAAACTACTGGACCGATCTTTATGACATTTTACATGAGAGTTCCTGGGTATGATATCTCCTGACGTTTTTTTTTCATTTTTTCGATAAATGTCTTTTATGACGTCATATCCGGCTTTTTGTAAAAGTTGAGGCGGCATTGTCACACCTTCATTTTTCAATCAAATTGATTGAAATTTTGGCCAAGCAATCTTCGACGAAGGCCGGACTTCGGTATTGCATTTCAGCATGGAGGCTTAAAAATTGATTAATGACTTTGGTCATTAAAAATCTGAAAATTGTAATTAAAATTATTTTTTTATAAAACGATCCAAAATTACTTTTATTTTATTCTTCATCATGTTCTGATTCCAAAAACATATAAATATGTTATATTTGGATTAAAAACAAGCTCTGAAAAGTAAAAATATAAAAATTATGATTAAAATTAAATTTCCGAAATCGTTTTAAAAACAATTTCATCTTATTCCTTGTCGGTTCCTGATTCCAAAAACATATAGATATGATATGTTTGGATTAAAAACACGCTCAGAAAGTTAAAACGAAGAGAGGTACAGTTATAAGCGTGCTATGCAGCACAGCACAACCGCTACCGCGCTAAACAGGCTCGTCACTTTCACTGCCTTTTGCACTAGCGGCGAACTACGGTCATTGTGAAAAAATGCAGTGCGTTCAGTTTCATTCTGTGAGTTCCACAGCTTGACTAAATGTAGTAATTTCGCCTTACGCGACTTGTTTTTTTTATAATCTCTCTCTTCACTCTCTCCTTTCTCTTGCCCCCTCGCCCCTTCCTTTTTTCCTAATCTTTTCTGGGTCTCCCTCTCTTACAAATGTGGTATTATACTTTCCCATCCCTTATCTCAAAGACATTCAGTGACCCACAACTAAACAACATCCCCACCCACAGAAATCTTCCTTCCTACTAATCCTCTCTATCGCACCAACAATTAAATTACAGAAATCCTCACATTGGGGGAAATCAAAGCCTTCTTAACACTTTCTACCCCACCTATGTTGACAAAGGTGTTTTTTTTAACCAAGACCAGCTGTGCTGCAGCAGGTCACTCAGATTTGAAGTAACTGTGTAGTAACTGTGTATCAACACGCTGGAATGCAGGCGTTAGATAAACGTTACAGGAAGTGACTGAAGCTAACAGTCTGAGCAGATATATATCCGTACCTGGTCAGATAGAGTCATATGAGTGGGTACGGATATATCTGTACCTGGGAGACAATGAGTTAAACAAAAATGACTACTACAGGGTGACCCCCTCCCCCCCCCCCCCCCCCCCAATTGCCACCCTCTATAATGCTAATAACTCACACATATGTGCAGTGAATTACTACAAATTTGGTGTACATTAGCTTGAGATGTGGGATGATCATTTTACAAAGTTTCAAGTGTGTAGGTCAACTGGTTTGATTTTTAGACTTTAACAAATTCGGAGATTCAGGGATGAAAACTGAAGGAAAAAAAAAAACTGAAAAAAAACTTCGAAGGCGCGTAGCGCCAAGTTTCGCAGGCGCGAAGCGCCAAGACTTCTAGGGAGGTCCAGGGGCATGCCCCCCCGGAATTTTGTTTTTTCAAGGGTGCAATTTGGTGCAATCTGGGGCTATCTGAGCCTTAAAATTGGATTCAAACATGGCCCCAAAATACATACAAAATGAAGCAATCTGGTGCTCATTTGAAAGCAAATCTACTTCTTTTTCAGGCATTAAAAAGGGATTACAACAAGCTGGTATTGTCATGAAATATATATATATATAGAGAGAATTTTATATCACTTTCAGACTACTAGGGGGGGGTCCAGGGGCATGCTGCCCCGGGAAAAAAAATGTCAGTGGGTGCAAAATAAAGAGAGAGAGAGAGAGAGAGAGAGAGAGAGAGAGAGAGAGAGAGAGAGAGAGAGAGAGAGAGAGAGAGAGAGAGAGAGAGAGAGAGAGAGAGAGAGAGAGAGAGAGAGAGAGAGAGAGAGAGAGAGAGAGAGAGAGAGAGAGAGAGAGAGTGTCAACAATCTACGACACGACTGCCAACTAGTCTCGGCCCGCTCAAAAAACAACGACCGAGACTTTCAGGCCTGACCATACTTAATGTTTTTTCCGCAACACACGCCCTTCACCACGCCTTCCTCGTCCAATTTTCGGATAACGTCCCCAACTCGAACATCATCGATGTGTTTGTCCATCCAATCCCATCGGAATTTGTTCTTGGAGCATGAATCGGGAAGTCGATCCTTGTCACGTCGGAAAACTTTCGCGCTCGCCATTTTGTTTGAGAAGGATGAGACTGTTCGTCTTTAAACAGAAACCGTACCGTAAAAAAACCGGAATCGCACAAATAAATCGGATGGCCCATTGAAACTAATCGGAAAAGTCGGAAAAAACGGAGAATTTTCATCCCTGAGATTAGGATGGTTGACACTGAGCAGTGGCCAAACTCATCCGACTTGAACCCTCCAGACTCCCTGTAGTTTTGAGTCATATTTGTCTGATGATGTTTTTATTGCATACAAGGCCCTTCAGAAAACCTAACAGGTTAAAATATTGATGGCTAAAATCGGGTTAGTGTGCATGGCTATAACAGACTCAGTGCCAAACCTCGTACTTTTCAGCCAATCCCCGAATTTGGAATACATTTTCGAAAGAACATTGGTGTCAGCTAATTTAACATACAAACTTGAAACTTTGATGGACGGATTATCCCATACCTTAATCAAATGTATACCAAATATGAAGTAATTCGCCCAACAAATTCCATGTGTTTTTAGCATTTTCATGGGTGGCATTGTTTGGGCCCGTCACCCTGTATATCCACCTCTCATGCACAAAAATACCCACCTGCCCTTGCTCTTGCCGATGAGGGTAGGTGCATAGGTGAGGGTGTAGACTGCTTTTTCACCGGCAGCCAGGGAAATGGAGTCAGGCCCCAAGAGATCTCGGCCCTGCACCGTAGCCGTCAGCGTGATGTCTTGCGGCGTGGGGTTCCGTACGATCACTTCGATCAGCATCTTTTTCTGGACACAGGTACGGGGGATAGAGTGGTGAGTGGCTGGTAATCCGCTTTGTATTTTTGGAGATACAGTGGAACCTACCTGTAAAGATCCCCCAAGTTAAGGCTCCCTCCCTTCTATGAACCGCTTTTCTCAGACTTTCTGGCATAACCTTTGTAAATTTACCCCCATTTTAAGACCTGATTTTCTCAGGTCTGAAAAGGGGGTTCCACTGTATTTGAGTGTTTTTATGTGTTTTGTTTCATAAGCTGAATGAGAATGCCTCAGGTACAACAAAAAGCAAGTAAGTGAATGTATGGCTGAGTGTGGAAGTACACCAAAATCTATGACGATGCTGAGTGGAACAGTTTAAAGGGTAAAATAGAAGAAGAAGGGGATGGACTGTGTATCAAGCAAACCAGCTTGGCTATCCATTTTTTTTATTTTCTGTCTAAATTCTTCGTCAAAATGTAAAACAAAACATTCTACGAGTCAACACACCAGCTAACACCAGGACCCATCCTACCTGGCAAGCACAGGTGACAGAGACGACTCGTTCTGGGGGTGCAGGTCTGATTGTCACCTCAAGAGAATACCACACACGGTACCCGTCGTAGTCACGAACGTCAGGGTCCAGAGGAATCTCATCTCCATCGCTATCCACTTCACTGCAAAATAAAATTTGCAACTGAATTAAAAAATGAAAAGAGAACGTTTCGAGTGCATAGACCACCTGTTTTAAACAGACCAGACAATTTCAGAGTTGCCCTGGAAATGGGTCCTCTTGCAAGAAAAAAAGGTACTAGCTACCCCTTTGACTTTGCCAGAAAAAAAGGAAGTCTAAAGTACAAGTCTCAAAACAAACCAGAATCAGGAATGTGAAACAAAGCAAACTTAATCTGCAGAGAATGCATGAAAGCTCTAGCTACTCTGTCCCTGATCTTGCAACACAACTTATAAAGAGAAAACTCCCTCCTCCACTTCCCCCAAATTAACCCCCCCTCCCCACACACACACACACACACTCACATACAGTGAAACCCCCTTCAAGGACCTACCAATTTAAATCTTCCTCCCCTTTCAAGACCTTGTTTCTTCCGATTATCTGTTCATAACCGCTGTCATTTTACCTCCAATTTAAGACGTCTCCCTCATTTTTAAGACCTGAATTTCTCAGATCGTGCGAGGTCTTAAAAGGGGGGTTCCACTGTACTAAGTTCCAAAGTGACACTCACCACACAGGGTTCTCTCCGCCGATGACGGCCAGGATACCGCTGTATAGGTACCACGCGTTTTTGGAGAAAATGTCAAGGTGAAGTATGTCTCCCCGACCTCCTGCCCTCCCCCCCCCCTCCACTTCCCCCCTCCGCCCCACCCCAACCCTGCACACACACACACACACGCACACACACACACACACATATACCAAGTTACAAAGTGACACTCACCACACAGGGTTTTCTCCTGCGATGAAGGCCAGGATAGAGCTGTATAGGTTACACAAGATTTTGGAGAAAGTGTCATGGTGTAGTTTGTCCCCACCCATCCACACACATATACAAAGTTACAAAGTGACACTCACCACACAGGGTTCACTCCAGCGATGAAGGCCAGGATACCAGTGTATGTGCCACGGTGTCTGGGAGCTAGTGTCATGGTGTACTTTGTCGACTGTCGAGGCAGCACTGACACGATCTCAGGACCCGTCACGAAAGGCAAGTCTGACTCCACCTGAATTCACAGAGAAGTTTAGCGTCAGTAAGGAATAAATTAAGGAAGAAAGGAAGGAAGGAAGGAAGGAAGGAAGGAAGGAAGGAAGGAAACAAGGAAGGAAGGAAGAAAGAAAGGAAGGAAGGAAGGAAGGAAGGAAGGAAGAAAGGAAGGAAGGAAGGAAGGAAGGAAGAAAAGAAGGAAGGAAGGAAGGTAAGAAGGAAGGAAGGAAGGAAGGAAGGAAGGAAGGTAGGAAGGAAGGAAGGAAGGAAGGAAGGAAGGAAGGAAGGAAGGAAGGAAGGAAGGAAGGTAGGAAGGAAGAAATTGGGAAGGAAGGAAGGAAAGAAAGAAAAACTACACTTTAGTTCAAACAAATGGCTGGTTTTTTTTACAGAGAAGATCAAAGGAACAAAAAAAGAATGAATCAAATTTAGGAATGACAAGAAAGAAAGGGGGAAAAAAAGAAAGACGCTCAGAAAAGAAGAATAAAGAAGAAAAAAAAGAAAGACGAAAAAAAAGAAAGACGAAAAAAAAGAGACAGAAAGAAAGAACGAAAGCAAGAGAGAATCAAACAAATGATGAAAAAGACAACGAGAAGGTACTGTGCATCTCTGGAAAGAGACATTGACTGTTTTACATTGAAAACAACTGAGCAATTCAACACACCTTATAAAACAGCTTCTTCTTAGTGGCGTTGGGGATCTTCACTGTGTGAGTCAGTCTGTCGAAAGAATCAAGTAAATGGGTTACAATCAACCCACACATACACTGACAAATTCATTCACTTGATGCATACATATACACAAATATGCACACACACACAAGCACAAACGCATGCACACACACACACACACACACACACACACACACACACACACACACACACACACACACACACACAGGGATGCATGCATACACACACACACACACACACACAAACACACACTCTCACACAACACACACTCACACAACACACACACACACACACACACACACACACACACACACACACTCACACACACATACATATATATGGGTCATTCTCCAAAGCTGCGCACCGCCGATACCACTTCTAAAAATAGATGCAATGTGAACAAAGTTTAAAACTTTTTCCCATTTTTTTGTGTGCAGACTATAGAAGAATATTGTAAGAGACAATATTCAACTATTTTTGTTTCAAAATGTTGGTCTGTGTTTACTCAGTTGAATGAATGGTGTTCATTCGTTTGCGAAAATGGGTGGTCGTTTTGTGACATGAAAAAGCTGACTGAAAGTGTTGGTCAGCAAACTGAACAGAATCATTATAACTGATCGTTTCCAGCATAACATTATCATGTGATGTTACTTTTCTCATGCTGTGAAAGTTTGTTTTAAAAATATTTGTTAATCTTGCCAAAATTGGCATTCTTCTTTACGATCAACAACGTAACACTCTGTTTCCCACATGTACACGCTTTGTTTTGCAACTCTACAGCAAGCTCCGAAATCTGGGTGGTACTACTTTTTGTCTCGAACACATGTCCACTGTGTTCCTTGTGTGTACGCGCAATGAGAAACATTAAGGTTGAGCTAACAAAAAATATTTCGTTGTGTAATGCTATTACCCAGTTTTGTTTCCAGTTTCTGATGTTACGGTTGTTATCAAAACATTTTACTAGATCGTACAAAAGACAAAATATTTCAAAACTATTTTGACACACATTCCCTCTACTACCAAGCGGAAGGATATAATGCACTTCGGCTGACCACGCGGTTTACATCGCCAGCGAGATTCAGTTTGAATTTGGGTTCTGATTGTGTTGCATGTGTGACGTTGTTATCCCGACACTTCTGTGCTGATCTAAAGGTAAGTTTACAGCAAATTCTATGCATATAAATGCTTATGCATTGTTTAAATAAATAACTGTATGATTGTTCTTTACGTTCGGCTAAGATGAGTGTGCTCTTGACTTGACAAAATACCGAACTTGATCTGAACGCAGTTTCATATACTTGATTTCAGCAGTCAGTAAATTTTAGGATCTCCGGCGAAACTTTTCAAACTTGTGCTCCGATACTTTTTGTAACAGTAGATAGCATTTTTTTGGTGCAGATTTTGCTTCTGTAACTTTTCAACAGTATTATTCATATACGCGCCTTGATTGAATACTTTCTTGCTTCGATTTAAAATTTCTCATCAACCTCGTAACGAGGAAGACCGGATGGCTGACAGTCTCCCGATTCTTTGTGACGAAGTTAGCCCGATTGTAGGGTAATCGGACACACAATCTTTTTCAGAAGCCAAACGTGTATCAATCACGGCTGTATTTTATGTTGTTTTTATGGGAAACAGGGATGTCGTTAGGCGTCGGACATCGGACATATAACGATGAAAATCCCCAAATGTCCGATTCACATTGCCGCATGTCGGTCAGATGTCCTATCGTTTTAGCCTGAGCGTGGTCATTGTCCGATATGTACTCCATTCCTTCGGACAGCGCAATATTCGTTAATTTTCATTTCAAGATACAAATCATTTTCATTTCATTTTCATTTCATTTTTCATTTTTCATTTCATTTTTCATTTTCATTTTCATTTTTTCATTTTCATTTCATTTTTCATTTTTCATTTCATTTTCATTTCATTTTTCATTTCATTTCATTTTTCATTTTCATTACTTTATTGTCCCATTGCTGGGAAATTCGGGTCGCTTCCTCCCAGTGGAAAGCTAGCAGCAACGGAGTCGCGCTACCCAGGTGTCTGCGTGTTTAGGTGTATTCAGCCACCTGCACTTATGGCAGAATGACCAAGGTCTTTTACGTGCCATTGTGATGACACGGGGGTGGGACATGGCTTCCGTCTCTGGGTCTGCACATAAGTTGATCCGTGTCTGTCCCGGCCCGAATTCGAACCTGCGACCTTTCGATCACAAGTCCAGTGCTCTACCAACTGAGCTACCGGGCCCCCAGTCTTCTAAAAGACCGAACGCTCTCGTGTTCAGCTGACATTGAAGTTGTCAGTGCCGCGTGCGGATCTTTTCTTTTGTCGGGAATTCCCGAACCGTTTGCGGTATGCGCCGTTTGGGTATAACCGTCTCGGTGCAGCGCACTGATCTAAAAATAGTGGATTCTTTTTAGATCAGTGCATGCTACAGGAGTACGGGAGACAACTCCAACTGACTAAATTTGTAGTCTGCTTTTGTTTTCGATACGAGACGAAGCACTGAATTATGCCGCTGAAAAAAAACTAAAGCCTGCAAAAGATCAGCATTAGATCAAACCGATCATTTTGTTTGTCAACTTTTATCCAAATCATGCAGTATTTAATCAAAGTACGAGCTCTGAAGTTGTTCATGTTGGTTTCTTTTTTGTGGTTTCTTTGAAACTAAACAAATACAACATTATACGCACACTGTGTTGATGTATTTACTATATTATGTGTGTGTTCTACAGCGCGCGCGCGTGGGTGTGTGTGCGTGTGTGTGTGGGCGCATGACTTTGGAACAATTCCATGGAATGTGTTATAAGCTGTTTGGCGCAAATTCATAATGTCCTATTACACTTTCTGAAAGCGGTCAAATGTCCTATTGATGCTGAAGAACTCAGGACATTTGTCCTATATTTTTTTTTTTTTTTTTTTTTTTTTATCTTTCTTGCTTTTTTTTTTTTTTTTTTTTTTTTTTTAGGAGATCAGACATTGTTAATCACACATGTGCGTGCGTTTTTTTTGTGTTTTTTTTTATATCGGAAGTTGTTTTTTTTTTTTATTATTTTTTTTTTATAATCATTTTAATTCTTATTAAGTTATTATTGTTTTCCTTCAGTCTCACTCTTTCTCTCAGCTTCACACTCAATGGACAGTAAACAGATCATGGACAATTGTTTTTAAATTTTTTTAAATTTACATTTACCCTCTCTCTCTCTCCTCTCTCTCTCTCTCTCTCCTCTCTCTCTCTCTTTCTCACACTTGTCCACACAACATCTCTCTCTCTCTCTCTCACTCTCTCTCTCTCTCTCTCTCTCTCTCTCTCTCTCTCTCTCTCTCTCTCTCTCTCTCTCTCACTCCCTAGTCTGTCTTTCTCTGCATCCACTTTCTTTCTCTTCGACTTGTCTGGGTTTTTTTTCTGAATTTTGTTCTTCGGAATTTTCTGTCTTCTTCTTTGTTCTTCTTTTTTTGCTTCGTCTCTCTCTCTCTCTCTCTCTCTCTCTCTCTCTCTCTCTCTCTCTCTCTCTCTCTCTCTCTCTCTCTCTCTCTCTCTCTCTCTCTCTCCTCTCCCCCATACTCTGTCGGTCTCTCTCTCCCATAGTCTGCCAATCTCTCTCTCTCTCTCTCTCTCTCTCTCTCTCTCTCTCTCTCTCTCTCTCTCTCTCTCTCTCTCTCTCTCTCTCTTTCTCTCTCTCTCTCACTGTCTCCTCTTGTTCTATCTTCTCTCTCTCCACCTATTTTTTTTTTTTTTACATTTTGTCCTATATTTTCTTCCGTCATCATTTCTCCTTTTGTTACCTAACGTTTCTTTATTTCAATTTCACAGATAGCAACATATATGCGAGTCACAAGTCAATTATTTTTCTTAAACTTAACTCTTTTTCAAAAATACATCCGATCTCTAAAGGGGTACCGTATCTATAAATACCTATGCACATTTTTGCAATCAAGATCAGCAAATTGACATAGTTTGCTTCAGCGGATGAAATAGAATTCCTTTTAACTAGGCCAAATAGGGCATCCCGCACATCAACATGAATTCTCTTTGAACAAGCGGTGAAGAAGGCTTCTTCAACAAGATTCCACACTTTGCTTATTTTTATACAATAATAAAAGAAATGTTCGATATAATCTGTCTCTTCTGTACAATGTGTACAGCTAATACTCTCAGCAATGCCCATTTTATACAATATAATGTTCGTTGGATAAATGTTATGAGTTATTTTCCAGTGTAGCAGTCTCAATCTTACTTCTTTTGATGCGTTGCTTGCTATCTGCCAAATGTCCTTGTTTATTTCAATTCCCATCTTTCTTTTCCAGAAACTGACTGCAATAGTGTCAGTTTGATAAGCGTCTACCATTAATTTACGAAACTGCCTGGGTTTAAATGTACTTATTTTTTGATAATCCATTACCTTCATAGCTTGTATTCCATTATCATTCATCTTCAAAAAAAGGGATGCTATTGCTGTGCGAATTGCCCCATATTCAAATAGTCTTGTTGGTTTATGCCCAACTCTTTCACAAATCCTGTGAAATGGTAAAAACATATTATTCTCGTATAAATCCTTCACATAGCATATATCAGATGTAACCCAATCACGTAGAAACATTGTCTTGCCACGATAAGCAATTAGAGAGTTATTCCATAGGCATAAATTCTCCAGCTGGGTCATTTTTTTCACGCATGGTAATATCTTTTCATGGTTGTCAAGCCAACATTCTAAAACGCTTTTCCAGAACTTGTTTGTAATCAATCCCAACCCTTTAAATAAGGCTGGTTTGACGTTTGCTTGAAAGCAGCATAGATTTTTTCCGAGTTTGGAGAACATACTGAGTGGAATACTTTTCCAAGCTTCTTCGTTTGGTTGCAGTAATTTCGAAAACCATCCAAGTACAAAGGATTTTTGAAAGTCACCCAAGTCAATCATATTTAGGCCACCTTTACTTGTTTCCTGGCACATAACTTTTCGTTTTACCTTTTCATAGGCTTTTGTGTTTGAAAATCTTTTTTTCCAAATGAATCTGAAAAACATTGAGTTCAGTTTACATATGATCTTTTCGGGTATAATCAAAGCTTGCAAAGCATGTGTTAATTGAGGGATCAAAAGTGATTTTACAAGGCAAATCTTTCCCATTATACTGCAGTTTCTCTTAGACCACTTAATCATTGTGCTCTGAATATGATTAATTTTTTCCGTCCAGTTTTCTTCGATTTCCGAGGCTTCTAAATTATTACTAAAATATATACCAAGAATTTTGACTTTTGATTTCCATCTGAAGCCACATGGCTGCTCCTCAGAGTACTTCTGTGAACCCAACCACATGGCCTCCGATTTCAGTCTGTTCACAGCCAGTCCTGAGAACTTGGAAAAATATGACACCAATGTCAGAGCATTTTGCACATCATCAGTGCCTTTCAGAAAAAGCGTAATATCATCAGCGTACAAGATCATTTTCAATAGTCTTTCTTGATTAGTACTATTGGCTGATGGCAAGAATACCCCTTTAACTGACTGATCTGCCCTCATCTTGACTGCCAGCAGCTCTAAGGCGAGCACGAAGGCCATTGGTGAGAATGAGCAGCCTTGTCGAATTCCAGCGTTCATTTCTATAGGCTCTGACAACCACCCCATATAATTTACACAACTTACTGTTTCGTTCATGAGCGTAGTGACCCATCTAACAAAAGTGTTACCAAAATTGAAGCGTTTAAAGGCATACATTATGTATTCTTTTGATATTGTGTCGAAAGCAGCTTTGTAGTCTAGAGCTAGGAGTAGCCCTGGTTTGTTCGTTTGTTTGAGATGTGTAATTATATCATCAATCATTCTAACTGCTGTGCTACTATTTCTGCCTTTCATAAAACCAAACTGATTTTCATGAATTATTGTTCCAAGCACACTTTTTAGGCGTACTGCTAGACACTTTGCCAGTAACTTATAATCTGAGTTTAGTAAAGATATTGGTCGCCAGTTATTCAGATCATCCCTTGACAGTTGCTTCCCTTTGTGTATTAATGTTATAACTGCTCTCTTTTGGGTCGGAGACATTTGACCATTATCAAAAGCGGCGTTCAAGGAACATATAACCATTGTCTTTATCTGACACCAGAAAAATTTCATAAAACCAGTTGTTAGACCATCTCCGCCTGGTGCTGAGCCATATTTTTCATTATTTTTAAAGCCTTTGTGATTTCATCTTCAGTTAAAATGCCCTCAATGCTATTTTTCTGTTCTTCGGTCAATTGTGGAACTTCTACGTCTTGTAAAAACATTTCAACATATTGTTCATCAAAGTTAATTCTTTTTTTGTATCTATTTGAATAAAAACGAGTTTGCTCTTTTACAATATCTTGTCTTTTTTTCAATACTTGTCCCTCCTCATTAGTTAGTCTATCCATTACTTGTTAATACTTTTTGGCATAATCGGGCGCAGAGTGGGGAGATAGACATAACCACAGGCAGCAATTATCCACTTTTTTAAACACAAAATTTAGAAATGCACCCCCTCCGCTTCTCTGTATCCAATTGCCCTCATCTGTACCAGCGAATCAGCAGGCCCCTGGCTGACGTCTCAGCTCTGTTTTGCCCATTACGTACTATACTTGCAGAAGTAATCTGGTGGAGTCCACCAACCAAATCACTCTGTTTAGCACGCCAACCCCTGGCTCTCACAGGGTGAGAAAGACTAGCAATGGATACAGGTCGGTAATGGTGCAGCCACAGGACCCTCCTCCACTGAACCAGGCCACAACAACATGGCCTTTTGTAAGGGCTCAATCCTGGGAGGATCCTGCAGATATCGTTAAAGTTACTGATCCTGCAGATATCGTTAAAGTTACTGAATAGTGTGTGCTTCCAAGCAGAATTACTTTCGCCTGTGGCCATGTCTATCTTATGCCCCCACAAAGCACCGTAACACAACAGTAATGCAAAAACACAAGCTATAAAATGATTAAAAATTCACAAAAACAACAAACAAAAACAACAACAAAACCAAAACACGTTGTAATGAGATTCAACCCCTTTTACTTAATTGACTAAAATAAAATTAAAATTATCCTTAACTTATAGAAGGGTGGGTGGGTGGTTTTAAATTGAAACTGCTATGCTACTGTTGTAGGTCGAGCAAAACCAAGGTGACTAGTATAGCTAGAAAATTGAAGAAAACTGGAGCTAGAAATTGCGCCCCAATTTCGGTGCTGGTCTATCATCCAGGGTGTTTTGTCTCCCGACCAAGCTGTTTGAGAATAACCCAAAATGCTGACACAGTAGCCTGCTGAATAGGAATAAAACCAATTCAGCATACAGGAGTACGTCGTTCGCCCGACATAACAACATTTAAGATTGAGGCTTAAATGTCTTTATGTCGCGACACCACTCTCGCATATTTACACATATACACACGTACACCACTTCCATCCTCATACCGCACCATCTAAAACTTCACCCTGGTAGTAACATTTCCAACATTTATTGAGCTGGTATATACACATGTATGTGTATCCACACGTCCACAAACTCCCCTGACTGGGGTTCAAAATTCCACTAGCAACAAACTTGCTGCTGTACATTCCTCTTTAAGCAAAAACAAACCCTGACCAGGGTAAAAAAGTCTATCCATGTACAATCAAACATTTAGCTGTTCTGAGTCACTATTCCTCAGCCACAATTACATAAGTTCAAAACAAACATATTGTTGTTCAATCAGGTTAATACTTTTTGGCATAATCGGGCGCAGAGTGGGGAGATAGACATAACCACAGGCAGCAATTATCCACTTTTTTAAACACAAAATTTAGAAATGCACCCCCTCCGCTTCTCTGTATCCAATTGCCCTCATCTGTACCAGCGAATCAGCAGGCCCCTGGCTGACGTCTCAGCTCTGTTTTGCCCATTACGTACTATACTTGCAGAAGTAATCTGGTGGAGTCCACCAACCAAATCACTCTGTTTAGCACGCCAACCCCTGGCTCTCACAGGGTGAGAAAGACTAGCAATGGATACAGGTCGGTAATGGTGCAGCCACAGGACCCTCCTCCACTGAACCAGGCCACAACAACATGGCCTTTTGTAAGGGCTCAATCCTGGGAGGATCCTGCAGATATCGTTAAAGTTACTGATCCTGCAGATATCGTTAAAGTTACTGAATAGTGTGTGCTTCCAAGCAGAATTACTTTCGCCTGTGGCCATGTCTATCTTATGCCAACAAATTGCTAGCAATTTACCCCATCTGAAGCTGAAGCCAGACACTAACAGTTATGTATGGGCAGACAAGGCATGGCTCCCTGCCAGGAGCGAGCACAAAGCTGTTCCAGCACCCAGACTAGCCCCTGGTCGAGGCATTGCATTTGTTTTTGACAAGTGAATGTTTTTTAGCCACATTAACTGACATTTCATACTGACTTTTTTGTACATTCTTAGTATCATTTTTTGGGTTTTTTTTTTTACTTTGACTTTCAAAAATTTCACTTTGCCCTTAGATTTTTTTTCCTTTCTTTTTATTGCAAGTAAATAATGGATAAAACAATATGTGTTATTAACATATTGTTGTGTGTTCCTTTCTTGGACTTGGATTTTGATTTTGGTTCACTTTCATCAACTATTTCAAATTATTCTCAGTTGAGTTGCCTTTGGGGTTCCATGCTACATGCTCATCAATATCTATTTGTTCTGATACTATTTTGCACTCTTGTTATTCTCATTACTGTTGGGGAAGTAACACTGGGAAATGTAACCAAAAAGATTAAGAGTTTGAAGGAAAGGAGTTCAAGTTTCTTGTTTAGAGAATTTTTTTCTGATTTGTATTTTTGACTTGGGCCTCAAAATATGTTTTCTTTTAATCCTAATTTTGCATTGAATTAATTAATAAAGCAATTTATATTTATTAACCTGTTGTTCTGTGTTAGCTTTTTGACTTGAATGTTGACTGTGGTTCATTTTGATCAGATAAATCAAAGTATGCTTTGCCGAGTTGCTTTTTGGGTTCCATGTTACATCGGAGATGGTATTGCATAATCATCAATATCTATTTAGATAAAAGTAATTTGCACCATTTAAATTATCCACACTGTTTGGGGAGTGATACTAGTAAATGTTGATTAGGAAATGTTACAAAATATTAACAGATTCTATACTTTTATAGGAAAAACAGAATTGGTGTTGTTTTCTATTACAAAACTCACTTTAAAGTTTTTTTTATTAATTTTTTTTCTTTCAAGTTTTACTTTGGGAGGGTGTTGAGAGTAGTTGTTGCAGCAAAACTGCATAGAACAATGTTAAAAAAGAGAGAAAAACTGACTTTAAGAGATGTTTTTAGTGTGATTTTTGTTTCCATGTTACACGCGTTATTTTGTTCATTTATGCACAAAGTTATAACTGGATTAGCTTTTTTTTTTACAACATCATGTGAAGAACATTTGTATCTTTCTATTGACATCTCATTTGAACTTTCTGGTGGGCATTTAATTTTTGACACCTATGTCACAGTATGAGACCCAGCTTTGGCGAATGACCCATATACATACACACACATGCACGCATGAACGCACCCACTCACACACACACTCAAAACACACTCACACACATCGGTCTCTGACCGTGTGCCCCAAATAAATCATGTCCATCACTCTGATGAAAATTCTAGGCTTTCTGCACTTTCAAATAATAAAGACTAAGAGCTGATCTGCTTTATAATCATAATGTTACACCAAAAACTGTGCTGCTACAACACATTAATTACTACTCCCATTCAGTAACATGAATCAGTGGTGAATGCATCCCTGTCAAATACAGTCGATCCATCATTTTAAGACCCCCAAATTTAAGACTTGCTCCGGGCGGGGATGTAGCTCAGTCGGTAGCGCGCTGGATTTGTATCCAGTTGGCCGCTGTCAGCGTGAGTTCGTCCCCACGTTCGGCGAGAGATTTATTTCTCAGAGTCAACTTTGTGTGCAGACTCTCCTCGGTGTCCGAACACCCCCGTGTGTACACGCAAGCACAAGACCAAGTGCGCACGAAAAAGATCCTGTAATCCATGTCAGAGTTCGGTGGGTTATAGAAACACAAAAATACCCAGCATGCTTCCTCCGAAAACGGCGTATGGCTGCCTAAATGGCGGGGTAAAAAACGGTCATACACGTAAAATTCCACTCGTGCAAAAAACACGAGTGTACGTGGGAGTTTCAGCCCACGAACGCAGAAGAAGAAGAAGAAGACTCCCTCCCTTTTAAGACCCTGTTTTCTCAGACGTTCTGTTCATAAACTCTGTAAACTTACCCCCATTTTAAGACTCCCTCCCTTTTAAGACCCTGATTTTTGAAGGTCTTGAAAGGAGGGTTTCACTGTACTTGCTTTCTCCATGTTTAGTCCCCCATCTCTAATCCTGCTGCAATAGATTATCTGTCACATACTCTCTTCTTCTTTGTTTATGAGCTGAAACTCATGTTTTTTGTACAAGTGGATTTTTACGTGTATGACGTTTTCACCCCGCCATTCAGGCAGCATAAGCTGATTTCGGGGGCAGCATATGCTGGGTATTTTTGTGTTTCTGTAACCCACCGGACTCTTGACATGAATTACAGGATCTTTTCCGTGCGCACTTGGTCATGCTGCAGTAGAGTATTTGTCACAAACAAATTGCTACTCACACTTTCTTGGCATCCAAGCGAAGCTTGATGTGGTCAAGGGCCAGGGGTTTATCTGGTTTGCCGATCAAATGGAACACGTGGTCCTGTCCATCCTCGGCATTGGTCAGTGTCAGCTTGCCCTGAAATGTCATCAATACTATGTCAGATTTCTTGTCGATGACAGAACATTAGACAAGGGTGAGGCCTGTTAAGGGTTATCGGATCAATGGTTTAAATAGTAATTTTTTTTTTCAATGAAATTACCACATCAAGCTTGTTGGCAAGCATACAGTTAAGATGACTATATACTGTTCAAGAACTTTGACATGCTTTTTCAAAGAGAGAAAGACAAGAGAGAGAGAGAGAGAGAGAGAGAGAGAGAGAGAGAGAGAGAGAGAGAGAGAGAGAGAGAGAGAGAGAGAGACAGAGACAGAGAGAGAGACAGACAGACAGAGACAGAGACAGAGAGAGAGACAGACAGACAGAGAGGTCGAGTGTGTGTTCATGCATGCATGCATGCATGTGTGTGTGTGTGTGTGTGTGTGTGTGTGTGTGTGTGTGTGTGTGTGTGTGTAAGAAATAGGCTGGAAGACAAGAAGGTAGAAAAGTGTCAGGTGTAAGACCCCCCCAATTTCAGACTCCCTCCCTTTTAAGACTTTGCTTTTTTAGATTTTCTGTTCACTAAGCCTCTGTAAAATTACCTCCATTATAAGATCCCCTTTATTTTTAGACCTGATTTTTTTCAGATTTGTGAAGGTCTTTTAGGGAGGTTCCACTGTAAACACACTTGCTGGCTATCATTCTTACCTTGATCAGCCTCTCAAGCACCGGCTGGAAGGTGAGCGGGTACGTGGTCTTCTGGTAGGCTTTGGCCAGTAAGCTCTCAGGACCTTGGAACCCATCGCCCTCGATCTTGGCATTCATCATCCAATCATGGTTGGTCACATTCACCTAAAAATGACAGAAAAAGTTTAGAACTACAGGTAGTGGGACAAAGCAACAGAGAGTAGGTCTAACCCTGTGAAGTGTCAGATCTAAAAAATAAAAAAAAGGTAATTTGTCGCTGCTCTGTTATATAGACAGGAAACCTGTCAAATCTGATGACTGCTTTCATTCCTGTGGAAATATCTCTAGGTAGTGAGACAAAGAAATAAAAAGTAGGTAAGTTAGTTAGGTAGTTAGTTAGTTAGTTGTTGCTTTTTTGGTCCAGCGGACCATATTTGCCAAATCTTTCTTTATTTGGTGTTTAACGTCGTTTTCAACTGCTCCAGGGGCTTGCAACGTAGTACAATATATGACCTTACTGGGAGAATGCAAGTTTCCAGTACAAAGGACTTAACATTTCTTACATGCTGCTAGACTAATATCGGCCAAATCAGGACCCCAATAAAAAGTAGGTCTAAACCTGTGAAGTGTCAGATCAAATTGCTCCAGGGGCTTGCAACGTAGTACAATATATGACCTTACTGGGAGAATGCAAGTTTCCAGTACAAAGGACTTAACATTTCTTACATGCTGCTCGACTAATATCGGCCAAATCAGGACCCCAATAAAAAGTAGATCTAAACCTGTGAAGTGTCAGATCTAAAAAGGTAATGTGTCCCCTCTCTGCTATAGACCTAACACCTGTCAAAATGTGAGGACTGGATTCATTCCCGGGAACATTTCTGCAGCTTTCAAAATATGTAATTTTCTTTTTATTCTGCTATGCAGGTAGTGAAAAGGTGTGAACACATATGGACAGTTGTCTTTTTTACAATTTTGTTGTCCACTTTCCTTCGCCGATTAATTAGATTCATTATCTACTAGGGTTTCATTATATGCCCTTACCATTTAACTTTTCACTGAACAAATGAATCACAGTCAAGAAATCCCAAAGCATTCTAACAGCCTTCATCGCAGAGCATAATCTAATTAACCAAACAAATAATGAGTAAGACAGACACAATGCAACTGCACAAGCTAGAAATATTCAGCTTTAGCCAACCTTAATTCCAAAAAAATATCGTCTATAATTTTATTTTTCATTATTTTTGTTTTTTTGTTATTCTTATCAATATTATATCTTTTTTTATGACATCATCTTTCTTCTTCATATGGATTACAGTTAAACCTGCCCTGTCGACCACCTCTTCATAATGACCACCTGCCTATTACGACCAACCTAAAGGATCTCAGACCATTTTCTTTTCTATATACGTAAGTCACTTCGCCACTCCCTCTCTAAAACGTTAGCCAATCAGTTGGTAATGCTACAGAAAAGTTTGTCTGTACCTTCAAATCAATAGACGTTTTTCGAAAATAACTTGGTCAGGATTGTCAAGCATTGTGGAAGAGTGGCATCCTGCTTTAGGGTGACAAACAATAACATGTTGTCGACCAGTCAAAACCACGATCACAGCGAATAACTGACTCCGATGTGTCTGTAATGTCCCCTTGATATGACCCCATTTCTTCCAAACTATACACATCAGAGTTTACAAACATCGCCTATTGAAGCTCCACTTACAATAGGAATCTCCTGCATGATGGATTGGTGGACAGGGGCAGAGAACTGAAGCTCTGCGGTGCTGCCCTCTGGGTTGACGGTGCACTCGATGCGGTAGACGCGGATGTCATCCATGGAGCGCAGGATGATCTGACAGGGGTAGTGGCCGGGGTTCTTGGCCTTGAACTCCACAGGGATCTCAACCATACCATCATCCAGGTTCACACCTATGAGCAATAAAGGCAAGTAAACAAAAATAATCAAATGTTCAAGAATTGTGTCTCAAATCCAAGGCAGCTGTTGCAAGGTGTCAAACTTGGACAACAGCGAACCGTGGTAGTTAGTTGAATGCAAAATCATGGTGAAAAGTGATAACTTTGATTCTAAAATGTGATTCATTCCATAAACCTTAATATTTTCATGTTTAAGGGATTTAATTACACAACAAAGTTAATTTTTGACACCAGCTTTACTTCAGACTTTTACTGACAAAAACATGTTTTAAGACTAACTATATATAGGTCTTAAAAGTGTGACAGGGTGAGCCAGGGGTCCCCCTTGTTAACATTTCAGGGCCAATCAACAACATGAATCACACAAAAATCAAATCTCTTTAAACACTGAAGCACAAAGAAAACTATAAGACCTATTCACAGTCAACAGACCTTCAGGGATTTTGGTGTTGCTTGGTGTACCATGGAGACGCCCCTCTTTGGGCGATGGCATGGTAACCAACTCCTGCATTTTGTAGCTTTCTGAGTCATATTCCAAAATGTATATCGCGCCACCAGGACCTTTGCCCTGTTATACAGAAATAAGTTACATTACATGCTAAAACTAAGAAGCTGCTCGGTCTCTGAAATAAAACAAGTTACTATAATGTCTAAAAGTTTCCAGTAAGATCAAGTACAGATTCACCCCCACATTGTAAATCCTTCTTTGTTAATTCGACATTTTGATTGGTCAATGCAATCACTCAGCGGTCAGGCAATCAGCGTGTCTCACCTCCAAATGGATTTGCCTCAATGTACACTTCCTGGCAAGCGTATCAATACAAGTCATGTGTTTCACGTGTCGCCAGCATGGATACAGCCTCAACTAGTCTCGGTTAGCTTTGAGGGTCATTTTACAAACAGGAAATATGAAGTACCAACGAAATACCGAGACCATAAGGTATGCGAAGTGATGACGTCGGATACGTGACGTAAGTTGATGCATGAATTCTTTCGGACTACGTCAGTCAATTCCAAAGATCGCTTTTGTGATGAAAATAATTTGCTTTGAGTTTGCTGTCCAGAAACCCGTCAAAAAAGAAGGGAAAATGTATGTGAAAGAAAACAAAACAGGAGGAGAGTGATACGATAGGAATACAGAGACATATTTCTTGGGACTTGACCCTTGCAGGTAGGTGGACTGAAAGTAGTGTGTGAACAGAACAGAACCAATTCTGTCTGTTTACCATCGCATGAAAGCAGGAAAGAGATCGTCGTCAGATCCTTTGAATGGATAGATTTACAATTACAATATCGACCTACTGCTTTCAACATGTCGGGCTGTGCCTAAATTGTCTCACCTGTGATTTGTAAATGGAATCCCTCAGGCCTACGGCCTTCGGGATTCCATTTACAAATCACAGGTGAGACAATTTGGGCACCGCCCTCCATGTTGAAAGCAATCGGTGAATATTAACAGCTATTTAATTCTGGTGATATAAATCTAAAACAGCAAACACCTGGTTGCATGATACTGAAACCAACTCAACCCCATGCTCAGTCCTCTCATCCCCAGATAATTTCCAATGTTTACTAACAAAAGTTAGCATAATATCATATGCTTTTACTGATCAAATAACTTAGCAACGTTTTTCAACACTGTAATTTTGGGGCAGACGGAAAAATTAATACTGACATAAATTACAAATATTATCAGAAGAACGAATTCATTTTCAAGTGGCTCATAATTAACTGGATTTGCTGATTCCATGGCAGCAATGGTCAGTTAAATTCTTAAATCTAACAACCAAATTAACACATACAGATTTGTTTTTAAAGATTAAATACTGTACATGTTCAATGAAAAAAGCATTAAACAACAAAGCCAACACCATGCAACATTCCCAAACTCTCTTAATAACCAACATGTCACACAATGAAAACATGCAATCATGCCTAATTGTAAATCCTTCTTTGTTAATTCGACATTTTGATTGGTCAATGCAATCACTCAGCGGTCAGGCAATCAGCGTGTCTCACCTCCAAATGGATCTGCCTCAATGTACACTTCCTGGCAAGCGTATCAATACAAGTCATGTGTTTCACGTGTCGCCAGCATGGATACAGCCTCAACTAGTCTCGGTTAGCTTTGAGGGTCATTTTACAAATAGGAAATATGAAGTACCAACGAAATACCGAGACCATAAGGTATGCGAAGTGATGACGTCGGATACGTGACGTAAGTTGATGCATGAATTCTTTCGGACTACGTCAGTCAATTCCAATGATCCCTTTTGTGATGAAAAGAATTTGTTTTGAGTTTGCTGTCCAGAAACCCGTCAAAAAAGAAGGGAAAATGTATGTGAAAGAAAACAAAACAGGAGGAGAGTGATACGATAGGAATACAGAGACATATTTCTTGGGACTTGACCCTTGCAGGTAGGTGGACTGAAAGTAGTGTGTGAACAGAACAGAACCAATTCTGTCTGTTTACCATCGCATGAAAGCAGGAAAGAGATCGTCGTCAGATCCTTTGAATGGATAGATTTACACTTACAATATCGACCTACTGCTTTCAACATGTCGGGCTGTGCCTAAATTGTCTCACCTGTGATTTGTAAATGGAATCCCGAAGGCCGTAGGCCTGAGGGATTCCATTTACAAATCACAGGTGAGACAATTTAGGCACCGCCCTCCATGTTGAAAGCAATCGGTGAATATTGTATCATTGAACCACAACAACCATGTTTGTTTGTTTGCTTAACGCCCAGCCGACCACGAAGGGCCATATCAGGGCGGTAACAAACATGTTACTTCCACAGAGTAAAACACATGCATGTAGTATCATACCTAACCACACTGAACTGCACATCTACAACATCCAAACCCACAGATACTGACATGGGTCCTATCAGGGTCCTGGAGTCTCTACACAAATTTCTGTCAGGAATTCACTCTCTGTGCTAATTTGTATTCCCATTATTTTACTCTCTACACAAATACTTTAAACCAAATAACAGAGCAGGAAAAAAGTGTCCTAATTGTGCAGACTGCCTCTCTTTCCAACAATCCTTGGCCAAACTCCAACACTGAGTTTGTTTCAATTCTGCAAGTCACCAATAGCTCAGAGACCCATCACCTTACCGGAAATGTTGTCGTATGGAATGAAAACGGTTGCAGAAAATCAAGTAGAAATGTGTGTCACAATTAAATCTTCCAAAATTGGTCTATGACATTATGAAAAAAGCGAATTAGTGACGTCCTTAATTTGCCTAGGTTGCAAAATATAATGAGTTCCCCTCATATTCTTCTTGCATTGGGACTGCTGACTCTACCACCTATCTCTCTACCTTTGCCTGCTTGATGACGGAGTCCGGGTCGGTGGCCAGCATCTTGGTAGCCTTGGCGGTCACGCTGCAGCTCATCAAAGTGCCAGTCAGGTGGCGTCGCTCAAGTTCTACATCCGACATGTGCTACACACACAAGACTGGGGGTAATGGAAAGGGCAGGCATGCAAACAAGGGTACTAGTCTAGTGCCTAGACTAGGATTCTGCTAGTCTCTGTGTGTCAGATAAGGATAAGGATAAGATTTCATAGCTGCCAACCTTCTGAGGTCAAATTCCAGGAGCCACTCCCGGGTCCAGGGGGACCATTTAGTCTTGAATATGAGCAGGGAGAAGTTGTAAAATTCAGGAGATTCCAAGAAAATCCCGGAGGGTTGGCAGCTATGAGATGTTATATAGTCCTGTGAGGTTAATACCCTCATGGAACTTTGGACTGCTTTCTCGCTTGGGTCATTTTACGTATCCAGGGTAGTTTTTGATTTGTTCAGTTTAAAGAATTGAACAAATGACATTGCCGTCACAATCCGAAACAGATAGACACTTTATAACACAAAAGAAGTTGGATATAATACAAGTGGAAGTTGGGATGTGTGAGTTGAATTCAAGTGGGTGAAGGGTGAAGTGTGACAGGCAAATGTAAATCATTCAACAACACTGAACAGGGCTCGACAACATGTAAAGCCTACGAACAAATCATCATGCGACTATCTAATAACTGACAATGCAAATTTTAACAAAAAGTGTTTTCTTACTAGAACATGAATAAAATTAAATTGTAAACATCAGTCAGCTAGCATCATGCCACAATACAACAATTAGACATTTTAATTACCGGTTTTAATGTTTTTTGTTGCTGCTAAAAACAAAATGTCAGGAAAACATTCAATCTTTAGAGTAAAATTAAAACATCTTAAAACAAGCAATTGAACACACGGATAACAAAGGAAAAAAAACAAGCATTCTATTTAATAATGAATTAAACTACTGTATATGAGTCCTCGTGCCATTGGGTAACTTCTTATCTCCGGTAATTTTCTCCCCAGAACACCTAAACAACAAACTCAAAGCACAAATATGTTAGCAACCCAAAACACCTTCATTTATTTCAGTTAGCTATCATCCCCGAATAACCTCTTCGCCAATCCCAAACCCTCACCGATATTTCAAACTGCAATGAGGTAACAATACCATCTTGTAAAGTGTAGTCTGAAACATAACATTATTTTTTCAAATCAATATCATACCTCCTCCCAGTCAAAAAACTGCTATGCTTTTATGCATTCACCAAAGTTTAGGATTTGAACCCCCTACCTGCTGCGCAGCCAGGATGAGGGCTCTCTCCTTGGCCATGTTGGTGACCGGGATGAGCAGATTTTCCTTCAGCGCCTGGTTGGCCTCGCACTTCCAGAACACCACATTGTCGTCCCCTCCGTACTCACCAGCGCCTGTGTGTTGAAAAGAGGATAAAAAAAAATGTTGTTGTGTTACCCATTTTCTAAACCAGTACAGTTGAAACCCCATTTTAAGACCTCCAAAATTCTGAGAAATTCAGGTCTTAAAAAGGAGGGAGTCTTAAAATGGTGGGACTGAAAAATGTCATGAATCCTGAACCTCAACCGAACCAACAACAACAAAAACAAAACAAAAGAGAGAAAAAAAGGCCATAATTGAATCCGGATTTCTGACATATATCGGAAGAATCCCACCCATGATGGTGGTAAATTTACAGATGGTATGAACAGAAAATTAAAAAAAATCAATGTCTTGAAAATGGGGAAGTCTTAAAATATCAATCCTCTCTCTCAAAAAAACCTTTCACTCTGCTAGGCCAACAGGTCAAATCAAGTTATTATACATGTATACATGTATACAGTTACACAGGGAAAAACAGTCAAACAAAATGATCTATCTGTAGATTTTATTTTTCTGGTGCTTTTAGATTTTTACTGATTATATATCGAAAATATCCAGTTAAAACAATCCCTGGTCATGAGTAGCAGATGGAATCTGCAATGAATATTGATGAGAACGTTTTCTTGTTCGAGCCAGTATTTGCCAGTCTTTCTGCTGGTGGAAGACAGCTAGTATAAGTACTGTACTTATGTAACACTCCCTAACAGTTACCTTGTGTCCTGAGTATAACTCTTTTTCTTGATCATATGAACCCAAAATCTGTAGAAGAACTTTAAGATCAAACCAAGATCACTTTGTGTAATAGATATGTCTTTCATACAGATGCCACTCTTCTCCTCCTCAGGTGCTAAAAATCTCATTGAAAAGGTTATTATAGCAACCAGCTAATTACATTCACCAAACACATTCTCAAAGATGCAGTCAAACCTGCCAATAATGACCACCCAAGGGACTGATTAAAAGTGATTGTTATAGACAGGTGGTCTCTATGGAAAGATCAATTTATTTACAAAAATGTTTTAACCAATGGGATGGTCATTAGGGTAGGTGGTTGTTATTGAAAGGTGGTCGCCAGAGTCTGTATTTCAATAATTTTTAGGAAAATGACTAGGTAATTTTTTGTAGGTTCAATGGACTTTCTCTTTTTCTTCAGAAAATGCATCTTGAAAATGTAAACATCCTGAAAGCAAACTTGAACACGAAATTTGAAAAGGAAAAATTCTGCAAAAGAAAACATGAAAAGGAAACTTGAACAGCAACAAATATTAAACCAAACTTGAAAAGGAAGAATTCTCCACACAAAAAATGTGTCGGTTTTTGGATTTGCTCACATTTATGATGGCTTTCAGTCTTGAAGTGGCTCACTTTTTGCATGACCAGTAAATGCACAGCAAAAGAAACAGAAACACCAAAACAAAATTAAATTGTTCATTTTCATAGTTTCTCTTTCCCATTGCTGGGAAATTCAGGTCACTTCCTCCCCGTGGAGAGCTAGCAGCAACAAGATTCACGCTACCCAGGAGTGTGTGTTTGGTTGTAATGAACCAACAGTACTTTAGACAGAATGAGAAAGGTCTTTTATATGCCCACAGCGGTGACACAGGGCGGAACATGGATTAATCGTCTCCGAGTCTGAACAGAAAGTTGACCCAAGTTTATCCCAGCCTGGTTTCAAACCCACGTTCTAAGGATCACAAGTCCAGTGCTCAACCTCCTGAGCTACCAGCTGCATGTTTATCAAAAGTGTTGGTGATATTGTTACTAATAATGACTTGGCATGTGGTTGAACCTCCAGCCCTTGAGGAGTAGGACGTACTTGGCCAAGACCCTCCAAGACAAGCTGCATGGTCCCGATGAGGCTCTGCAAAAGACTGATCAAGCTCGAGCTTCATATCTAGAGCTGGTCTCCAAGTGTAAAGGAGATCAACAAGGAGAGAAAGACTTGGCGCATGGTAAATGTCTTGTTCCCTGCGAACACAGCAATAATTAGGAAGGTCCGTCTTCATCATGCAGTCCACGACAAAACATGTCTTACCGGGAAGTGCGGCACTGCTAATGCGAACGCTGTTGGAAGAGGGAGCGTAGGGCAGGGGGGAAGGCAGGGGGAGCGCGGCTTTGGCCTCGATGGAGTACAGGAACTCTCCGATGGTCTCGTTGAGGAAGATGACGGAGCACTGTCGCTCTCCGACGGAGAAAGGCAAAAAGTCCACCTCCACTTCGGCCTTAGATTTGGCTTTCAGGTACACGGTGCCCATGGGACTGAAGAATGCGCTAAGCTTGGGCGTGTCATCTGCGAGTAGGAAAGGTGACAGGTTTTAGTCAAATATTGACATGCTGCATGCAGTATACTAGTTGCTACGCAAAATGCCAAGCTGTTGAAGAAATGAACGAAAAACATGAAGTACTTCTGCAACTCAAAGTTCAAACCTGGTATATTTAAAACCATTTTTTGTGTGGTCCAAGTGCCAAATGAAAACAAATAAAACTGACTAATTGCAGTAATTCATGAACCATTTAACAATTTAAATTCACGGACAAATTACAATGCCAGGCCACAAAAGTGGTGGGAGAAAATGAAGGCGTTCTGCATATTGTTTTCTTTGCAATTTCTATTGTCCGTTTGCAGGATGCCTGAAACAATGTTTATTTTAAATATCTTGCGATCTACGCATATTTCAATATGTGGATGAGAACAGAAAAAGTTTGACAAAAGTATACCTAATTTAATGTGCATTTTTTAAGTCAAAATTTCCTTCTTGTTAATTATTTCTTCTTAAAGTTTACTTAAAATGAACGAAATGGTTCGGCCCTTTCAAGGCCTTCAAATAATTTTTTTTTAAATACAGGTCGCGGTTTGTTGTCATCTGTGCCATATTACCTGCCTCGTGCCACTCATGCTGTCATTGCCAATGGGTATTCTAAACACTTGAGCCATCTACACAGGCTTAACCACATAGTCCTTCCCCAAAATTAGTTCACTATATCAAATCTGTCAGGGCTTTTACAGAGGATACACCATCTCTCAACTTGGACAAATACCAATAACCAACATCATGACTGCTTCCTAGAGCTGGAATGTTTTTAGGAATAAATTTTGCAGATTAACACTTTTGGCTTTTTAGACATTAATTCATAAAAATATCTAACTTTGCACAGAAAACACCCATATTGTTGATTACTGGTACAGTGTATTTGTTAATGCAGGAACGGCCTTTTCTCATGTAAAAGACTGGTGTGCAATGTAGTAGGGACTATTATAGTTAGAAGAAAGGACCATATGGACCTTCATGCTATTATCCTTCCATAATGAAGTTTTCGAGTTCGAGTTTGAGTTCCAACATTCACAAACAACCTTACCATCCTTCTTCAGAGACCACACGTCCTTGGCGTTGGTCCCTTTCCCTTTGGTGGGCGATTGGGGAGAGTCTGCACTGGACTGCCCGTGGTCCGTTTTGGACCGGATCTTTTTGGGCTTGATCTCTCTGGGTTTGATAAGGGCTGTAGGCTTGGTGGGATCAAGAAGATCACCGCTGGATTCCACCAGAATGATCCGGAATCGACCGGGTTCTTCAAATGGATTCTCCACATTGAGGATGATGCGTTCCAGCTCGTAGCATGGAGATTCCACCTTGTATGTGCACTGGAATTAAAGCAACCAAAATTCAATCACCGATTCTACGCAAAGTTGCTGTACAGTTGGTGAAATATGGCTGAAGGTTTCAGAGAAATTAAAAGGGATTTTTAGACAGGTTTTTCTTAATCTTCTTTCTTTGTTGTTTTCAAATGTAAAACTGACCAAACTAGACATCATCTACAAAAGGATGAACAAAAAAATAAAATGTTCATTATACAGTTTTCTCTTTAATCAAAGAATTCAAAAGTCAATTTTAGTGTCAAATAAGGGATCCCCCAAAAAGATTTTTTTTTTATATATAATACCAGATATCTATGAACACACTTCTCTCCCTCCCTCCCTCTCTTGCACGCACCAGCGCAATTGCATGCAAGCATGATTCAGAACAGTTGAGATTAATTTACCTGTTTAACAAAAGAAAAGGTCTGTCAATCACAATTCAAATTACTGCTATTAAATCTTATTTACTGTGGAAAATAATAACTTTCACAATATTAATCACTCCATCATCATTAACAGCAGTAACAAAGAAACAAACAAGCAAGCGCGCAAAAAAAAACAGCAACAAGAAAGTAGTATCAAGGCCATAACAAACACAATGTAATACTGTAAAGCAAAATGAAAGAGAGAGCTCCTCCAAAAGCGGCGTATGGCTGCCTAAAATGACGGGGTAAAAATGGTCATACAAGTAAAAATCCACCCGTGCCAAAAAAACACAAGTGTATTTGGGAGTTTCAGCCCATGAATGCAAAAAATAGTTCCTTCAATGAAGACTTGATCTTATTGGCAACTTTTGGAGCGGAAAAAAAGAAAGTGCACAGGAGAACACTCAGTAAGTGACAATACGGAATTAATTCATTAGTCTCACTAAACAAAATCTGTTAATGAAAAAAAAAGTAATCCTTTAGGAACCCCCCCCCCCCCCCCCCCCTTGCCAAAAACAAAAGAAGAAAGAGTACAGCAGGTTGGGGAAATTCAGAAATTCTGCAATCTCAAATCAGTGGAGAAATAAAATTTAAAAACCATTATCAGTAGAAAAAGTCACTGCACCCAAGAAAAACATGAAATGAAAGATTGGTGTCCAGACAAAATGTCCAGTGTAGCATAAGATCTATATAAAGATATTGCATTTAAAGGTAATGATCTGGGGGAATCACTTTTATCAAATGTTCGCATGAGGACACATATTTCGTTGACAATTGTTTTGTTAACTATAATATTAAGAAGGGTATTAATGCATAAAAAAAGGCTTAAACTATCAAATGTGGTTGTATAAAAGTCAACTTTATTACAAACAAAAGGGATTAAACAAAAAATCTGTTTTGTGAAGCTTTCTTTCCTTTTAGTACGTCAGAGTTGGTATTTTTTTGGATAAGTTTCTTAATTTGCCTCTATCAACTTTTCAAGACTATCCTGAAACCTAATTCATGCATATAAATGTTCTGACCATGCATTCCTTAACAATTTTGTTGTGCAAATGCGGTTTCAGATTTGTTAATTGTTCAACAAAATTACCAAGCAAACAAACCAAACAAAAAGCAACAAAACTCTCAAGTACCTTCTGATCACTACCCTTCTGGAAAAAATGTCAGCAAAGCCAATTAACGGAGAGAATATAAGGTAAATAGAACATATCTACAATAAACTAATAGAAGGCTAGGCTAAAACACTTTTACAGAGACACAAACACATGAATATTGATTATGATCGAAGCAGGTATAAATGTTGTATTTTGTTGACAGGCGGTGAAAAACAGACAATTATTTCATATTGCCAAAAACTTTATGGTTATTACACCAAATTTGACAAACTTTCTCACAATCCCTGCAAGATGACAGCAAAGACTACCTTGAACTTCAAAATGCTGGTTCAAACTTATTAACCGTTCAAAAAAATCAGCAAACCAACCAAAAGGCAACAAAACTCTTCAGTACCCAACTACTACCCAGACCTGGGAACCCCTGTTTTGCACTTGGGGTATTCTCAAACAAACTTGGTGTATTTTCAGAAAAATGAGCGTAGTCCACACAGTATTTGAACATCCATGCTTGAAATATGCTTCACACGCATCCGTTGCACCGTTAATTAAGTTTATCAATACATTGAAAACAAATGGAATCCTTCAATGTTAATACTTAAACAAGAACTGTAATCATGTGTTAAAATACTGGATCGGCTTCGGGATGCACTTGTAAAGAAAAGTAGTCGAGGAATTTTGCTTGTCATATATTTTTTCTAATGACCGAACTGATCGTATTCTGGACAATCATGTGTACAAAATACAGCGAAATCGTATGGGTTCCCAGGTCTGACTACCAATTCGATCTCTGCTGGAAACATAATTCATCAAAGCAAATTAATGGAGGGAATGGTAAATAGAATTTCAAATAGCCAAAAACATTATGGTTATTACACCAAAATTGACAAACTTTCTTACAGTCCATGCAAGACGATAGCAAAGACTGCCTCAAACTTCAAAATGCGGGTTCAAATTTGTTAACTGTTAAGAAAAAACAGCAAACAAACCAAAAGGCAACAAAACGCTCCAGTACCTGACTACTACCCATTTTCTTCTGGAAACAAATATCATCAAAGCAAATTAATGGAGGGATTGGTAAATAGAATTTCATATTGCCAAAAATTGTATGGTTATATTACACCAAAATTGACAAACTTTCTCACAGTACATGTGTAACCGAGTGCCAAAACACAACAATCAACTTTGGGGGCGAAGTCCAATCAAACAGAATTGAGTATTTTAGAGCTTATTTCTTAGCCCAATGAAAACTCTTATGGTTACTCTGAGGAAACCAAGAACATACAGGATGACAGCAGCCGCCATACCCCATCACAAACAGAACTCTACAACGGAATCCACAGTTGTCTAGCTGGCGAGCTATAAATAACTCGCACTCAAAGGCCAACAACTCTGCAGAGCCTGTTGTGAAGGGCAACAGTAGTCTCCCTGTCACACATGCAAGATGACAGCAAAAACTGCCTCGAACTTCAAAATGCGGGTTCAAATTTGTCAACCGTTCAACAAAATCAGCAAACAAACCAAAATGCAACAAAACGCTCCAATACCTGACCACCACCAGTTCTCTTCTGGAAACAAAATTCATCAAAGCAAATTAATGGAGGGAATGGTACATAGAATCTGACTACAAAAAAAACTAATAGAAGGCTAAAAGAATTTTTAGGAAACATAAAGCAAAGAAGCATACAAAGTCTCAGTTATAGTAATTACCAAAGACATCATCAAAGTAAATCTACATTATATAAAGAATACATCATTACAATAAACAGACACTGGAAAAAAAATTACCGTACTTTCGGACTATCAGGCGCAACTTTTTTCCTCAACTTGAACACCTGCGCCCTATTGACTGGTATTGCCTTATGTATGGCTAAAGAAGAGTACACATGTACCCACATCCCTATACAAAGAAACCTAACACTCCCTCTCTTATGATAGTGCATGTTTCTGCTACTACATGTATCACCATGGTCGAGTTTTCTCTCAGACATCATTGGAGACCACCTCATACGGTCACTGACCTGGGGTAAGAAGGTCAGTGTCTGTAAACTGGGGCAGGCAGAGTTTCCTCTCAGACATCAAGAGACTCTCACAGATAAAACTTGGTCATTGACATGGGTAAGAAGGTCAGTGTCTGTAAACTGGGGCAGGAAGAGTTTCCTCTCAGACATCAATGACCCCGGGGAAGAAGGTCAGTGTCTGTAAACTGGGGGAGGAAGAGTTTTCTCTCAGACATCAATGACCCCGGGGAAGAAGGTCAGTGTCTGTAAACTGGGGCAGGAAGAGTTTCCTCTCAGACATCAATGACCCCGGGGAAGAAGGTCAGTGTCTGTAAACTGGGGCAGGAAGAGTTTCCTCTCAGACATCAATGACCCCGGGGAAGAAGGTCAGTGTCTGTAAACTGGGGCAGGAAGAGTTTCCTCTCAGACATCAATGACCCCGGGGAAGAAGGTCAGTGTCTGTAAACTGGGGCAGGAAGAGTTTCCTCTCAGACATCAATGACCCCGGGGAAGAAGGTCAGTGTCTGTAAACTGGGGCAGGAAGAGTTTCCTCTCAGACATCAATGACCCCGGGGAAGGTCAGTGTCTGTAAACTGGGGCAGGAAGAGTTTCCTCTCAGACATCAATGACCCCGGGGAAGAAGGTCAGTGTCTGTAAACTGGGGCAGGCAGCTGGTCTCAGCTGGAAAGTATAAATGACCTCAGGTCTCAAGGCCAACCAGCTATTACAATGCACATCCAGAGCAGATATTTCCTCTCTGTATTCTTCCTTTGATGTGCGGCCAATACACCAGATGCGCCTAATGTGATTTTTTTCCTCAATTTTATCTTAAAAGTGGGGGTTGCGCCCTACATAACAATTAAAGCGATAGTCAGAAAATAGTCGGAAAATACAGTACATAAGAAATGAAAAATCTATGTTGGGTGCATGTATTACATATATGTAGCAAGATACACTAAACAGCACATCAGCAAAACAACAGAACAAGCTAGCTTATGGTCTCATCCACAACCAATATATACAGCATGAGGATGAAGAAAGCTATGTCTTTACAAATGAAAAAGAAGAAAACACCAGCAAACACGCTACATACAAGCAAAACTACGTAAAAAAGACAACAACAAAAACATCAAAACACTCACCGATGGAGTAATGTTGTCGATCTGAGTTCGAAGCTTGAAGGTCAAGGTTGTACCAGTGGATGACCCCTGGCGTGTACCCACAAGAACCAGCATGGCTTCTGCAGGTCTGAGATAGCGGCTGGTAAACTCCACAGACAGAGGAATAGTCTGCCGAGGGGGGATAGTAACGGATGTACCCTTTGAGACGATGAAATCGCGCGAGTCACGGCCGGCCAGCAGAATATGGTAGGTCAAAGCCTTGGAGCTTGGATTGCTGATCTTGACCTGAAAGATGTATCAGAGAACTTTGAAGATCACCTACAAATGACCTTGAAAAGTTACAAAATGTATGCTGTGGTTCCTATCAGCACCGCCAATAGGGTATTCCCATTTATATCTTTATTCTCCAGAGTTCAGGATACACATGTGTAACTCAAGTGTCCCTGGCATATACCCTTCCCTAAAGAATAATTCACAAAGGATATTTTCATTATGCCATATTTTGCTGCATTTACAGGAGGTTCAGTCTGTCAATTGCTGAAAGCAATTGATGTTACTGTCCTTTTGGCATTTTAAAATTAGAGGAACCCTTTTTTAAGACCCCCTTCAATTTTAGGTTTACCCATGTAAACATCTTGCTTTTTTACATACTTGACTAAATGTTTTAACATTGAGGGGGAATCGAGACGACGGTCGTGGTGTATGTATGTGTGTGTGTGTGTGTGTGTGTGTGTGTGTGTGTGTGTGTGTGTGTGTGTGTGTGTCTGTCTGTCTGTGCGTGTGTGTGTGTGTAGAGCGATTCAGACTAAACTACTGGACCGATCTTTATGAAATTTGACATGAGAGTTCCTGGGAATGATATCCCCGGACGTTTTTTTCTTTTTTTCGATAAATACCTTTGATGACGTCATATCCGGCTTTTTGTAAAAGTTGAGGCGGCACTGTCAGTGTCACACCCTCATTTTTCAATCAAATTGATTGAAATTTTGGCCAAGCAATCTTCGACGAAGGCCGGACTTCGGTATTGCATTTCAGCTTGGTGGCTTAAAAATTAATTAATGACTTTGGTCATTAAAAATCTGAAAATTGTTAAAAAAAAAAATTATTTTTAAACGATCCAATTTTACGTTCATCTTATCCTTCATCATTTTCTGATTCCAAAAACATATAAATATGTTATATTCCGATTAAAAACAAGCTCTGAAAATCTATATATATATACGACTTCTGTCTGTCTGTCTGTCTGTCTGTCTGTCTGTCTGTCTGTCTGTCTGTCTGTCTGTCTGTTCGCGATGCACGGCCAAAGTTCTCGGTGGATCTTTTTCAAATTTGGACACCGTCTTCAGCTACACCCCGGACACAACCTCATCGATGAGATATTTCAACACGTGCTCTCAGCGCGCAGCGCTGTGCGCGCTGAACCGATTTTTTTTGTTTTGGTTGTTGTTGTTGTCGGGATCCACTACCAGTAACTCTTCCTTATCTTCTCCAGTGATTTTCAGCCGCGATTATCTCCCTTCCTCCGTGTGGCGTCAATCCATATTCCCGTTACTGGGTTACTATTTTTAGAAGGTCACTGCACGTTACTATTTTTAGAAGGTCTCCAGTGTTTTGCGCGTTTATCTCCTTTCCTTCGTGCCGGGTCCCAGGCACAGCCTGGTATTCGGCTTTACTTCTTCAGCCGGTACCCGGCGAAGCGGGTAATCATCTAGTTAAAAATATACAAATTATGATCAAAATTAAATTTCCGAAATCGATTTAAAAACAATTTCATCTTTTTGTCGGTTCCTGATTCCAAAAACATATAGATATGATATTAAAAACACGCTCAGAAAGTTCAAACGAAGAGAGGTACAGAAAAGCGTGCTATGCAGCACAGCGAAATCACTACCGCGCTGAACAGGCTCGTCAGTTTCACTCCGTTATGCACAAGCGGAGGACTACGGTCATTGTGAAAAAATGCAGTGCGTTCAGTTTCATTCTGTGAGTTCCACAGCTTGACTAAATGTAGTAATTTCGCTTTTTTAGATTTTCTGTTCATAACTTCTCTAAATGTACCTCCCTTTTAAGACTCACTCCTTTTCTAGGCCTGATTCCAATTCCTTTGTTCTATCCTCAATGTTTTCATCATATGAACCCTATGTCTCTAAAACCATGGAACAACTTGAGGCCCTGACCTGTCTGGTGACGGTGCTGTGAAGAGTCCCAGTGAAGTCCATGGTGGCCTTGGACAGGTACTGTGGCAGGATGTGGAACAGCTGCACCACGAACAGCAACATCATCACAGGGTTCGGATCCGTGATGTCAACCGCCTGGAACAGACAAAAGGCACAACCTGAAAAACAGCTGAGAAGCAGTCTATACTAGCTGCTGTTCACATGGCCTCTTTCAACGGACTCTTTGTCAATTTGGCAAGACAAAATCGTGGAGCACTTGTTCCTACTGTGATACAGTGGAACCCCCCTTTTAAGACCCCCCCAAGTTTAAGACTTCCTCCCTTTTAAGACCCTGTTTTCTTAGACTTTCTGTACGTAAATTTACCTCCATTTTAAATCTCTCTCAGATTTGTATAGGTCTATAAAGAGGGGTTTTACTGTACCAGCAATGATTCACTCACGATCACAACAATTCTCATCTGATCACTTCAAATTCATCGCTGTCTCTCACCTGGATGTCATAGTCCATGCCAGCGTAGCGCAAGGCGGTGACCACTTTGAGGGCGTTGTGCAGACACTGCTCAGCTGTGGTGGGGTGTGTGTACATATCCTCCAGGTGCGACTTGGTCTGCACAGATGAGAAACGCGGTAGAAAATCAAGACATCATCCACATTTGTAATGACCAAAATCATTGATGAATTTTTTAGCTTCCAAGCTGAAATGCAATCCCATAGTCCGGGCTTCGTCGAAGATTGCTTGACCAAAATGTCAACCAATTTTATCCAAAAATGAGGATGGGACAGTGCCGCTTCAACTTTCACAAAAAGCCAGATAATGACGTGATCAACGTCATTTATCCAAGAAAATGAAAAATATGTCTGGGGATATCATTCTCAGGAACTCTCATGTGAAGTTTCATAAAGATAGGTCAAGTAGTTTTCTTGGAATCGCTCTACACATAAAAACACACACAGACACCACCACCCTCGTCTCGATTCCCCGTCTATGTTAAAACATTTAGTCAAAACTTGACTAAATATAAAAAACCTACTGGCAGAAAAACTAACCACAAAAGGCATGTGCGCTCCAATGACGGCACCCAGCACCAATCCGTCCATGAGGTCCAGTTCGAAGTTGACGACCCAGCGAGGGGAGGGCACTCCGCCCTTCTTGCCGTTCTGCCAGACGGAGTTGCGAGACGTGTTGTAGTAGTGGTTGAGCCAAGCCAGCAGGTGGCGCTCTCCGATGCTGTAGATGTTGCTGGCCAGAGGGTCAGGGCTGACCGGTGGGAGGTCCTCATCTTTGGCCACTGGCAAAGTCTTGTAAGCCCGCGGGGTCACCTTGGCTAGAATCAGTGTCTGTGAGAAGAAGCAAGATAGCACTGAATTTATCAGGGTCCTAGTCATTGTGTGTGTGTGTGTTTGTGTGTGTGTGTGTGTGTGTGTGTGTGTGTGTGTGTGTGTGTGTGTGTGTGTGTGTGTGTGTGTGTGTGTATGAGTGCATGTGTGTGTGAGTGTACGTGCGTGCATGTTTTGTTACAGTTACACATTGAAAAATATGAGAAAAGTATTGGGGAAAAAAAAAACAAGGTTAAAAAAAGGGAAGATCTGAAGACAGGCATCATTTCAATTTGCATTGAGAGGACACCTCCCACAAAAGGACACATCCTCTTGTCCTGCAGTCTAAAGATTTGACCCTTCATGAGAAGACAGATGTAATGCAATGCAATGATACTTTGAACCGGTCCCAAGATCACCCTCTCTTAAAAAAAACACTGTGCACCCAGGTCTGTTTCCAAATGCCTCCTTCATAAACTCACCTTGAGAATCTGCAACAGGATGTCGGTCTCCGCTCTACTGGACACAGCCTTGAAGACCTCCTTCCCCGTGTCCTAAAAGACCTCCTCTTTAGAAGAGAGGCCTCACCTATTTCCCACTCTTTCCCATTACAGCTGTTTGCCCAACTCACCTTGAGAATCTGCAACAGGATGTCAATCCAGGCTCTCTTGGAGACAGCCTCAAAGACCTCCTCCATGTCCTAAAAGCCTCCTCCTTAGAAAAGAGGCCTCGCAATATTTTTAACACTGCTATCTCCCCTTACAGCTCTTTGCCCAACTCACCTTGAGAATCTGCAACAAGATATCAGTCCAGGCTCTCTTGGAGACAGCCTCAAAGACCTCCACCTCCATGTCCTCTTCGAAGGTGATGGCGGCAGCCTCCTCAAACAGGCCCTGCATACGCAGCTCATCCTGGATCTCCATCTGCAGTCGCTGCCAGATCTTGAAGTCCCGGGGCGTCATCAGGTATTCTGGCCGGATGGACGCCAGACACGCCCCTTGACATCTAAGGGATCAAACAAATGTAAAATTGAATCATCGTCTGCTTCTTGTCATCTAAGTGTTTGAACAAAATTAAAACTGAATTGCATCCTTTAGCATACTTTTTCCAAGGTTAAGGGCAGACACCACAGTGAAAAAAGTGATTTTTTTGTTCCCTGGTCATTTCCGTTTTCTTTCTGATTCTGGATTTTGAACCTCTTCTGGTTACTCTGATGTACTGATTTTAGATCAGAATTAATCATAAACGGTCAAAACGGCTAAATGAACAATGTATGTGTATGCAATTGTGTATTGAAAACACACAAAACAGCAAAAAAATGCGTATGTTTGAGTGGTGACTGTGAGTCAAACAAATCGTGAACGGTAGTCACGTTTGCATGACTGGAATGAGTTGTCTTTTCTTTGCTAGGATCAGTTCATACCGCGGACAACGGGAATTTCCGTTTACTGGTTTCGCGCCGTTAGTAACAGCAACAAGAAAACATTCCAAAGAGCCGAAGAGAACCGATGAAGATTCCGGGAAATTCCGTATGAACAATTTTCGCTACTGACCAATCGAATCGCGGATATTAAACTTCGTTTATGCTCGGTCTCGTTCGGTTCGATTCGGCCTTCCCAGAATGCAATATTCTTCAATTTCCGCCAGATCTTGCCAAAGGCGATGTGAAACATCTACAGCTGCGATTTTCCTTGGATATCTTTGTGGAATCTTCAGTTTATCACACGTTTTACCCCGATTTCAGTGCTAGACACGCAAAGGATGATTATTGGGTAAAATCAGATCAGTTGCAGAGGCTGGCGTGACAGAAGTTTAAAAAGAAAGTGCGAGTCGATAGTGTCGTCTGCTATTGCTACGAACGAATCGGAAGATCAAGTTTGTGCATTCAACTTCGTCCAGAATGAAAATTGGCTGGAAACTATATGCTGCTTCCCTTGCAACAGCTGGGTTGGAGCAAGAAATCACCATCGGTGGTGTACGTTTGAAGCACGTTTCCATGTGTGTTTTGAACCACGACTTATTTTAGAGTTGCGGAGCGGAATGTGTACGGCAGTAAGGACAACACGGAGTTCGCCATTTATGGCAACGAAAAGGCAGACCCTGTATCTTTTTTCGGGAAAAAAGCAAATAAACTGCTTAAAAAAAGAACAATCAATACAAAAATGACTTTGTTCAGCCATGGTGCAACACCATGCATCTCCTGGGAAATCTGCTGCAGCTGAATACTAGCCCAAGCAGAGCAGTAAAGATTCCAAGCAGCTGATAAAGCTTGTAGTAGGTATGCATTTTTTCTTCTTTTTTTTGACAGAAATGTAGAAGTTTATACATGTGTTTGGTTATGTTTGCGGCTCTGGCTCTGTGTGTTCATGTGTGTGACTGTGTGTGACTGCTGAAGAAGAGAATCTTACAACAACCTGATGCAAAGAAACTGAATAGGATGCAAAGTCAGTAATGTGCGGCTACTGTGAAGCTTGGTTGTCACAAGGTTTGTCCTGTTGGGGCAAAACATCTGTTCTTTCCTCGTTTATTTTCTTGAGCATATTACTTATAGCTTCCTCCTGTGATCAAAGTTTTCTTGTGGCACAAACAAACATGCATTCACATGGACCAGTGAGTGAACATTGCTTGTGGTCATACTTCCCATGCAGACCATATGGTTTCTGCATGCAGTCAGAGACATACATACAGAGATGCGAAGCGAGGGCCGCTCGCATGAAGTATGTGCAATAGCTGTAGACCAGACCAGCACTGCCTTAGCACCGTTCACATGATTTTTCAACATCTTTTTGTTCACTGCTTGACTATTAGCACTGACATAAGCATGCGCCGAAATAACGTGTTATCACATATTACAATACCTGTTTTTCAAATGTGTGTGTAGGGGGGGGGGGGGGGGGGGGGGGGGGGGGGGGGGGGGGGGGGGGGTGGGGGTCATTGTTGGGAAAATGTGAATAGCCGTATTGAGTTTGTAATAGACATATCATATTATTAATTTTGAATTTATGTACTCTACAGATGGTGAGGTGGAAGCTGGAGAGGAGCTTCCAAAGTACCCATGGCACTGCATGGCAATTCACAGAAGTCAACCCTAATATCGTAGTATAAAAAGTAAAGGACACTGTTATAAATTTCCCTGATAAATCAAAGCAAGTCCAAAAGAGGTCCAAGATAAGAGGCTTCACTGATAACAATTTGGGAATTATGGATGGGCATACTTTATGCAGCGTGCACATAACGGATGAGAGTTGATCATTGTGACCTTGGAACAGGTTCCTTGGTGCTTGCAGAACACTGGCTGTTTTTTTTTAACATTTTGTTGAATTTAGTTTCCGTTTTTCTTGTGGAACTCAGCAAGACTTGTTGTTTTGTCAGTGTTGTTTTGTTACATGTTTCGTAAACGTTTGTGTGAAAAAAAATCATTTTCTTCATGTTTTGTGCATTTTCTCAAAACTACTTTTTTGTCACTTCAAAAGCCTAAGGCTTTTTTTCTAATAAACTTGCGTTGTTGAAACTTTGCGTACATCTTGAGTGTGTTATTTTGCAGAAACTGATTGAGGGATTTGTTGAAAAAAAAAATTCTTCAGAAGTTATACCCTTTTTGGGGGCGTTTTTTCATGAAATTCAACATCACTCACTTTCATCATTGATATTTTTTAAATGACTTGAGATATCAAAAAAAGCCTCAATCAGTTTCTCGGCATTGTGCTGAAGTATAAATAACAAGCATCAAAACTAAATTTCATGCAGTTTTAAAAAAGCCTTAGGGTTTTAAAAAGGGGCAGTTTGGTGGCCATCTTGGATTGCTACCATGGCAACCGATGGTCCAATTTTTATTTTTTTTCCATTTTCTCAGGAGATAGACTGAGTACTTAAATTCTAAAACAATTGTTGACCCAAGAGTTATGAAACAAAAAAAATCACTTTTAACACCAGTGCCTGGGACTTTCGTTGCCTTTTTCCTAACTTGGGCAGACTGAAGCTGAGCAGACTCCTAGTTATAAAAAGACAAGGATTCTTGAATATTAAGCAACAACTCAGGTCGTCATTTAAACCTGGACCATCTAATTCTTGCATTATGAAAGGGCCGTTGCCATGGAAAGTACTTGGTAAAATCTCATTGTCGGGTATTGGGAATACAAGATGTTAGCTTAATATACAGATTCTATCCCATTCTAAGGTCCCTCAGATTCCACGAAATCAATCTGCTTCAGCTGCTTATGGGTGAAGAACTACACATGGAAAATCCATGCAGGTAAAACAACATTAAGTCTTTAACTCTTAACGTCCTGTAAGGTTTTTTGCATGTCCCAGTGCAAATCCTATAAGGATTTGGGAAAAAGAGACAAAATTTGGGTGTGTTCAATAAAAAAAATCATATTTTTATTGTTTATGGATGGATTTACTTGATATTTTTTTTGACCATAGATCACTCTGTCCACTATCATCATCACCACCATCGAAGTCATTCTCCACATTTCTTACCTCAAACCCGTGAAAAGACATGTCACTATCACTGTCACTCATCTCCATGTTGAATTTTGAAAGCTAACACAAGAAATCCGAACAAAATCCGTCCACAAAAATCGAAATCACATTCAAAAGTCCTGAGAAAAAACGACCGGCAGCCATGCCATGTGCATCGAAGGACTAAAGCTGTTTTCCAATGCAGGAGAGCATCGGAAGGCTGGTAACTCTTGTTTAATGACACTAGCAGAGAACGCGCGGTACCGCGCGGTTCAGGATTATTGACGTCAAGCGGAACCGCGCGGTACAGGACGTTAAGAGTTAAGTCCTGCTTACCTGAGGAAGGTGAGCAGAGTGGAGTGTTGCCAGTAAATCTGTTTTACTCGCTCCACAGGGTCGACAGGTAGAGGGGAGTTGATGGGGATGCCAGGGACCGAGCGGCCGCTCAGGTGACCGATCATGTCGTAAATTGTCTTGGAGTCTTTTCTGCCGCCACCGGCCCCACGCAACATGACTCCTTCTCCCAGCTTTCGACTGATGCTCCTGTTTCAACAACAGAAAAACGTTTTCTTTTAAGAATTTTAAAACACAATTTCAATGGCCATAAGCCCTGTGTTTCTGCGGCTCGGTTGGTAACGGATGTGACTTGCTTGGCACACAACATACTTTTCATCTTAATCCACAGTACCCTATATCTTACTTTGCAGTTTACAATAAATGTGCCGCAAAATCAGTTTGAGTAAGTCTCACTCTGTCTCAGACCGTGTACGTGTATGTTCCAAACCCTTGCATCTGCTTATTTACCAACATTATAGCGCAGCTGCTCACATTTCCCCCCTATTCCAACAGTGCCTACATTCTCAATCAAAAATGTTTTCGCTCCTGTTACACCAACCTCGAATGGCCATCTTTGGTTCTGAGGCCACACAAATTCAAGAAGCATTCTCCAATTACCGTAAAATCCCTAGCAAACGCCCACCCCCCCCCCCCCCCCCCCCCCCTCCGCACAGATTTCCGGTAAAAGTAGGGGGTGGGAGTTTGCTAGGTATACACCCCTTTGCAAGATAAAGTGTCATCACATTTTCACGAGAGAAAAAAGTGATACAACCAAGTGATTTATGCAATTTTAATGAAAAATAAACACACCGTTTGTTTACACAAATAAAGATCAAAGTTCTGTAATAGAAAAAAAAGAAAAGAAGAAGAACACAAGTGACCTTGATTCTTCTAATTCTCAGAATAACGTCAGCATAAACACAGTTTCTTCTCTTGTTTGGAGATCTGGTAGGGTTGATGATACTGGGCTCATTCTAGTCCTTCGAAGTCAACATCATCGTCTTCACTGTCGTCTCAACTCTCAGCTTCTTCTGGAGCATCTCCATTGCCGTGATCGCGAGGTAGGATAGCGCCGATTTCATCTGGAAACCACTCAAGTATTTTATCATCTTGGGAACCGTCCATGGCGTTTGAAATTGCGCACCTGAGAAAGGACGTAATGCTCGTTTCAGGTCGTATGTTCTCCCACGCCTTGCTGACCCAGTTGATGACGTCTTGCATTCTAGGCTGCTTGAGGTTGCCAGCAGCTGTCGGTGGTCTTGCTTCTCTCATCCACTCAACCCAGCTGTCTCTGATGTCATCTTTAAAAGGTTTGGTGAAACCGACCCGAATCATCATGTGGTCCATGTTCATTATATTGGACAGATGGCAGTCATGGCGATGACGAAGTCGCAGAATATTTTGACGGAATTGAAGAAGTTAATCTTCGAAGTCAGCAGGGACCCTTTGGCTGGCAGTGGTTCCTCGTCGAGAAGAAACTGTGTGGCGCAGTTTCCAGCGCTTCAGCCACATGTCTGATGCTACAAAGCCTTGCACATTAAAAGCACCTGCCAATTTTATCGCCTTGTGCTGTAGGTCTTTATTCCTCCCTCCCACCCCACCCCCCCCCCCCCCCCAAAAAAAAAGAGGCAAACCATCGAACAGTGTGCACAAATCGTAGATAAAGGAGGCCGACTGTCTTAAAGCAAATTTTTAAAAAAACGGGGTGGGCGTTTGCTAGGTATGGACCCCTCTGCATAACTTTTGGCCAAAAGTGGGGGATGGGCGTTTGCTTAGGATACTGGGCGTTTGCTAGGGATTTTACGGTACTTACATTCTCATCGTATCTGGGATGCTGATGGGGAATGGACCGCCGGGCCAACCCTGAGCGGAGAACCATCGCTGTGCTGCTCCCAGCACCTCCATGTGAAAGATCCCCTCTTCTGAATCCTCGTCAGGGAACATGGCCGAACCCAGTCGTGATGCCGCCTCTGGTGGGTGGTTCTGAGCACGACTATGGAACTCGGAGCTGGTGGGCGGTTTGTTCATTGCACCATCGCGAGGTCCTGGGGTGCTGTTGCCTGTGGAGTCTGTGCATTGAAAGGTGAGAAAAATTTAATGAAGACTTTGGTTGGGTTGGTTTAAAGAGTGTTTTATTCAACAATTCATGGACCGCAACACAGTGGCCTAGTGGTAAGGCGTCCGCCCAGTGAGCGGGAGGTCGTGGGTTCGAACCCAGGCCGGGTCATACCTAAGACTTTAAAATTGGGAATCTAGTGACAGCTCCGCCTGGCGTCTGGCATTATGGGGTTAGTGCTAGGACTGGTTGGTCCGGTGTCAGAATAATGTGACTGGGTGAGACATGAAGCCTGTGCTGCGACTTATGTCTTGTGTGTGGCGCACGTTAAATGTCAAAGCAGCACCGCCCTGATATCACCCTTCGTGGTGGACTGGGCGTTAAGCAAACAAACAAATAATTCATGAATATAATATATAATAAGCATGTTAATAAGACCAACAACAAGCTATAAGCTTACAGTGGTGATCCTTTGGTTCGGTTCAGGGGGGGGACAGGGGTAGGTCTGAAAACAGGAGAAAAGATCGGACCATGCTGAAGCCTTAATTTTTCTTCCTGCAATTAAAAAAATGGCCTGGATAATTTTCGTCCTGCGTTCGTTTTTGTTTCTCTGGTGGTTATACTTTTGTGTTTGTTTCCCGGAACAAAAGGTGCAGTTATACTGCATCCAGCAGGTGAAATATGAGATCACTTACAATAACACAGCTGCAACAGAAATACAATTCCTCCCATACAAGCTTTGGTTTCACTATATTAAAACTTAACATTTGCACTAATTATTTCAATATCATGTCAAATATTGCAAGAATATTACTCAAAAACCTTCAGACTGTTAGGAAACAGCAAATTTTACAGAAAGAAATACTGTATAATATGTGTTGTACCTATCTACTAGATAAACAAAATTGATCCACTCAAACATCAAAGAAACCAAGAAGGAACAATAACAAATAAAAATATAAAAAAAACATTCATGCAGTGGAACCCAAGCAAATATCTGTCAAGCTAAATGCTACACATATACAAAACAAATACTTAAACAACATATTATATGTATCTATTATCTACATGCATCTTTCATGCTTTTTCTCTTAAAACTGAATTGCATTCAAAAAAACTTTCAAAAAAATACCCCAACTTCAATCAGAACTTGGATATACCTATACAGACTTGGCATTTCTTCTGTACCAGATGGAGGCTATTAAGGCGTATTGTTCTTTCTCTCTCTTCTCTTACCTTTTTCCTCGCTGCCTCTGCATCATTCATCCAACCACAGAAATTCACAGATGAGGACATGAGCAATCAAGGTAATCAAAGAAGGAAGGATGTTTGCAGGAAACACACTTGTGTATAGGAACAGAAGCATGTGTGGGTGCACACACACACGTACACACACACTATATACCCACACATACACACTTATGCACATCCTCAGACTACAAAGACACACTGACCTGCACACTCGCAAACACCAACCCACCAACACATGTACCGTACTTTCAGGATTAATTAGGCTACTGATATGCATGCTTCTGTTTCTATGACCTGGACAAAAGTTTCCTCTCAGACATCAAAGATGTCGTCTCAAAGTAGAAAACTCGGTCATTGACCCGGGGTCAGAAGGTCCGTGTCTGTAAACCAGGGCAAGCAGAGCTGGACTCAGTTGAAAATGCGGTCACTGACCTGAGGTCGCAAGGCCAAACAGCTCTCAGAATGCAGACTCTTTGATCTCACCGCACATCTTGGAGAAAACGTATAACAGTACACTTCCTTTGACATGCGGCCAATACACCAAAAGCGCCTAATGTGTGGATTTTTGTCATTTTAACCATAAAAATGAGGGTTGTGCCTTTTACTTCTTGACATTCTTCTTCACCGTTCGAGGGTTGTGATGGGCCTTTTACAATGAAGCGCCTTTTAGTCCCGAAAATACGGTACACACCAGATCCCACTTCCAAAGTCAGTTTCCAAGCCAACTCTTACCTGTGGCACTGGGGGAGTTTTCATAGCTGGAGGAGGAGATCTGGAAGGCGGAAGAGGTGGCGGAGGTAGAGGGTCGACTATATAAGCCTTTGGGGGAATGCACTGGTAAGATCATGGCCTCCATGTACCCCTTCTCTCCTTTCACCTCCTGCGTACAAAACAGTTCAGAAATCTTTGCATGCGAGAGAAAGGCGCACATAAATTCTAACCTTCTCTCTTTTCACCTCCTGCGTACAAAACAGTTCAGAAATCTTTGCATGCGAGAGAAAGGCGCACATAAATTCTAACCTTCTCTCTTTTCACCTCCTGCATACAAAACAGTTCAGAAATCTTTGCATGCGAGAGAAAAGCACACATAAATTCTAACCTTCTCTCTTTTCACCTGCTGCGTACAAAACAATTCAGAAATGTTCGCATGTGAGAGAAAAGCACATATAAATTCTAACCTTCTCTCTTTTCACCTCCTGCGTACAAAACAATTCAGAAATCTTTGCATGCAAGAGAAAAGCACATATAAATTCTAACCTTCTCTCCTTTCACCTCCTGCGTACAAAACAGTTCAGAAATCTTTGCATGCGAGAGAAAGGCGCACATAAATTCTAACCTTCTCTCTTTTCACCTCCTGCGTACAAAACAGTTCAGAAATCTTTGCATGCGAGAGAAAGGCACATATAATTTCTAACCTTCTCTCCTTTCACCTCCTGCGTACAAAACAGTTCAGAAATCTTTGCATGCGAGAGAAAGGCGCACATACATTCTAACCTTCTCTCCTTTCACCTGCTGCGTACAAAACAGTTCAGAAATCTTTGCATGCAAGAGAAAGGCGCATATAAATTCTAACCTTCTCTCTTTTCACCTGCTGCGTACAAAACAGTTCAGAAATCTTTGCATGCGAGAGAAAGGCGCACATACATTCTAACCTTCTCTCCTTTCACCTGCTGCGTACAAAACAGTTCAGAAATCTTTGCATGCGAGAGAAAGGCGCACATACATTCTAACCTTCTCTCCTTTCACCTGCTGCGTACAAAACAGTTCAGAAATCTTTGCATGCAAGAGAAAGGCGCATATAAATTCTAACATTTCAAATACAATGGAACCCCCCTTTAAAGCCAGTCCTTAATTGAGCCTGAAATCGACTTCGCAAAGTCTTTTCACAGAAACCTCAGTGCTAAAGCTTCGTACAGCCTGCTTTGCAAAATATACTTGGCGTAGTCGACTTTGCCCAGTTAAGGACAGGCTTTACAACCTCAAAGTGGGCGGGGATGTAGCTCAGTCGGTAGCGCGCTAGATTTGTATCCAGTTGGCCGCTGTCAGCGTGAGTTCGTCCCCACGTTCGGCGAGAGATTTATTTCTCAGAGTCAACTTTGTGTGCAGACTCTCCTTGGTGTCCGAACACCCCCGTGTGTACACGCAAGCACAAGACCAAGTGCGCACGAAAAAGATCCTCAGTGTAATCCATGTCAGAGTTCGGTGGGTTATAGAAACACGAAAATACCCAGCATGCTTCCTCCGAAAACAGCGTATGGCTGCCTAAATGGCGGGGTAAAAAACGGTCATACACGTAAAATTCCACTCGTGCAAAAAACACGAGTGTACGTGGGAGTTTCAGCCCACGAACGAAGAAGAAGAAGAAGAAGAAGAAGAAGACAACCTCAAAAAATCTGAGAAAATCATGTCTTAAAAAGGAGAAAGTCTTGAAATAGGGGGTAAATTTACTAAGGTTATGAACAGAAAATTTGAGAAAACAGAGTTTTAAAAGGGAGGGAATCTTAAACTCGGGGGTCTTAAAAAGGGCCCGTTCCACTTTAATTAACGTCTTTTAACAGGCGAGTTACCCAAAAGTGATTCTTCTCCTTTCTGCCTCTATTTTGAGTGGAGACTATCAGAAAGAACAACTTTCAGAGAGGAATGGTTTGTATGAGACACTAAAGACACACAGTAATATGAAACAAAAGTGGTCTGGGTGGCCGAGTGGTAACGCACTTGGTAACGCACTTGCGCTCGGAAGCGAGAGGTTGCGAGTTCGACCCTGGGTCAGGGCGTTAGCAATTTTCTCCCCCCTTTCCTAACCTAGGTGGTGGGTTCAAGTGCTAGTCTTTCGGATGAGACGATAAACCGAGGTCCCTTCGTGTACACTACATTGGGGTATGCACGTTAAAGATCCCACGATTGACAAAAGAGTCTTTCCTGGCAAAATTGTATAGGCGTAGATAAAAATGTCCACCAAAATACCCGTGTGACCTGGAATAATAGGCCGTGAAAGGTGGATGCAGCGCCTAAAGGCAGTCGATCTACTGGCCGATGTGAATGCGTGATATATTGTGTAAAAAATTCCATCTCACACGGCATTAATAGGTAACATGCGCCTTGAGTCGCCTTGTGTGGTGAGATACGTGCGCGATATAAATCCTCGTAAATAAATAAATAAAAAAATAAACATGGCCTGGTGTTTATAACGCAGCTCTTCAGTGTCTCTGGTTCAAGGTTTGACCCAAGCTAGGACAGAATGAGAAATCTGTACACTTGCATCCTACTTTCCTTTCTACCAGAGCCTGCGCTGCTTTTGTATACACAGCATGCACCAAGATGATAGCACTTTAAAATTCCCATTCTCAACTATGAACATTCAAAAGAGGTCGATATGGCAGCCAGTAATTCTTCCCAATCCCATGCACAATTTTTTTGTTTGCTTAACGCCCAGTCCACCACGAAGGGTGATATCAGGGCGGTGCTGCTTTGACATTTAACGTGCGCCACACACAAGACAGAAGTCGCAGCACAGGCTTCATGTCTCACCCAGTCACATTATTCTGACACCGGACCAACCAGTCCTAGCACTAACCCCATAATGCCAGACGCCAGGCAGAGCAGCCACTAGATTGCCAATTTTAAAGTCTTAGGTATGGCCCGGCCTGGGTTCGAACCCACGACCTCCCGCTCACTGGGCGGACGCCTTACCACTAGGCCACTGCACATGCACAATCCCTTCAAGACAACATACAGCCTTAAAATACATACTGGCACCGAAATCATGATTGCAGGAAAAGAAGAACTGAAGAAGTCTTGTAACCAAGCCTGTATGAAATTCAACTCAAATTTACCTCTCTCACAATGGTGTGAGATGTGCGGTTCAGTGCAAGGAAAGGATAGCAGCTCAGGATGCTGTTGTCTGCTGTTGCCGTCAGTGGAATGGAGAAACTGAAAACAAAGAAAAGATTGCTGAAGTTCGATGTCTCTTTCCAGACATTTCTTGTCAAGGTCATTTTCCTGGACTGATTTTTACATTATTTCTAAATATTTCAAGAACAAAACAATTAAGCAGGCATATCTGCAAGGCCAAACAGGCTACCATAGGCATATGCAACTTAACACACATGTTCAAAAGAAGTTGAGCACATGCACACACACACACACACACACACACACTCTCTCTCTCTCTCTCTCTCTCTCTCTCTCTCTCTCTCTCTCTCTCTCTCTCTCTCTCTCTCTCTCTCTCTCTCTCTCTCTCTCTCTCTCTCTCTCTCTCTCTCTCTCTCTCTCTCTCTCTCTCTCTCTCTCTCTCTCTCTCTCTCTCTCTCTCTCTCTCTCTCTCTCTCGTAATAGAGAAAATGTATAATATGCTTCCACAAGCACACTAATGTTTGTTATACTTTTCCCTACAGGATTCTGTTTTATTTGATTTCTTTTTTTATTCTTCATACTTGTTCTTCGTTTCATGTGTGTATTATAGTAGGGACTGGCTGTAAGAAAGGACCATATGGACCTAATGCTATCATCCCTCGTAATAAAGTTTTCGAGTTCGAGTTCTCTCTCTCCCTCTTCCTCTCCCTCTCTCTCAGCCCACATGTCCATCACTGACCAGCGGCCCTGTGAATCCCGGAAGACGATGGGCTTTGTGAAGGAGACTGGCTTTGGACTGGAGAAGGTCACCCTGCACGGCAGGTAGCACGGGTCAATCTGACCACTGTCCCCAGCACACTGCTGGACATCTGCAAAACAAACAGCAACTTCATCAACACTTTCTCAATGTTCTTCAGCTCTTATATGAGGGGAGATACACTGGTACCTGTAATGCAAGTCTCCTCTTTGATGAAAGGGCAACTTCAAATAAAGAACACCTTTCGTTGATCTTTTTTCTGAATTGATTGAGTACACTGGAACCCCCTTTTTAAGACCGCCCCAATTCAAGACTTCCTCCCTTTTAAGACTGCCGTCTTGGATTTTCTGTTCGTAACCTCTGTAATTTTACTCCCTTCATTTCAAGACCTGCTTTTCTCTGATTTTTTTAAGGCCTTGAAAGGGTGGTCCCCCCGTATCTGACACCTATGTCAATCTGCAAAATGAATTCATCAGAATACTTCAACTCTGCACTGTGAGCAGCCCGGCTGTTGATTTCTGGTATGTGTCCAAGTGGAAGGATACTCTTACCACATGTAAAAGCCTAACATATCTCAACAGTAAAGGAGGTCTAGAGAAGTGAAGTAGAGGAGCCTTACCATTGCCTTGCAGGAAGGTGACTTTGACGGGAAAGATCTTTTCGCCATCGTCACATTCCACTTCTGGCGTCTCCACTGTCAGCTGACTGGCCCTGAAATCACACACAAATATTCTGCCTGCATCTGCTGAAGTATAGCTGCCTGAATCCACCAGGGGACATTAATTCAAACAAATTACAAGTTGTATAAAAACAACATTTGCTTTTTTTTTTCTTTCAATTGCCGTAAATAACTGTCAGGGTTTATATTGGCTATATTAGAGTTGTGCCCCTTCAAAACAGTGAGACAAGCAATTCTGATCAGTAATGGCAAGTGATCATTGGTTTCAAGGTGATGTATGAGCTACCTGCTGTGTATTTTTTGCAACGACCACTCGATATGACACCTTTATCTGAACTCGCAATTCATAGCTGCCGTGAACGCTTGCCTACACTCTTCAGTGGCCAGGGATATTGCCTCACTGTTATAAAGTGGGGCAACTCTTCCAAAAAACAATTAAAAAAACCTCACAGAGTTACTTCCAAACTTTTACTTCTTCAAAACAATGAGGTAAACATGCCTGGCTACCGATTTGTGAAGAAATCTATCGTACTTACTGCTGATACTGTGAAGCCAGCACGTTGAACTCGCAGTGGATGTCAGTGAGGAGGGGCACGGGGGTCATGCAGATGCCCGGAGGATCGAACCACACCTTTGGCTCCTGCAGCTTCCCTGTGATGTAGAGCATCTGGTACGGCGTGTCCCACTGTTCGTTGATTATCACCGGTACCACGGCATCGTACAAGCCAGGCTCACCTGCACATATTGTGGAAAGGAGGTTTGTAAGTGTTATGTTATTTAACCTACAAGGAATGAACGATATTTATCACTGATGATTGGCTTTTTGAGATCAAATCTATCAATGTAAACACAAGGACATTAAGGACACACTCTCATACAAACTCTCACACAAACAAGTTTGTGACAGGGTGAACTGTCCAAACACACACACACACACACACACACACACACACACACACACACACACACACACACACACACACACACACACAGTCCACAAACACACACACAAACGCTTTTCCTGTAGGAGCCTGTCACTGACCAACCTGCCCCTCCCAACTGACTCCCACCCCCCATTCCCAAACAAACAAACAAATCATCTACTCACGAGGGCAAAAGAAAACATTGATGGCCATAGTCTGCCCAGGGTCCAGCTCCCCTTCGATGCCCTTGGATTTGCCGAAGGAGATAAACGGCACGCCGGAGTGGTGCAGGAACTTGAGAATGCCGTCCTCCATGGCCTTGCTGACCTTGCGTAGGTCGAAGCCCCACTTCAGCTTGTCCACGGAGTTGTTGACCAGCACGATGGACTGCAAGCAGTGAGGAGATTTTGTGTTTTGTGCTGAACCGAGTTCAAGAAGGATATAGCTTGATTTTTTAATTAAGTATAGTATTCTACATGTACATGTATTCTTAATCTGAATATGTTCTGTAATTTGTGTCTACATATTTTTAAATAAACAAAAATATTTTTTCTTTTTTTTTTTTACATAATTTTGCTTTATGTATAGTGAGCTTTGAGTTTCTTATGTTTGTTCAGTACCTTTTTTAAATCAATACAGATATCTTAAATAATTTACCTGCATGCCTAAAGGCTTTCCTTAATTGAGCGATGGCTTTGCATAGTCTTTTTACCCAAAATCAGTGCCAAAGCATTGTGCAGCTGGCTTCGTGAAGTCAGTTTCACACAATTAATTTGAGGCTTTAGAGACAAGGATATGAACTTTATCATGGTTAGGATTATCACTGCACTGTTCAACCCCCAAGACTTGACAATTATACTCTTCAGCCCTGGTGGAAAGAATTGAAGTCATACCACTTTGCATAGAACAAAACTTAATTGCATAAAAGGGCTTGAAGAAAGAAAGAAAACTACATGTACACATTTCACACTGTTGAACTCTTTCAGTCTGTACACAAAATAAAAGCTGCATTAATGCACTAATCTTAAGAGATTTCTTGCCATGTTAACTGAGTGAATATAATCTAATTGTCAAATGAATCAGTTTGAAAAAAAAGAATGCATGCATACACAATGCATTACGATAATAAATATGATGAGAACAATGTGTTTTGGGCGTGTGATGCATCATATATTTTGAAGTATCCAAAGCTTGTTGAGACATGGGGTAAAACGGTGCAAGAAAAAAATGTGACGGAAAAATATGACCAAAAAATCCACACACAAAAGATGTTGCAATGCATGCTCAGGACCTTCATCGACTGTGGTTTCTGTTGTTTACGTCCAACAGACAAGAATAAAGAGCTCCGTGCAGTTTCATGTTGGCATCTAATCGCATGTACTCCACTCCTGACCAAAACTACCCCCTCTCCTGATGGGTACATGTGCACTCAAGTTATCAGTGACTGTCATCACGCCATTGCGGCTGTGATCTAATTTGTACCAAGAGCCGGACTGCTCTGTTATCGATTTTGTTGTGGTGAAAATGTGACGATGGTCTCTCACGATTGGAAGTATGACCTGCTGTTGGGACCAAAAATGAGTGTCCGCGTCCACGTTTTGCAGGTGTCCGTTTAAGGGGGGGAAAATATAGAAGGAAAACACTCTGTGCCGAACAAATGTGTTCGTACATGTCAGGTGTCCGCTCACGCCGGGGGCCGTACATTGCAGGGACTGCTGTACAGTATAGGCAAAAAAGTTTTTTTAAATTTAAAAAGAAAGAAAGAAAAAAGAAGGACCACACATAAAGAACAGAAAAATATTATGTCTACTAAATTTGCAAGAGGAATTTAATAAACTATAACTAATGTGAAAGACACTGATCAAATAATGTATTACTAACAATGACCACTTCAACTAGTGTTATGCTAAAACAGGCAAGCCTAAAAAGTTTTTGTTTTAAACAATATAATGCAAAAGCATTGAGGCAATGTATATACTGTCACTTTAGAGAAATCACACAGCCATGAGTATGAGTAAAAGCCAAACAATGCCTTTAATTCTTTGCATTTTCAAATCCAGTTCCAATACCAATCAGAAGTAACGAAAATAAGAACAGAAACAGGTTGAGGATATACAGCATAAGAGTATTAGAAGAAAGAAAATCCACAAAAAATGCTGCCAAAAAAAGGTAATGCAAAATTTTAAGTATCCCTTTCTTTTCCTCTTGTCTCACCAGCAAAAACAATCATACGCATGTATACCCTTTCAGTGAAAAATATATCTGTGATCTGATTGAAAGATATTATTAAAACTGAACGACTGGTGCCCAGTATAGTGGAAGTAATATGTCTTCCATGGTTTCATATACTGTGCCACATAATTGCCAGATCTTGTGACCATGCATGGACTTGTGCAATAAAGACAAGTAATTTAAGTGTGAATTAGATCATTTGTGCACACATGCATGCACTAGCTGGTTGTGTGATACTTCATCCGTTATTACTTGTGATATGCCGCCACCTGAGAACTGGGTGATATTAGTTGGTCGGCTATTTAATATCCTCCGTCATGTAATACACCAGGGCATTAATCATGTGAACAATTTTGTACTTGTGACATCCATGTCCCGATAATCAAATTAAGTTCAAACATTGTTCTCACTCATCAGCGCCCTTTCTGGACATGTTGTAGTCAGCACCATCACCAAAGCAGCAACGTCGAAAAGATACAAGTGAATAAATGGTTATATATTACCTCCAAAGGGACCAGATGATAAAGGACAGACAGCATAATGTACATGCCACAAAATTTCCCACAACCAGGTTTGAAGTCAAATATTAGACATACAGGTACTTGAGAATGAAAGTCTTTTACTTCCATGACCATGACACAATTTATTGAAGTATTTGCTGGCGGTAGACAAAAGGCCAGAGAATCACCCCCACTATACCAGAGCAATAATGGACTAGCAGTCATACAGTAATGTAAAGGAATAGGAAAATACAACTCATGTTTCTGGTTTCAATTAAGGCCTCAATCCTTACATGAAAAGACATATTTTACTTTGATTGATTCATTTCCAGATTTGGAAAAAGATATCAGATATTAACTTTGTGCACCGAACACTAAACAGTTTCACAAACAAATACATAGATGACAGAGAACACACATACATTTCCTTTACTTGGGGAAAGAATGAGTTAAAAAAAATCTCACACTACAGAACTACGAATGAACAAGTTAGGCACACACAAATAAAGCCAGGAATTAAATCAGCAAAACTTCATTTGTCTCTCACATAGAAAAGGGGAACACTCTCTATGTGCTGTTAAAGATTAAAAAAGAAAAAAAATTGGCAGATTTGTTCCAGGTTGTTCCGCAAAGCAGTTAGTTGACACCTGACCCCTTACCTTTTCATTATGCTGCAAATCAAAAGGACACAAAAAGATGAACAATAAGATTGCAGACGACTCTCAGGTAAAATTGTCACCGTCACCAAATTTGTCTTTATTTTCTATGCTTTGTTTTGTTTTTGCACCTGACCTAGTATGTCTATGAAAACAGCAAAATCAACTTCAAGGACAGTGGACAAATCAGCTCTTGTACACCGAGAAGCAAAACAGAGACACCAAGTTTTATACAGTATAAGACTGTCATTTTCCTATTATGGAAACTGAAAAAATGTTTCCTACAAATATTGGTTTTGCGCCACTTTCAAGAGATTAAACATGCGATGGATTGAACTCACTGATGTCGCACCAAAGCCAGTGTTCTTAGGACATATAGTCAAAAATATTATCTTAACTGACCGATGTCGCACCAAAGCCAGTGTTTTTGGACAAAGAGTCAAACATCTGAACTCACTGATGTTACACCAATGCCAGTGTTCTTGGACATATAGCCCAAAATATCTGAATTCACCCATGTCACACCAATGCCAGTGTTCTTGGACATATAGCCCAAAATATCTGAATTCACCCATGTCACACCAATGCCAGTGTTCTTGGACGTATAGCCAAAAATATCTTAACTCACTGATGTCACACCAATGCCAGTGTTCTTGGACGTATAGCCAAAAATATCTTAACTCACTGATGTCACACCAATGCCAGTGTTCTCAGGACATACAGTCAAAAATATCTGAACTGACCGATGTCGCACCAATGCCAGTGTTCTCAGGACATATAGTCAAAAATATCTTAACTCGCCGATGTCACACCAATGCCAGTGTTCTTGAACATATAGTCAAAAATATCTTAACTCACCGATGTCACATCAATGCTTTTTTTGGGGGGTTACATGTAATCAAAAATATCATAACTCACCGATGCCGCACCAATGCCAGTATTCTTGGACATCTCATGAAAGTTGACCGGCAGAGAAAACTCCACCTTTGTGTGAGACAGCTGCAGGGGTTGCCTCAATCCAGTGGCAATGACGTGCTTGCGAGGGGTTGCCACCGTGAAGGGTTGTGGCCGAGGGTTGACAATGTGCTGGATACTGTTCTTCTTGGAGGGGGCAGGGGTTGGGGGGAAAGGGGTGGAGGCAGGGGAGGGGGCACCCAGGTGGTTGATGACGACAGGCATGATGAAATCATACGCTGCCACCTGAAAGAGTGTGAAGGTGATACAGTGACTTTGTAAAGCGTAGAAAATCCTTTGAAAGAATGATATCCAGAAGAAATCCATCCAGCCTTCATTGGGTTTTTTTTTAAGTCTGACACAACAAGCCGCATAAATGCCTTATCCCATGCTGAATGCTCTTCACAGGCCAAGCAACCATCCTGATAAACACATTCCACCGGTCACAACCATTATTTTGATAAATATGTCAAGAGAACCTGTAATCTAGTTCTTGTTGGATAAACAAAGGCATCCATCCATAATATGACATTAACCACATTGGAGTTATTTCTTTCTGACTAACGAACACCTTTTTCTGCCTTTTCTCTTTGGCCAGACAGCAGAATGTTTAGCTCAGAACCTACCTCTCCTGGTATGAACAGCAGCTGCCCCTCAATGTTTTCCATGGGAGCCAGAGTCACAGATGACATGCCAGGATTCAGCAGCTGGTAGTTGTGGTCCTCTGAAGACAAAATGCAGCTGCATGAACATCTTACTTACGCAGTTTGCCTGTTATGTTCTTCCGTTCTGCTACCAAATGTTACAAAGCTCTTTTGCTTGAAATAAGACCAATCAAAGCCACACAGGCCCAAAAGTGCCAAGGTCTTCTCAAATACACAAGTCGTTGACCAGCACAATGTTAAGCTCATGAATGCATATATACGAGATGAAGATGAAGAAGAATGCATATGTCTAAATGTAACGATTGAAAACTTTTTCCTCAAACTGAAATTCAGTTGCAAACAAGAAGAGAGAGGAAACCCCTTGAGGCTCACATAATATAAATGATCAAAGATTTAGCAAACACATCCAAAATCATCCAACTGTCTTAATGTGTCTAGCAAACATGAATAATAAAGAGTGCACATGAAAACCGTGATTGCTGGAATTTACTGACCTGGTGTTTGAAATCCAGGGAACTTGAGAGTGAAATCCTTGTAGCGAGTCAAGTCAAACTCCAGCGTGCAGCGTGTTTGGCCCTACATAAAAATAATTTAAGGTTTGGTGAACGTATGACATTAAAAAGTGCACATTTTTCAAGTGTCAAGATAATGTTGACTCCAGCAAATCTCATGACAGGCTTCAACAACCATAAAGTTTTTCAATAATAAATTTTCATTTGATTAATATACTTAATTACCCAATTCTCATAAATGCATTGACTTCAATCTCACATGCTAGATGTCGCAACACTACTCAAATTACCTGCCCTTGAAAGGGTGGTACTTTTCAAAGCTAAAAAACAGACGCCATAGCCGTTGCTATGCCCTGAACCCACTTGGTTACCCATAACCCCCCGCGCACCACGTGAGGGCCGGCATCCAGAATAATCATTCGAGACTTCTCAAAAACCCGTAGGAAATTAAGTAGCGGGGATGGATGGGAGGGTATTACCTATGAGAATTGGGTAAGTATATTAATCAAATGAAAATTTATTATTGAAATTTTCGATTAAATTACATATTCTTACCGCAATTCTCATAAATGCAGATTGCTCCAAAAGGAGGAGGGACTTAATTATGTCCCTGAAAGAACCTGTCCTGCAGAAACTAACGAGGGCAAAGAAAGGCCTCGTCAAGTCAAGAGCAGGAGATGTCCAGGAGGTAAAAATTAATGAACACTTCATCAGACCTCCAAAGAGAAGATGGCAAAACTTCGCCTAAGCGACTGGAATGCCACAGAGAGAGAGACGAACCCCCCCAGCTCTGGACTCCTGAACCCCTGTAAAGGACAGAGAGAGGACTGAACCCCCCCCCCCCCCGTGTTCAATAGGCCACCACTCATAGGACTGTCCTATGAAAGTAGCAACACCTCTTGTGAGAGTCAATTAAGAGAAGTCTCTTTCACCCATAGTGTAAAGAGATAAGAACATGAGCTTTAAGGCTCTTAGTTCCAATTGACTTAGCGCAAGTTAGAAAGTATTTTAAAACTCTAACCAGACAGTTAGAAAATCCAAATCGCCCGGAGCGAGAATCCTCCGGAGAGGAGGGAATCAAATACCAGAGGAGATTGACCAGGTTTCTGATTCAAGGAAATCTGGCCGAAAAGCCGTGAAAAAACGGAATTAAAATGTTCCAAGGCTACATCTTCCGGTAACCCCAATAGCGCATGGGTCTCACTGCCCTTCAGGGCTGAGGCCCAGAGTAAGAGGAACAAAGTCCTACGCGTTAAGTCTAGCAAACGAGCTGAGAGTAAGCAGACCTGGGAACCCCTGTTTTGCACTTTGAGTATTCTCAAACAAACTTGGTGTATTTTCAAAAAAATGAACGTACTCCACACAGCGTTTGCACATCCATGATTAAAACATGCCTCATGCGCGTCCGTCACACCGTTAATTAAGTTTACCTATACATTTAAAACAAATGTTTTTTTCCAATTTTTACTGACACAAACTGTACCGTATTTGACGGGACTACAAGCCGCGACTTTTAAAAAAAAATCTCATTGCGGCTTATAAAAAGATGCGGCTAAAACGTTACCTAAACTTGAATAGTAATTCACCTAATGGAAGTCGCCGCGGATTTTCATTTCGCTCGATTAGCGATTACCGGTACTTTATTAGCTCTCTACTCAAGACTCGGCGCTTTTCTCTTTCTTTCGCGAATCTTCGTTTGTCAACAAGTCGTCGTGACAAGCGTACAGAGAAACACCGGATGTATCAGGATCTCGCGCGCGCGCGAGATTTCGTTTTTATGTGTCTCGCGATAGTTGGAGGAGCGAGAGCCGCCATGTTGTGTTTTCGTCTGCTCGAAATGTGCGCAAAAGTTGTAAATCATCCCAAAAAAGCTTTTTCCGGGCGGGACTACATGTGTGTGTTGGTTACAAATTGTGTGTGTGTGATATTTTTCTTCAAACTTTTTCACTTTTCTTCTTTGTTTCACTTGTTTATTCTCGGAGCCGATTTTGCCAAATACCGTACTTTCGTTTGCCTGGTTGTTTTGATTGATTGACACGAACCGATTATATTTTTTTCGACGGCGGCTAATATAGCGACGTAATCATGTGCCAAAATACTGGATCGGCTTCAGGATGGGCCTGTGAAGAAAAGTAGTCTAGGAATTTTTCTCGTCGTATTTTTTTCCCACTGACCGTACTGAGCGTATTCTCGACAATCATGCGTACAAAATACGGCGAAATCGTATGGGTTCCCAGGTCTGAGTAAGGGCTCAAAATGCCAAAGAACGCAACCATTCCAAAACTAGAAACAAATCCCAAAAAGGAACAAGGGTACGCCTCTAAACCTCTTAAAACAAAGTCCTTTGATCATGCCCGCAAAAGCGCCATGAACATCGATAGAGAGGCCTATTTGTTTCAAATTAGCTGAGATAGATAGCCAAGACGCCTGAACCTCAGAGAAGAGGCCAAGCTGCCCCGAACCGATAAGAAACAGAGGTTATTAACCACCTGGATTGAGAGCGGGGCGCTAAGGAGTTGCACCCCCGCTCTATACACCAATTGGCCAAGAAGGCCAATGAGGGGCATACACAGAGAAAGTGGAGGACCAATGTGCTTCATGCACCCAGACCAGAGTCATAACCCCCGATCTGTAACACAAACAGCACAAACTCCAGCCCAACCCGTGTGCAAGCCCTGAGAGGACCTGCTGAGCGAGTCGGCCCGATTATAGAGACGGCCGGGGAGATATTTTGACATGCGAAGCTTCGCCGTAGCTCGCAACGATGTTGCTTTTTTTGTAAGAAGAGTGCTTTTCGATTCAAGATGGACGACGAAATCAAACTCAATACCGTAGTGAAAAATGAATTTATCGACTTTGGTTGACTCGAAGTACAAGAACTAACCTCCTACCTGTATTATTTCATACTGCGATGCATTGACATGTTGAATGAAACTCGAAATCCCAGCGCTCACGCCGACTGGTCCCGGCCGTGTTCAGTAAACAAAGTAGAACACATGACTAACTTACGTCCGATCATCATCAAGTACGTAAAGTACAATTTGTGACGTAAAGTACTCAGAAAGAAGCACACCACGCGGTGGTCAAGACTACGCGCATGCGCTTTCTGGCTAATAAGATTTGAGACGCCAAGACATGAAAAGATAACTCTCTTCTCCGCCATAGTGCCTTCCCTTGGACTTGGTCCAAGCTTCGACGAAGTCTAGTTCCGGTAGCTTGGCGAAGTGAGCTACGCGAAGTCGACTTGGTCCAATTAAGGACAAGCTTTAGGGTGGTCTTAATAATAATAATAATAATAAGAACATTTATATAGCGCTAAATCAAAAACTTTCGTTAAAAAGGCTTGCTCTAAGCGCTTGACATCTAAACTAAAACGTCATTCACACTCTTTGCAATGATGTACAAGAACTTCATGTCACACTCTTTCATTCAGTATAGCACCATTCACACAGTTGTTATTCTGTACAAGACAATAAGTTAGTCTAACATTTAAAATGTTCATAAGATGAAAACAAGAGAAAACCAGACTGATTAAAACAACTGCTTAGTACTAACAAAGCATGAATCTTAATGATAACGTAATACATATTTAACTGTTAAGACCATAAAAAACCTATATGCTAAAATAACTTCGAACTTTTAAGAACTTCTTATAAGATACACAGCACATCTAGATAAACACCAGAATAATAAAACAAAAGGCAACTCGTTAAAACTATTAAATGCATCAATGTCTAAAACACGAAAGACTCAAATATAAGATACACAATTCTCTAGAATTGTTTATTAAAACTGAAACCGACCTGCTCAAAGTAAACCATACCCACCCCCTCCCTACCCACCCCCAACCCTCCTCCTACACTAAATACTAATTATTTCTACTCTTAACTTCCCAACTACACGTTATCCATAAACTATGCACAGGAACATGTGTGTCAGCATTATGTGGCACCGACATGACTTGTGCATATCTAGCCTACAGCTGGTGGTTGCAGTCAAGAGGTGGTCTCCAGGCCTGTATAAGCTTACCTTGTTGATCATCTTGAATGGAATCATGCATCTTGAGCCACAGTACACTCCCCCAAAATGGAAGTTGGGCTGCAATTGCAAACAGACAAGGTGTGAGCTAAAATAACAGAAATGACTTGCTACTGGAAAACTATATAAAATCTTCCTTCTGGTCTAAATCTGCTGAATGCAAAACAATGTGCACAACACACAGACTAACCGACATTGCTAACACACACGTAATTAATTAATTTTTCAACATACATTTCATGCATGCCTACACACACACACACACACACACACACACACACACACACACACACACACACACACACACACACACATATATATATATATATATATATATATATATATATATAAAAAATCAGAAATTGTGAAAGAAACAATTGAAAGTCAGCAGAGACTTTCTTCCGAGATTTGTTAAAATCTCTTAGCAGAGATAGAGAGAGAAATAAGTATCCCTTCACTGACAGCCTATTGGGAGCATCAGACCCTCCTCAAGGGTGACCGAGATTTACAAAGCAAAGTCCCTTTGTGGGGGACGTATCGCAAGGTAATCTAGTCCTGAGGAGGACCATTGTTTTTGTACCTAGACCAGACACGTGTTTCGACACTATTGTGTCTCATCAGTGGTCAGGTGGTACTATATATATATATACAGACGACACACACACACACACACACACACACACACACACAAACAGACTATTGCGCGTGCAAACACGTGTAATGCACAGTGGTCCCTCATTGGGCAAGAGCTGGATGGAACAAGAAGGGCAAAGCCCATATGACTCACATGCTTGACCTTGACCTTTACATGACCTTGACCTTCAGCTAAACCTAGCAATGACATCATACACTAAGAACTGCTTTACACATTTTTCCTACCAAAATACATGTGACCTTGACCCAAGGTCAAGGTCATCCAAGGTCATGCAACACAAAGCTGTTAATTCAAGACATAGGAAGTACAATGGTGCTTATTGGCTCTTTCTACCATGAGATATGGTCACTTTTAGTGGTTCACTACCTTATTTTGGTCACATTTCATAAGGGTCAAAGTGACCTTGACCTTGATCATATGTGACCAAATGTGTCTCATGATGAAAGCATAACATGTGCCCCACATAATTTTTAAGTTTGAAACAGTTATCTTCCATAGTTCAGGGTCAAGGTCACTTCAAAATATGTATACAATCCAACTTTGAAGAGCTCCTGTGACCTTGACCTTGAAGCAAGGTAAACCAAACTGGTATCAAAAGATGGGGCTTACTTTGCCCTATATATCATATATAGGTGAGGTATTAAATCTCAAAAACTTCAGAGAAAATGGGGAAAATGGGAAAAATAGCTGTTTTTTAGACAACATTTATGGCCCCTGCGACCTTGACCTTGAAGCAAGGTCAAGATGCTATGTATGTTTTTTGGGGCCTTGTCATCATACACCATCTTGCCAAATTTGGTACTGATAGACTGAATAGTGTCCAAGAAATATCCAACGTTAAAGTTTTCCGGACGGACGGACGGACGGACGGACGGACGGACGGACGGGGGGGACGGACGGACGGACGACTCGGGTGAGTACATAGACTCACTTTTGCTTCGCATGTGAGTCAAAAAAGCAGCTTTGTATGATTACCCTTAAGAATAAACATTTGCTAAACTCTACACCATCAGCTCACCACATCAATGTCTACTTCAGGCGCCTCCACAGTGCCGCCCATACGCAGCTCGATGACCTTGCTTCCTTTGACGGCAACTTGCACGCGTGTGTCAAACTTCAAAATGGCCTCTGGTGTCAGGGAGACTCGGATCTCGGCGGTGCCACCCACAGGCACAACGCCGTGTACTGGAGTCACCGTCAGGCCAGGGAAAGGGTTCGGATCCAGAACCTGCAAGAAAACAAATGATTGTATTTTTGAATGGTGCAACCCGCCTTTAAGACCTATAAAGATCTAAGAAAATCAGGTCTAAAAAGTGTAGGTAAATGTACAGGTGTTATAAACAACAAATTTGGAAAACTAGGGTCTGGTAAACAGGGAGCGGTTTTAAAACCGTTAGTACCAAAAAGGGAGTTCCACTGTGACAGTTTAAAAAAAATAAATTATGACACATAAGAATAAATAACCATGTACAAAATACATTAGAGAAACGTGGAAAATCTGAGCAACCATGCATCCAATTACAATCAAGGAAGTCATTAATCAATTTATTTGATCAAATACACTCTTGCGCATGCCAACGCACGCACACATGCACGCACGCACGCACGCATGCATGCACGCACACGCACGCACACACACACACACACACACACACACACACACACACACAGAGCAACCAAACCATGTCAGCTACATCAAAACAGTTGTGCTAAAACCAGCACACACACATACTCAAAAAGTAAAAAAGAAAACATTAACTTATGATTAACACTTCAAGTTCAATAAAACAACAAGTCGCGTAAAGCGAAAATACAATATTTAGTCAAGTAGCTGTCGAACTCACAGAATGAAACTGAACGCAACGCAACGCAGCAAGACCGTATACTCGTAGCATCGTCACTCCACCGCCCGTGGCAAAGGCAGTGCACGTGGAATTGACAAGAAGAGCGGGGTATTCGTTGCGCTGAGAAGGATAGCACGCTTTTCTGTACCTCTCTTCGTTTTAACTTTCTGAGCGTGTTTTTAATCCAAACATATCATATCTATATATTTTTGGAATCAGGAACCGACAAGGAATAAGATGAAAGTGTTTTTAAATTGATTTCGAAAAAAAAAATTTGATAATAATTTTTATATATTTAATTTTTAGAGCTTGTTTTTAATCCGAATATAACATATTGATATGTTTTTGGAATCAGCAAATGATGGCGAATAAGATAAACGTAAATTTGGATCGTTTTATAAATTTTTTTTTTGTTTTACAATTTTCAGATTTTTAATGACCAAAGTCATAAATTAATTTTTAAGCCACCAAGCTGAAATGCAATACCGAACCCCGGGCTTCGTCGAAGAGTACTTGACCAAAATTTCAACCAATTTGGTTGAAAAATGAGGGCGTGACAGTGCCGCCTCAACTTTCACGAAAAGCCGGATATGACGTCATCAAAGACATTTATCAAAAAAATGAAAAAAACGTTCGGGGATTTCATACCCAGGAACTCTCATGTCAAATTTCATAAAGATCGGTCCAGTAGTTTAGTCTGAATCGCTCTACACACACACACACACGCACACACGCACACACACACACACATACACCACGACCCTCGTTTCGATTCCCCCTCGATTTTAAAATATTTAGTCAAAACTTGACTAAATAAAAAAAAAAGCAAAATACATATAGCAAGAACAAGACCAGAATATTAAATACCCAGAGGAACACGACCCGAACTCAAATCAAATCTGCTCTTAAAATGAGAGGCGTCTTCCTTGATGGTACCAGAACGCCTTCAAAAGGGCAAGGGTTAAAAACATTTGTAGGGTGTGAAGGATAGGCCATGATCTTATAGCAGTCCTTAACTCAGCCTGAAGTCGACTTCGCTAGGACTTCACCCAGTTAATGACAGACTTTACTGGCATGGGCGTGGCGGGCTGCATATAAGAAAGTGTTCAACAGTTTCAACTTTCTGATCTTTGACTAACAAAGGAATTAAAGGGGTCTTCTTCTTTCCACCATTGACAATCATTTCTTCAGTATTTTTAACATTCAGTTGGAGGTTGTGAGCTTCACACCAGTTGACCATCTTGCTAACACCGCCCCCAAAGGCAGACTTTGTCAGAGTTTTGCATAAGACCTTCCATAGAAGCATCATCAGAAAACTTGAAATATAGAACAAAATCATGCTTCGAAACAAAATCATTTGTAAAAAGGTAAACAGCCCCAAACAACCTTGCGAAGCACCTGTAACAAGAGTGAGTAGAGCAGAGAGCATGTCATTGATCTTTGTAACCCGAGTTCTACAAAACAGAAAGTCTAGTACAGTATACTCCTATACACAATTTGATAGGTTCCCCTAGTTCTCTCAGCTTTTCAAACAGTTGATATGGTGGGACCATAGTGTTAGAGTCAGAACAGAAGCCTGCAATAATAACTTGATTCTTTTTGAACGTATACGGTATAGGCAGATTTGATCTGCCGAAGGACAGAGTGCAAACCTAATGCTACTGCATAATCAACAGATCCATTGGTACAATTTACAAATTGGAACAGGTCAAGAAACTGGTCAGATGCCATTTTGAGGTATATCAGTATTACAGAGTGATGGCCAGTAGTCCCCCTTCCACAGCAGCTGCTCTGCACTGACAGAGATGCCAGTTTATGGAAAGCGTTATATTTCTTGTGTGTCGGTCAGACAGCACATCGATCTGTAACATGTAGAGAGCTGTGTGTGATAGGGTCTGGATGCTGTTGTCTCCTGGGCTGGGGTGCACCAAGTGAAAGTGGGTGCCACCCAACCGGGTGATAACAAACCGCTGGGTCTGATTCGTTAAAATCACAACAAATCTCAATTTCAGCTAACCCAAAACCGCGGCCATGGCTCCCTCCCGGTTGGTAATTTCTCGTGCACCCTGGTATGCTCTTGTGAATCTTTGCGTTCACATAGCAGTTTTATGGGGCTATTTATTTAGCCCAAAATCACATACACTCCTGTTTGACTGGCTTTCCCTCAAAAAGTTGTGCAAGTGAGTCGTGCACTTGCTTACATTAGGCGCTAGCGAACAGGGATGGGACTAATGAAACATGATGCTATACAACAGCTACTGCTTCTGACAATCATTATGATAAGCTTCAGAAAGGGAAGATTACAAGATTCTAAATAGTTTCTTCAGCTTCTTCAAACCTGTTTGAAGGCCAGTGATACTGAGTCAGCCACAAAACAACAAGAAAGTTTGTTACTAGAAAATTTAATAACAGAAAAAAAACGAAACATTCACTAGTGGTTTTCAAAGAATAAAGTGGACCGACAAACAAATAATGATGAGACAATGAGCAGAACATGCTCGTACTTAGCTCAATTGAGGTGTCTTTTCTTTACTCTGAAGAGCAAGACTAGCAGACATTTCTTTTTGTCCACGATTGAACATTCAAATAACAAACCTTTCGATTGTCTTGATTCTTGATTTTGGAACTTAAGCAGTCTATCTGTTTCAAATTCATTCTGAATCAGCCAGAAAGAGAGTTAGGACCAAACGAAAAGAAGAAGAAGAACGGCCTGAAAGAGTTAAGTGTCTTACCTGGAAGTAGGCGTGGTTGGATCCAGAGTTGTGTAACATTGCCACCTTGGTTGTGGTCAGGTTGACCGGCACAGGGCCAAAGATGATGCGACTCTCCACAAAGCTGACCACTGTTGTTCCAAGCTACACAAATGCCACAGGAAATGCAGGTTAACAAACTGTGCAACGAGGATGATTTAAATGCCATTAAACCTCCACTGCCTTGATAGACGAATTTTATTATTATTATGGTGAGCAAATTTATATTATATTTTAGAAGAACTCTGTCGGGTATGAACGGGATGTGAAAAAGTGAATACACAGTGAGGATACAGGTCAATCACTAGCCAGGGGTGTACGTCTGAAACACATGGGCAAGGAGCATGTGTGGATTGTTTGTCTCACAAAAAGCAAGGGAATTCTTTTGTTCCTATTTAGCTCCCCATCCCCATTCTTTCAATTTGTTCTTCTGGTTTATTAATGCTATGTCCACCATTACGAAAATGTGTGTAATTTAGTATTGTTCTGGTCACGTGATATAAGCATTTGCTTGAGTGCGTGTCCTAGCTGGGTGGCCGAGTGGTAACGCACTTGCGCTCGGAAGCGAGAGGTTGCGAGTTCGACCCTGGGTCAGGGCGTTAGCAATTTTCTCCCCCCTTTCCTAACCTAGGTGGTGGGTTCAAGTGCTAGTCTTTCGGATGAGACGAAAAACCGAGGTCCCTTCGTGTACACTACATCGGGGTGTGCACGTTAAAGATCCCACGATTGACAAAAGGGTCTTTCCTGGCAAAATTGTATAGGCATAGATAAAAAATGTCCACCAAAATACCCGTGTGACTTGGAATAATAGGCCGTGAAAAGTAGGATATGCGCCGAAATGGCTGCGATCTGCTGGTCGATGTGAATGCGTGATGTATTGTGTAAAAAATTCCATCTCACACGGCATAAATAGATCCCTGCGCCTTGAGTCCGAGTCTGGAGATATGCATGCGATATAAGACTTCATATATAATAATAGCTGTGTGTTTCGAACTGTTCATGCGAAGAAATTCTGAATATAATTTTGTTTAAACCAAGGGAATTCACAACAAATACAAACTCGATCGAGTTATTTCCGAACATCGTCTATTACCTCTCTGATCGCACACCCACACAACTGAATGCCGCCAGAACCCATTAACTATCCTTCAACTAACAAATAAATCCATAGATTCTTCCAACAGAAAAAAGGTGGATGCGCCTGAGGTAAAACAGGTAGAAATTGTGTTGCACACACACCGCTTTGGATCAATTAGCTAAAAATAATGGCAATCTTGCAGAGGGCTAGTATTTGTAACATTCAGTTGATGAGTGGTTTTTTTTTGGGTAATCTTTTTGATTCTGCAGCACAGCCTTTATCCTTAAAAGAAAAACAGTAAATATTTATACATTCAGTACAGTGGAACCCCCCTTTTAAGACCCTCAATTAAGGACTTCCTCTCTTATAAGACCTTGCTTTTTAAGACGTTCTGGTTACAACCTCTGCACATTTACCTCCCTTTTAAGACTCCCTCCTTTTTAAGACCTGATTTTTTCAAATTTTTAAAGGTCTTAAAAGGGGGGTTCCACTGTAACTGTTTCAGTCCCTACCTCTGCTCGACAGTTGAGTTGGAGCGGAGTGCCTCCGTTGACCAGGAGCTGGAAGGCCCCATCCTCTGGCGCCATGAAGGCAGGATGCCAGACCACCTCACAGTCCAGACTGCTTTTGGAATTCACTATACCTGAACACACAACCCAGAATTACATGTACCTTCACTTCAAACAATGTCACCATAACAAAGAAGACTTTGCAAAAGAAGACAATGTATCCAAACCTTGTAAGCATACAATTATAGACTCTGTAGAAGGATTGAAACTGGTGGTGCTCAACATTCTATATAAGTTTACACATGAGAACTTGCTACGTGATTACCTGATTGTCGAAGGGAGTGGCCAGTTTCTGTTGTTTTAAAGTAAGTGCGGTGTAAGATTTTCACCAGCAGTCAGTTGTTATTGTAGTTACTAGGGGATAATTATTGAGACTCACCGTCAGCTTTTCTGAGAACTGTGAAAAACTCAAGTCTCTTTAAAACTCTTAGCAAATCTTACAGATGCAGTGTTTTTTTTCCGTCTGTTTGTCTCGAGTAATACAAAAACTCACACCATTGAAATGGAGATTCTTCAGACGAGGATGGTGTTATCAAATTGCTACATGATCTGTGAAGATGATGCAATAGGATGGATCAATGTTGGAGTCTCTTTTTCTCCTTGAGCAAGAACATGGGTCATTTTGGGCTGATGCAATGGGAAAAACACAAAGCATTCATTACAAACCTGAGGCAGGTCTGATGGAGAAAGCAGTGCCATTGATGCCAATGCAGGGGGACCAAGAGAAGTCCGCCTGGTAGTTGAGACGGTTGTGGAGAGTGATCACACTTCTGAAACCTGCAGCACAAGGTGATGTACATGTACTATTTAGACTGTACATGTACATGTACTATACTGACTGTAAATACAACAGCCACCCTATCCATTGCCCATCCATTTGTGACAGGGTGAACTGTCACCAATAAATCAGAGTAAAGCTATTGTCATTGTCCAGTTTAGTCTTTACAGTTGTTGATCAGTTTGTGTTTTGTGTCAATTCATTAATTATTCTTTCAACTGAAAGTAATGGTATGCAACAGCTGTGTCCAACTTATAACAGCTGCAGGCAATTAACAGTCTCCCTTTCACTGAAGCAAGTTTTTTTGCAATATAGAACATTTCACATTTTTTAATAAAGCATGTTTAAGGTCTTGATGTCAAAACTTGTGCATTAATTACCTGCCCATGGTGAAGGGTAAAACAACTGTGACAATGTGCACTTTTAGTGCCCTTACAGCAGCCAAGTGGTCTAACAAACTTTCCGCGCCTTAGCAGACGACACGAACGGCTTGTTTACATTCGAGCGGCGGCCATGTTTGTCCCACATAAAATCTATTTTTAGACTTATTGAGTGCACGTGCTATTTTATGCAATCTAAGGCTATATCTTACTTTTAGATGTTAATAATGAATGGATATAGATATTTTGTTGCTGTATGTTCGTGCTTAAGTACTTTTAAGGCCATGTTGTTCCTTAAATTGCTTTAATGTTCGATCAGCTCCGACCCAAACGTCCCACGCTATCTGAATTTTAGCGCCCCGTAGGTGACGTCTGGAATTTCCCTATTATCTCCATAATTGTAACTTTTCCATAAATCTAACTTAGTGCACTTCATTTCTTATTCCCTTAAGATACTTTTTGAGTTAAAGTGCATTAATAACTGTTTGGATCGAGTAAATCAAAGTTTTCCTCTCAGTTCGACCGGTGTCTCGCCGCGTGACGTCACGCGCGTCATTTTAGTATCTGTGTTTCTTTATCAAGTTTAACGTCACATAACTCGTCATAAGTTCCATTTTACCACAAGTATGACACATGTATGGAAAGTTCAGGAGTTCATCTTGTAATGGAGTGAATTGTATTTGGTGCAGGAAGTGATCGAGTTTAGCAATCTTTATTTTGCTGGGTTTTGATCGTTAATCGGTCATTCATTCTGAGTAATTAATCATAATTATCTTTTGGTCTGGACTTCTAAAGTTATATCTTGTAACATGAGTTAAAAAATATCTTTCACACTGGTTTTGTAGCAACAAACCGATTGCAAATGCATGCATTTTCCGTAAAGTTATCAGTTGTCAAAGTTTCTAAACAAACACAGATTTGGCCGTCAGCCAGGAATTGGGGCCCGTTTTTTTGGGAGGGGAGAGGCGCTTTCGAAGCAGCCCGCTAGCAGCGTATATAAGCCTCAGGCTAGCGGGGTATCATCACTCAGTCCATTGTTCGACTTCGCTAATCGCTCGCTACAACAGACCGCCTTGACTCAGAGTATTATGCTAGCCCCAGGAAAAGGAGGCATTTTGCCCGCTCAGATAGCTAGGAAAAAGAGACTGCTCCACATGTAGCCTGTTCAACTTGTGTTGATGTCGGCAAAGAGTTGATCAGTTCACTGTAAGTAAACAATGATTTTCTTGTTTTGTTTACTATGCCATTTATTGTGACTTGATCATGATTGTATTACTGCTATGTTTTGTTGATGACTGAACTGATGGAGTATTTGTCTTTCACTGATAGCTGAGGTTACGTCAGGATGTCCAGACATTACGTCATAGTCTGTCAGATCAAACTGTAGACTAAACGATGTTTCGTAGCGACTGTATGGTCTATTGAGCAGTTAGCTTTGGATGCCAAGCTTTCAGCTAGGATGCTTGGTGAGTTTTGTTTAGCATTGGCAAGTTCGTGTAAATCGGCCGAATTACAGACGCATCATTTGGGTATGTTGATATGATAACATTGGTTTCATTCTGAGCCGGTTACCTGTATCAACCAAGAGTATGATGTAACTCATCAAGAGTTGTGCCTTTTCTAAATTTTCGATTCGCTTGGAAGCACTACGGAAAGAAGCTGCTTTTATTCAAGAGAGCTGTTAGCTGTTCATAAAGAGATTCATGTCAGGAACGGATAATGAGATGAAATAATGTGGAACCTGAAGGTTATGGTTATCGGTTTTAAGACTCTCGCTCCATCTAATCAGTGCATTGATTGAATTGTGGTATGATTTCTTATTATTGTCCAATAACATCCTTGTCATTGTTATATTCTGTTAGTTGTGTGTTCATCCTTTAATCCTCTCTCTCTCTCCTCTCTCTCTCTCTCTCTCTCTCTCTCTCTCTCTCTCTCTCTCTCTCTCTCTCTCTCTCTCTCTCTCTCTCTCTCTCTCTCTCTCTCTCTCTCTAAATGTTATTCTTCTGGTTGCCAGTTTATTCTTCTTGTCTCAGGCTAGGATTTTGAGTTGTTCTCAGCTCAGGTTGATAGAATTGAGTCAGCCCTTGCAAACCTTGGATGTATATAATGTAGGTCAAATTTATACATAGCCTAGCTGCCAGAACTGTAATTGATGTATCACTACTGACCTAGTTTCTGTTGCAAGGCTGATGCTTGTAACATAACTATGCCCTGTGTTGTGTTTGTTTGTTTGTGTGTTTGGTTGTTTATGTGTTTGTTGTCCTAGTTGTGTTTGTCGTGTGCCTGTGTTGTATTTCTGTGTGTGTTCCCATCTCCCAAATGTTGTGCTTTGAAGAATGATTACCCTCAATTGTTACCTCCCTTGTTGTGGTAGGAAACTGATGTACAGTTTGGTCAGTACATAGTGCTACTTACTGACTTAGTACTTACTGACTTAGTACATTCAGGACTTTGGTTATTTTTGTATACATATATTGTAGGTCTTTTGTATTCTTTTACTAGAATCCTTTTGTGTCATTTATGCGTTGTTGTTTGTTTGTTTGTTAACTGTCGGTTTGTTTGTTTACTTGTTTAATTTGTCGGTATTTGTATGTTTAGTTGTTGTACAGTACAGTTTATTTGTTGCTGTTCTTGTTGTTTGGTTGGTCATTGTTTGCTCACCGATTAGGCGCTAGAGTATTTGATGTATAACCCATACCCAACAGTCCCTTGTTGATCCTGGCATAAAGTAACTTGTCAGTGATGTTGTGAGGAATGAGATTGAGAGTTTTCACTGTACACGTTGACTTTCTATAAGCTTGTGTTCTGTTGTGCTAGAAACTCTGATAGCGACTTGAACTTACTTGTGTAATTTGCATTTGACTCTCTAGTCATGGTTTGTTCATGTTGTTTTTAGGACTGCGGTATGTTGTGTTGTGCCACTCTTTGCTCTAGTACTTATGGTGTTGTGAATAATTATGTAAATATTTCCGCTCTTGTTGTTACAACATTACTTGATTTTATTGCCTATTTTCATGACTTGCTTCCTGAAACTTAATACAATTTTTGTATTATGTTTTCAGGGCATTGCGTGTTGTTCTACGTGGGGTTTTAAATAAAACGATGAAATCCCGCCATCCAGTCTGTTGAGTTGAGAGAGAGTGTACCTCCCCACACAACCATTTGTGATTAACCAAGTTATACTGTCAGAGCTCACCACTTAGGTTTTGTCTATGCACACCTGTGGACTATATGTCCAAAATACTGACCCTGGAACTATAATGCCTTTGCTCTCAAGGCACCTACATTACATGCAAAAATGGGCACTCAAGTACATAAAAAGAACACCGGGATACATACCTGCCTCAGCAGGAAGGCCAGGTGTGGGCTTGAGGATGAGGTTGTCTGTGGACATCTCCAGTCCCACGTTCACCACCTCCGCTGTCACCGTCACGTGGTTCTTGTAGAACTTGTTGATGGTGTACGTCACTGACCTGAAAGATTTCATCACTATTGAAACAAGAGGCGAAGCCTTCAAGGCTCCCGTAAGAAATCGACAAACAGTAACACAAACTCAATCACTCCGTCACACATACACACACACAGCCTAGACAAGGTGCAAGAGTAGGAGACGCAAGATCTAGATCTGTCTGTCTGTAGCCTACTTACGAGTTACGGGGACACGACTGCCACTGAGATCGACATTGCCCTTTCGACAGCGCTTCCTCGCGCAGACACTGAAAACACGCTGTGCAGATCAACCTGTAGGAAATCTCCTTTGGTATCTACTTTACCTATTTTTTCTGGAGCCGCTACGAAACCGAACAATGTGAAATCGTCTTCCCCGAATCGGCGAATGCAGCTCGGTTAGAACTGATAAGTGAATCTATTCCACAATCCTTCACGCGATCTGACCTAACCTTGACCCCTGACCTGGTCTACATACCATACACAACACAAACCAGTCACCTGTTTTTACCCCCCCAAAATCCACCACCACCCGTTTTCTTTGGATACACACTTTATCTACATACGTGCCGACGAAATGTTGATCATTGCTTCAATACTTTGAAGCTGTTGCTTGGATAATAACCCGGTAAAATTAGTATTTCGGTGTTCAGTCAAATGTTAAAGTTTCTATCACACACACACACACGCACGCACGCACAGACAGACAAAAGTTAGCATCGCATAGGCTACACTTACGTGAGCCAAAATAATACAGTGGAACCCCCCAATTTAAGACCCCTTCCCTTTCCAGACGCTGTTTTCTCAGATTTGTTCTTCAGAACCTCTTTCAACTTACAACCATTTTAAGACTCCCTCCTGAGACCAGACGCTGTTTTCTCAGATTTGTTCTTCAGAACCTCTTTCAACTTACCACCATTTTAAGACTCCCTCCTCGGTCATACACGTAAAATTCCACTCGTGCAAAAAACTCGAGTGTACGTGGGAGTTTCAGCCCACGAACGCAGAAGAAGAAGAAGAAGACTCCCTCCTGAGACCCGATTTTCTTTACCCACAGTCTGCTACTTTATTTGGGCATTTATTAATTTCAAACCTCAATGAGATTTTACTTATAAAACATTCATCAACACCCTCTCTCACACATACCCTCTTCTGGTCTTCCAACTGAATACTCGGCTCATTCCTCAAGCTCAGACCTTCAAGTCCCCCACCATTACCTCCCTCTTTTCTTCTGGTTGGTGGGGGACAAAGTGGCGGGATTGGCGGAATGGAGAGGAGTGGGGGTAAGGGGTGAAGGAGATAGCAGAGCAGGGAGTGAGCAGAGAGGGAGTAGGGAGATGGGGAAAGAGACTGACTATTAGGGTTTAACGTCCTCTTAGACCAACTGGTCTATATTGGGACAGGTATTGGTAATACGTTGAAGATAATGTGATACTTTGACTCGAACAAGCCCGCTGTGGCAAAACAGTCTTCTTTGACACACCAGCATTGGGTTTGTCTCGTCAAAGTATCGAAATACGATCATGATAATTGGAGACGAGAGATGATGCATGCGTGTCTTCGTGTTTTCCAAGCCCTGAGACTTTTGCTGTGAACTTGGGATCTTTTTCGTGCGCATGTGTGCACACGGGGGTGTTCCGACACCGAAGAGAGTCTGCACAAAGTTGATTCCGAGAAATAAATCTCAGCGCGCTACCAACTGAGCTACGTCCCTGCCCTAGTAGGGAGATGGGGAAAGAGAGAGGGGGAACGGGGAGAGCAGGGTAGAGGGGTGAAAGGGTGAAAGGGGATGGGTGAGGAGGGGGCCAGAGAGGGGGAAGGGAGGTCAAAGGAGCGGGGAGTATGGACAAAGGAGAGAGCGGGAACAGATAAGAAGCGGGGAACAAGCAGATGGATGGGGGGATGAATGTGGAGAGGGGGTTTAGAAGGAGAATGACACTCATTGTGTGTAGTAATTCTATCACTTTTGCCTAGCATGCTATTTCAACTAAAAATACGAGAGAAAAAAGGTTTTACATACAAAGAATCAATAGATAATAGGTGTGCAAAGTACATTTGAAAATTACAGGATGTCAGCTACATGCAAGCAGAAAAAGGAGCAAGCACACAATGAATACCTTTTTTTTTCTTTTACATATCTACTTTGTTTTATGCTCCGCAGTACAAATGTCAAGACCCCAATATTTCTTCTTGAATTGATTTCTGTCTGTCAGCAAATCTATACCAACTTCAGCCCTACAACAAATGTCATGTGTCATACCTCCCTCCAACCCCTCCTCCTCCCTTTGGACAGGTTTTGAAATAAAACCAAAACAAGAAGAGCAAACGCTCGATCGAGTCACTTTCGCAGTTCTGAATATTATATGAGGCATCAGATGGACAGGAAGAAATTGCTATTCACAACACAATGCATACCTGAAGCATACCTGTGACCTTGAAAAAGGTCAAAGGTCACCAAAGCAGACGTCAAAGTGTAGAGGTCACTGGGAGTCACGTTCACATAAAATTTGAGCCCGGTCACTTTTATAGTTTCCGAGAAAAGCCCAACGTTAAGTTGTGTGTTGCCGAACAGAAAAGGCTAGTTATCTCCCTTGTTTTTCTGATAACGTTCGTAAAAGGCTACAGATGTAAATACTTTGATGTAAAGAATAATCCTACAAAGTTTCAATCACATCCGATGAACTTTGTCAAAGATATAAAATGTCTAATTTTTCCTTTGACGCTGACCTGTGACCTTGAAAAAGGTCAAAGGTCAACGAAACCATCGTTAAAGTGTAGAGGTCATTGGAGGTCACGACTAAACAAAATATGAGCCCGATCGCTTTGATAGTTTCCGAGAAAAGTCCAACGTTAAGGTGGTGTCTACGGACGGCCGGCCGGCCGGCCGGACAGCCGGCCGGCCGGACAGACTAACACTGACCGATTACATAGAGTCACATTTTCTCAAGTGACTCAAAAATTGTAAAATCAAAATCAAATCTACAGCAAAAGGTATGCAGGGAATCCCACAGGGTGGAGTTTTTCAATAAAACTTGCAAACCATACTGGAATTTGTAAGAAATATCAAAACAGATCGAAAAACATCACGTGACTTTCAGCGATATCAGCGAAACGCTACAGGAACTATACACAATGTGGTATTCCCTGTATTAGGAATCCACCGACAGGAACTCCACCTACAGGGAATCCCACTCTTTTGGTCGACATAGACCACATCAGCGCAAGTGTTAGTACAGATGTGACTGTGATCATGGCAACAAATGGGGTCCCACAGTTGGAGTCCACTTCAAACTTGACATATCCGCACACGGAACTTGTGTTTGAAACTTCAAGCATGTGCGGTAACCATACAGTCAGGTGAAACAAGAAGACTTCAGCCTTTGGACTGTGTTTTAGGGAAGTTGTTGCTGGGATTGATTTTCTTTAACACATTTTCGAAAATGGTCCTAACAAAAAGTTTCTGCAATTTTCTGAATTCAAGGCGCAAAATTGGTACCTGTACAGAGGATTACCCCTTTTCAGACCCCTCCATATAAAACTCCCTCCCTATTAACCCCATGACTGCCTTAGGACGGGTATACCCGTCATGCGCTTGTGCAGCCGCAGCGCCTTAGGACGGGTTTACCCGTCTTCTCCGTTCGGGAATTTTCCAGAAATGCTATGTCACTGCTGACACACAAATAGCAGCAAATGGCTTGGAAGGATACCTCATTCTCATGAATAAACATAAATGGTGATGCGGTTTTGCGTCTGAAGGCTATTTTCGGCCTTGGCAACAGGGTAGGGGAGAGAAATCTCGACTCGTCAAAATGGCTAACGGTGACAGTCGACCGGGCCCTAGTAGGGAAAAACAAAGCCGGACTGATGCTACAGGCGGTGCAAATGATTATGGATACTGACAGGGGAAGGGGGAGATCTTTCGGACGATTCGTTGGAAACAGGTAGATGACAGTGATTATAATCCTTTCTTGGAGCAAGCAAAACAGCCACCTGTGATCCACAGGCACCGGAAGATGCGCCGGACTGATTTTTCAAAAGTTCATATTTAAACATCATTATAAGCCAAACTAATTATTATTTCCATGATTAGACACTAAAAACAGATTCTTGGTTCAATTTCCTTTAAAAACAACATAGGTTTTACTTACCTACCTACTGCCAGTTTGGAGCTAGAATTTTTGTGTGAATTATTACACCCCGAACTCCAATATTCCCTGGCAGTCAGGAATGCACATACGCAAGTTTTGATTGGCAGCGAAAGGGTTAAAACTCAGATTTTTTTTTTTTTTTTTTTAATCTATAACCTCTGTTAATTTATAAGATGGTGAGTCCTTCCTGTTTAACACCTAATTTTCTCAGGGTTTTTTTAAGGCCTTAATAGGTTGTACTCTATTACTTTTCCTGGCATCTCAAAAACAATTCTGTTTTCAGATATTTGAAATAAGTTTTTTGTTCTCCCAACACCCAAAGCCAAACTACATCCCTGTGTTTTAAGGACCAGAGTTATCACCACAAACCCATGTACTAACACTTACCACTGACTCGAGAGGTCAACTATCTTAAGTATTGTACAGATCTACTCATAGGTTTCATAGAAGATATTTCAAAATTTGTAAGAGAGTTCTGTAATTCAAGGCTGATGAACAATGCAACATTAGGAATGACGAAAGAAATAGTAATGAGCATGCATAGTTTTTTTCTGTAGAGAGTCTAAGAAATAACACAAGATGCAAAAAGTACAAATAAAACAATGCATACACGTATATTTATGCCCTAGAACTGGAACTGATGAAAAGAATAACAGCCAACTATCTAGCGAGCAATTCAAGAACAGGCAGCCAACTAAGAAATAGAAATGAGCATGTGTTTTCTTCTGCACAGAGTCTAAGAAATTACACAAGATTCAAAAAGTATAAAATGAAATGATGTACATATGCGCCCTAGCAGGAACTGATGAAAAGAATAACAGCCAACTCTCTAGCAATTCCAGAACATTCCTACAGAACTTACCTTGCAACGCGTCCCAAACTATTGTCATGAGAAAGACACACAAAGAAAACAACTTAACTTTGACACACATTTTTAAATTGCGCTCTCATTCATTATGTTTCAGGCAGACATCAATCAATCAATCAATCAATGACGCTTATATCGCGCATATTCCGTGGGTACAGTTCTAGGCGCTCTGCAGTGATGCCGTGTGAGATGAAATTTTATACGGCCAGTAGATTGCAGCCATTTCGGCGCATATTTACCTTTCACGGCCTATTATTCCAAGTCACACGGGTATAGGGAGACAATTATTAACTGTTCCTAAGCAATTTTGCCAGGAAAGACCCTTTTGTCAATCGTGGGATCTTTAACGTGCACACCCAATGTAGTGTACACGGGGGGAGGGTTCGGACACCGAAGAGAGTCTGCACACAAAGTTGACTCTGAAATAAATTTCCGCCGAACCTGGGATCGAACTCACGCTGACAGCGGCCAACTGAATACAAATCCAGCGCGCTACCAACTGAGCTATATCCCCGCCCCAACATGTGGACATCTTTCCCGTTAGTACCTTCATGTATTGTCACATCTTTACAAAAAGAAAGAAGAAGACCATAAAAGCCAGAAACTGACTTGGACAGTAGCGAGTTTGATTGCTACCACACCATTTGTGAGCACACAGAATTGGCCTAATCAAAAACCAAGCGGGCAAAAGTACCTTCACCATCAAATGTAACTTTCTTTCCCTATTACCCAACAGTTTGCAAAATACAGTCACACAGAAGCACAAAGCCAAAACGATATATGGTGTTCAAAATTTAAAAATCTGTACCTTTGGAAGTTCCCCTTAGTGCTGGATTCAAAGATGATGGGGATGACAGCCCTTGATCTAGGTGGCACCACCTGTGACAGTGGGCTGCTTTGGCGTAGTTCCCGGCAGTCAATCTGTCGAAATAAATGTCATACTCGATAGGTAAAGAAGCGCAGAATAAGTACAAAAGAATTCAGAATAAGTAAAGAAGTGCAGGAGCTGAAACCAAACGATGAAACTGTTGCCTGCTGTCTAAACTGACTAAGGTCCCAAATAATATTTGCTGTTTCAACAGTCATATTCAAAGGTTGTTGGTCGTAATCTTTCTTTTCAAAATGTGTACATATACTCCCCTATCCTGCAACAAATAGTTGACGTACATAATATACTCCCCTATCCTGCAACAAATAGTTGACTTACATCAGCCTCCACAAGAATGTACTGCTTCAGATTGTTCACGATGTTCAGTTCCTTCTGGGACACAGACCGCAGGCACACTTTGCCAAATTCAATCGTGGGTGGCCCTGAACAGAACAAGAAATAAACATATGAAGTAAAAGGACACAAGAAGATTCTTGGTACTATTTTGTATTGCATTAATTTCAACCTAAATATTATCATGACATAGAGATCATCCAGAATGCAAAAACATAATCAGACGCACATGACTGAATGTAGATCGATGTAGGATGATTCTACTTAATTGTCTTCCTGCAGGTGACACTGGTGCCAGAGCTCCAGAAGATGTAACAGTGAGATAGAGTACAGTGCAAACTCTATAAATGACTTTAATTCCCTGAAAGCATCTCCTATTACTTCCTGAAAGTGGCATTACGGCAACTCACCCACAATGACCTGGTGAAGCTCCTGGGGGGTGAGCCACTTCTTGCAATTCAGCTTCTCCTCTGGGGTGGTGGGCACTGCGTTCAGTCCTTCCTGAACCTGTAGGAATAAGAAAAGATATCAGGTACATGTAACATCAACACATTGCACAGTGGCACTAACTTTGAAGGCCGGCTCCATGTCTTAAAATAGGGGTTCCACCATTTACTGAAGGCTTTGACATCATGCCATGTTCAGGTGCCTATTTTTGTATGAGGGTAAAGCGGATAATCTTAGAACCGCCGCCACAGTCAGACTTTGGCAGAGCATTATCAAACACTAACATGCGCAGACACAGACACAGACTCACTCTCTCTCTCTCTCTCTCTCTCTCTCTCTCTCTCTCTCTCTCTCTCTCTCTCTCTCTCTCTCTCTCTCTCCTCTCTCTCTCTCTCTCTCTCTCTCTCTCTCTCTCTCTCTCTCTCTCTCTCTCTCTCTCTCTCTCTCTCTCTCTCTCTCTCTCTCTCTCTCTCTCTCTCTCTCTCTCTCTCTCTCTTCCCTCATCTTTCTTAGCCGGACGAGAGCAATCCGTCTGCGTGAATTCCACTATGTCAAGTAAAAGACCGGTGTTATATGGAGTCCCCCAGGGTTCTGTCCTTGGGCCACTTCTTTTCTCTCTGTATATTAACGATCTTCCTTTTAGTGTTAATGATGATTGTGAACTATTTGCTGATGATACGACCATACACACTTCTGATAAAAAATTAGACAAAGTTTATTTATCATTGCAGAACAGTGTAGATGATCTCATTAATTGGACAAAATATAACCACATGAGTCTTCACCCCCAAAAGACCAAATACATGTTAATTACAACAAGGCAAAAAAGACAAAACATCAAGAATAATCCTCATTCCTTATTAATTGGCAACGATGCAATAGCGGAAGTAGGAGATCACAAAGTTTTGGGAGTAAAATATCGATAATAATTTATCTTGGACCCATCATGTTAGATCGTTGTGCAAAACCGTGTCGAGGAAAATATATTTGTTGAACAGAATAAAGCACTTTCTTGATCCACACTCAAGGTTATTATTTTATAATGCATACACATACAAACCATCACGGATTATTGTTCGACCATCTGGGACTCTGCCAGTGCAAACATTTTAAAACCACTGTACAGTCTACACAGACGAGCACTAAAATCAGTTCTATTAAAACAATCCAGTCTTGTTTTCGACGATTATAAAAAACTTAAGATTTTGCCTTTAAAAGAAAGATTTAAATCAAATAAAGGCGTGCTCCTTCACAAAATCCTTTCCGGCCATGCACCGAGTGCTTTCATTACAAAATTTAAAGCCAAACCAAGCCGAAAATTCAACGTCCCCATTCCGCGGATAGATCTCTTTAAATCAAGTTTAGCTTATTCTGGCAGCGTTTTGTGGAATTCTCTCCCGGAATCAGTTCGAGTCCCAACAAGTCTCAATACTTTCAAAAAACACCTCTCATTACATTTAATGTCAAATTACGAAAAGTCACAGTGATGGAAGACTTCGTTCTGATTATTTTCATATTGATCATATCTGTCCATAAAGCATCAGTGTTTCATAACGCAAGAATGTTTGTATAGCCTACAACGTGTATATAGTCATGTGAATAGTTTCTCTGCCTTGCTTATCTTTTGTAATTGTTTTACGTATGTATATGTTTTATCTCTGCTAAGAGATTTTAACAAATCTCGGAAGAAAGTCTCTGCTGACTTTCAATTGTTTCTTTCACAATTTCTGATGTTTTATATATATATATATATTCAAGATTAGAATAGTCCCTCTCTGGGCGAGGGCTGGTTGAAAAGAAGCTCGTTTATATTGCTTATGCCACAACCCTCGTAAAATAAAATTTGATTTGATTTGATTTGATTTGATCTGATCTCTCTCTCTCTCTCTCTCTCTCTCTCTCTCTCTCTCTCTCTCTCTCTCTCTCTCTCTCTCTCTCTCTCTCTCTCTCTATGGAATTCCATACCCCTACCCCTCCGAAATGCCTCTTCTGTGAAAACGTTTAGGCGCCAGTTTCATTCCCGCTTAATGGGTAAATAGAACACTTTTCATGTCTGATATTTTAGTGCTTTTTACATTTAGTCAAGTTATGTTTGTATTTTGATTTGTTCTTTATGTGCATGTATTGATAATGATATACATGCGAATGATTGGGACAATTCCTCCCCACATTTGTTTTCTCCATTTTGTTATTAGTTGTTTTGGATGTTTATATGCAATGCATTATTGCAACTATGCTGCAATTTCCACACTATATTGTTTTTCCCATTTTTGAATGTGTATACAAAACCATAACCCTTTTCTTATTATTATTTACATTCTGTACGTCTGTAAGTAACAATAACCTTGTCAATTTTACTATCTATATTATGTGCGTCTGTATTAAGTGTTTGTATAAGGGACAGGTTGTAAGATTAGGCTTTACCTAAAACCTCTATCCTTTGGTAATAAAGTTCAGTTTTTCTCTCTCTCTCTCTCTCTCTCTCTCTCTCTCTCTCTCTCTCTCTCTCTCTCTCTCTCTCTCTCTCTCTCTCTCTCTCTCTCTCTCTCTCTCTCTCTCTCAGCCTCTTTTACTTACAGGTTTGGACATTGCTTCTTTCTGTGCCTCTGACAGTTCCTTGGTGCTCAGGAGTTTCCATTCAGCATTCGGAGGTGAAGGAGCTACAACACATATGGATTACGATATTCACTTTAGTTCACAAACTTCATCACTGTTAAAACACTTTAAACATTGTCTTTGCTTTTGTAAGATGTGCTTACCTCTGTCTCTTTGGCAGTGTTATTATATTTTTTCAGGACTCCCACAGAGGAATAGCCAATTAAATCCCTGATATGCCACAGGGGGAGGGGAAAGGGGTCAGAAATGTTGAAAATTGACACAAGTCCGAGTACATTTACAACAGTTTCTCATCACACAACATTCCTCGGGAATTCGCAGAAAAGTGGGAACCCTGCATGGCGTTTTAGAGCAGGGATCTCATGCACTACATGTAATCTGGTAGTTCTCCCACTTACTTTCCTGGAAAGTGGAAAGAAGAAGTTCATAACTAGAACATTTCAGGTTGAAAACACAGCTAAAATTATGCTGTACACTTGCAAGAGATCATGTATATTTTTGTTGTGTTCTTAAATTATCAAACAGCATCAAAAACACAAGAAAGATTAGTTATTTGAACGTTTAATTACAGACAGAAAATGAAACAATTCCAATAAATTATAGACAAAACAAAACATTGGAAGAAGTTAGAATCAATATTTATCCTACATACGTGAGAGAGATCACTCATTAGATAACAACATCGTTCAAACCACACGTGTGTATATCATGTAAATGAGGTCATGTCAAGCAAGTCTGGTAGGGACCTGTTTTTCCACTGCTTATGATGCCAAAGTCACCGAGACAAACATCATTACGGAGAAAAAAATTGCACTCGCTAATTCCCCTCGATGAATCTTTAGAACTAATACTCGTCACGCCACACTTTCAGAGTGACGTTTCTTTGCTTTGACGTAAGAGGTTGCAGGGCGAGGCTTTGGAAGAGATTGAGGTTCCAAAAGAATCGTCTTCAAGTTCCCCGCCTCGACTGCGCGGGACGTTTTGAGTAAAATACACGTACATACAGTATGTAGGATAAACAGAATGCTACATGGCTTGCTGTGTCGTACCAGATTTACACTCGTTGCTTTTTCAAATAGTGAACAGCTCGCTTTCGCTCGCAGTTCAATATTTAAAAAACTCGTGTAAATCTGGTACAACACAGCACGTCATGTAGTATTCTCTATATGTTAGATGCTAAAACATGTGGTATTCAGCTGTTTGACATTTGCCTGCAGGTTAGGCATGTCTGAATTTATCTCACACCTTTCTCCAGAGGTACCCAAGCCATCGATCTCCAACCTTACATCCCTTCTCTCTCTGTATGCCAAATAGGACTATCAGGTGGGTTAGTTTTCTTTTTTTCTTTTTTTCGTGTGACAGAAGTTTTTGAAAAAGCTTGAGGTTCACATTACAATTTTTTTTAAATCAAGAAAAAGGTGAATGTTTAACAGAGTATCACATTGCTATCACATCTATGTCTATTAGCTACAAAATCTGGGATAAACAAACATTTGTGAAGTTACTTTGGAAAGTGTATACTAAGGGTCTTTGTCAAAAATAGATAAACTCAAAATTAGATTTGTTTAAAAGTGATAGTGGTGCTCTGAAGATGTAGATCGTATCTAATCAATGTCTGTTGGATGTATTAAGACTGAACGTTGACAAAACAGAAATCTATACTAACATTGCTAAGACCATCTTCTGTGACTCACATGTGCCTATGAGCGGTTAAAGAATAGAACAAACAAGAAAACTACAATTCTTGTTGTATAATGAAGATAACAAAAATTCCTACAGAATATATTACAAATAAAACGCCAAAGGGATATCTATAGAAAGAATGTTAAAAACGGCTTAATGAATAAATCAATGTAAATTTGGTGTTATGGTGATGCTACTAAAACACAGTTGTTCCGACTCAGATGTGAATGAGCAGTGAGAACAGAACTAGAAAGAATATGTTGCACAGTGAGGGTGACAACACGTTTGACTGAATATGTCATAATAAAGAAAGTGATTATAACAAAAATGTTTGCAAAAATACTCATTGAGTATACAACCAAAATGTGCGCTATTCTGAAAATGGTATTGAACAAGTTAGGTTAGGAAATTACTCAAAGGGTATAACAAAAATTGTATTGTTATATCAGAGAACATGCAACATGGTAGAGAATATAATCACTGAATGTCATTGTCACAGCAATAAGGTATCAAGGTATTGGCAGCAAGGGGAATGAAAAATGCTAACTGAAAATATAATTTTAAACATGCTCTTTGAATAGTGTGTGTCAGAGTGCAACTAAGACTAAGAGATATAAGCAAAGGAGTGAAAATCAAAAAAATACAACGGGTGTGCGGAATTTCTGAGACGATCTGAAAAGTAAGTACATATACTACATTGACTTGTCTAAAAGCTACAAAAAGAGAGCATGCAGGGTTAGCCAAATTTCTCTCACAGTGTCTGCCAGGCCCCACGGGATAGTAAACGTCAAACTTTTTCAGGCTTCGAAACCCTGCCCAACATTCCAATCATTTTAGGACACATACAGTGTTTGTTTTGCAGAATGGGTTACAAATATGTTACGCTGAGGGGTGTGTGGGAGGAAGGGTGTTGGGGGTGTGGGAGGGTGGGGTTAGATGGTTGGGTGGAATGGAATATTTTGTTAGCATCCATGTACCGGTACATTTTTGGACGTTCACTTGCAGTTTATTTTTGTGTGTATGTGGAGGCCCGGTAGCTCAGTTGGTAGAGCACTGGACTTGTGATCGAAAGGTCGCAGGTTCGAATTCGGGCCGGGACGGACACGGGTCAACTTTATGTGCAGACCCAGAGACGGAAGCCATGTCCCACCCCCGTGTCATCACAATGGCACATAAAAGACCTTGGTCATTCTGCCATAAGTGCAGGTGGCTGAATACACCTAAACACGCAGACACCTGGGTAGCGCGACTCCGTTGCTGCTAGCTTTCCACTGGGAGGAAGCGACCCGAATTTCCCAGCGATGGGACAATAAAGTAATGAAAAATGAAAAAAAATGAAAAAGTTATTCCCAGAAAAACATTGCTCATTGTTTCCGAGTGCATTATATGCATGTGTGTCTGTATGTGTAGATGTGTGTATATACATGCATATGGGTGCGTCTCAGAATCTCGTCCTCTGTTTGTGACATTATCACCAAAAGTAAAATCTTCCCAGAAAACTTTGATAATACTATTTACACACTTCTCAGGGTGTACCTTTTCAGTTTAAACAAGAAAAAAATATAACATTGCCTTTAGTTTGCCATATATTGAGCATTATTTGGACCATGTGTGCAAAATCACCCGTGTAACATGGAAACAATAAAAGACAAAAAAACTGCATTTATAAGGCTGAAAACGACTTTTATTCAGTTATTATTGTTGAATCACAAGCCATTATAGAGTTCAATATGAAATGACTACATGCAAACAACAAAATAATGTTTTTTTCAAAGTTCCATGCATTCGTCAAAATTTCAATACAAAAATGAAAATTAATTAATGATATCCTGATCAGAACATGTTGATACATGGCATTCATTCAGTCTTATTGACATTTAACCTTCACAATAGCATATATACAAAGATTTGTTGCTCTAAGACAAAATGTTAGAAAATGGTCACCGATGTAACATGGAAACATCACTTTTGTAACAAAGAAACGGTCATGCTTTTTCCCACAAACTTTACTAAATGAAGCTGATTTTGCAACCAGATTCTTCTTAGGTAAAATGCCAAACACTAAAACAGGAACAGAAAGAAAAAAAGCTGGACAAAATCAAGCAAACTTTGCCCCAAAAAAGAGAAACATTAATGAAAAGTTCATCACCGACGTAACTCGGAAACGAACAACCAGACATGTATTTTAAGGTTTGACATGAAGAATGCAAATGTTCAAAAGTGGTTCATTCAATTGTTAAGACAATAAACCAAAGGCATTGGTTACATATAGAACAGTTGCCACTTGCAGTTAATTAATTTATTTTAAAAGAAATAATGCCCCCTGGCATTGAAGGTGGGGTCACGAAGCATGGTTGCATCAGATGTAGGGACTAAGGAAATATCATCGATCCCTGGAAAGCAATAGTAGTTCCCCTCCGGTTTCCTTCGAAGGAACGTTACCACCAGTTCATCAGGTCGAATCTCTTGCACCTGAAACATGCAAGTACCTGCGATTTCAACTAAAGATTGATGCAATATGTGTACTAGTTTCACTAACATGAATTTGTTTAATGTCTATCAAGATTTTGATGCATCCACATTCACTGGCTAAAAACAAAATAAAGTAACTATTTTGTTCAGACTCACCATTCCATTTAACATACAACTTTTACAATTAAAGAAAACATTGACACTTACCGTTCCTTTAAATGGATTTAGGAAGTTTAATTTTGATCATAATTTTTTATATTTTTAATTTTCAGAGCTTGTTTTTAATCCAAATATAACATATTTATATGTTTTTGGAATCAGGAAATGATGTAGAATAAGAACGTAAATGTGGATCGTTTTATATAAAAAAAAAAATTATTACAATTTTCAGATTTTTAATGGCCAAAGTCATCAATTAATTTTTAAGTCACCAAGCTGAAATGCAATACCGATATCCGGCCTTCGTCGAAGATTGCTTTACAAAAATTTCAATCAATTTAATTGAAAAATGAGGGTGTGACAGTGCCGCCTCAACTTTTACAAAAAGCCGGATATGACGTCATCAAAAGTATTTGTCGAAAAAAAGAAAAAAACGTCCGGGGATATCGTACCCAGGAACTCTCATGTCAAATTTCATAAAGATCGGTCAAGTAGTTTAGTCTGAATCGCTCTACACACACACACACGCACAGACAGACAGACACACACACACACATACACCACGACCCTCGTTTCGATTCCCCCTCTATGTTAAAACATTTAGTCAAGTTTTGACTAGGTGAAATCGAAAGAAAAACTATTATTAACAAATGTTCAGCCTAAATTTTCACTTCATAGAATATCATAGCAGCAAAAACTCACCTTTTCTCAAGAACCTTGGGTGTTGATCACTGTCGTAACAAAATCACAGACTTCGGAAACATTCTCGAAATCTTTCTTCGCTGCTGGAAGCTGAACTATTTTTCTCTGTAACTGCGCATGCGTAGTCACCCGCACCTCTAGGTCACTACGCGCAAAATAGTTCTAATATTTCTTCAAAACTCTGAACATTATTTGCAAAACCGTTCACCATCGTAACTGAATTTTGAAGAAGCATGTCATATTGCGCAACTTTCAACTTAGTTTGCAGATGCAATTTTGAGAAAATAATACTTAAATAACATTTAGCTTAGCGATTTTCTATGCCCTTTCATGTCAAGATCGTGTTGAAGATGAATATGCAAATTCTAAAGTTCAAATTTAGGACTTGTTGCTGTTGCACGCGTGTGGAAACCTATGTTACGACAGTGATGGCAAACTTTCAAGCGATTAATTTCGTTTAAAAAAACAATTCTGTGGACAAAATAACATTTCAACTGTCAAGTACACTTAAACCAAACACACATAACAAGAATAGCAGTCCTTGGACATTCTAAACGATTCTTGTAGTCAGGTGCAAAACTAGTTGACGGTTCATGTCACAGATCAGACCTCCATTTTTCACGCATCCAATCATTTCTTTCGCAAAACAACCTTCATAATAATCATGCAAAATACTCAGTTTTGTTTGTACTATTTCTTTATTCATTTTACTTCTCAAAAATACCAATATCATGATTTAAAATTCAGTATGTTTCAATTGTGGGCTAATTTGATTATGGCACACACAAAAGGTTCAGTTTCTGACATGCACCCATATGCAAGTGTATGTCCGTTTCTTTCTGAGTCTCTGTGCACAGCTACAAGTGTGCATGTGTGTATGTATTCAATGTCCAAGGACCTCACAGCAGACTTTACCGTGAGATAAAATACACTGGTCACTTACAAATTCAAATATAATCCAGCTCCTCTCAACCAGAATTTCACCACAAAGAAAACTAAACACCAATCACTCACGTGGTGGATCAGGTATGATCTCATCCACCTTCAAGCGTCTGGGTTTCAGCCCTGCTGCAGACTTGATGCCAATGTCCGTCAAGTTGTTGGTTTGCTTGTATTCCCTGCACACACAAAACAGATCATAATATTTATACAGTATCTTTCCCAGCCTCAGCTACAGGACAAAAGGTCTGTTCGACCTTGATTGAAAATATGTATAGGTCCAATTGTCCTGGCTTTGTCTGCTTGGCAGGAAAACTGATAAGGCAGAAGACGTCCTACATGTCAAAACTATCGAACAGTTGAACGGCACGGGGCCAGAACAGTGCGTCAGATCGTTAAAAGTATGTGTCAATGACCTAAGACCAAAACCTGGGAACAACACTGCTTATAAGTTATAGCTCATGCAGACTGGACTGAAATGCAGTAGAGTAGTACTGTTGAAAACTAGCAAGAATGCAAGAGTTGCTATGCATCTCTGTTTGTGGTAAGTAGGAACGACTTGAGAGCAGAGTTAAATCATAACTGACATGGATAGGTACCAACAGAGGCCACCCTGTTGAACTATGTCGATCAGCCCTGCAAGCACTGAGTCATCATGCCCAAAACATAGTATTTCATTAATGAAATGGACCGTCCAGATCCTTGCAGATTCGGACTAAAATCCCTATACTGGTTTAAGACATATAACCTCTGCTGTACACATACTACCCAGGTACAGATATATCTGTATGGATTGCTGGTAAGAAATCTCTAACTGAGACACTTTTGGCTAATCTCCAAAATGGGGCAACAGTCTTCAGGAGTGATAACGGAACCAGGTTGAAATGATGGTATCACTTACTTCTGCTGCATCTTCTCGTGCCTGTGGTCGCGCAAGAAGTGCAGGTGTTCAACGTAAGCGTTGCGGTGGCCCTTGCGCAGAGAAATCTCGTCATCCTCAAAAGCATAGTCCGAGTCCACATAGTTGTATCTGTCCATGCCTGTGAAAAGCGTCCTGCAAATCAAGGCATAGAATGTACAAAAAGGTTTATTTTCCTTGGTTTTTCATAAGAAAAAAAAAGAAGAAAAAAAGACGGGAAACAAGACATTTCCAGAAGAAAAAAAAGACCCTATACATTTTTTTAATTTTTTTATATGGTCTTGTCAATTTTTTCTTTTGGGTCTTCATAATTTTTTCTTATAGGGTCTTGCAATATTTTTTTAATGAAAACACCAGTCTGAAGAGCTTGAAATATACCCAAGGCATTACCCTGGCCTGTACTTCTTTTTCTTCAACATGCCCCATTTTTGCAAAACAAATTCTTTTGTCATCATTTTCACGAGTTTTCATTCACAAACACCTGGGAAATAAATCTCATGTTCCCCATGCAATAAATCGAGGTGGTGAATGGGTTTGAGCTTTCAGGTGAAACGTGGATTGTCAAAGTAAAAGCCAATCAGGCTGATTGTTTGATGTGTGGAACCATCGCGGCTTTGGATTTGTGTTTCCGAGGACAACGATTGTAAGCATTCACTCTCAAAGACCCAATCAATGTTGATAATTACCGCGGCGGCTCATGGTCAATTTGAAACTTATCTTTGTAATCGCAAAATCCACAACGAAAAGTCATAAACACTTAAAAAGAAAAGAAATATGCTCAACACTTACTGAACTCACACGTATGATCGCAGTTCTGTACATTTTCAGACTGGAAGAAAAGCGTCAACAAGCTACGTTTGACGTCACATACAAGGTTGACGTTTTATCTCGAGCTACTGTGACGATGCTTTGTGGCCCGGAGTTGGATTCTAAAAATTCGTCTCCCTGTGGGTTATTGTGCATTTTGTTGCACAACCAAAATGATGACAAAAACGATGTTTGGTGGCTTGTCGTCAGACCAGCATTTTATTGTTGGTCCTCGGGGGAGCATATCGCCTTTTGTCTCATATTTATCAACCGCGGCCTTCGGCCTTGATCGATAAAGATGAAACAAAAGACGATATGGTCCCCTTGGACCAACAAAAAAGCTGGTCTGTCAACAAGCCACCAAACATCTTATAATGTTCCTGTTTTTTTCCTGCCTGCCACATGGACATCCACATGTTTCATCTTCAGGGAATCTACATGCCCCTCAAGAAGACTTACTTGTACGGCTGGTGTCGCTCAGAAGGCCTGACGCTGTGGGCTCGGTCATTGGGGAAAGCCACCCTCGCAGTCTTCTTGCCCAGGTCGATAGAGCGAGGTCGCAGACGGTGCAGACGTGTTTGACTTGCTCCGGCCACTGTGTTCCGGGGAGTTTGAAGTCCCAGCTCGTCGATGTTGGTATCGCAGTACATGCCCACTTCATTGCTGATGTACGGGGTCAGGCCTGTAGAGACACACAGTTGAATTACAATGCATGTACTACTAATGCAATGAAGAGTAATGACTCAAGTGAGAATCACCGCATTCACATCTAAAACATTCACTGTTTGCAGTGTGATGAATGGCACAATGACTTTCTAGTTGATCAGAAATTCACAGGAGCAGCATGAAATGTTTAAACAAACAATAGTAAGAGGTGAGACAATATGAGTTGATTCTTGGGTAAAACTCTCATCAATATGAAAAACAAACACAAAAAGTCACATCCCAAAAAGTCACATAAATTCCAAACCTCTGTCAGATAAAGCAGCAAGGTTGAAATGCTGCAATCAGTAGGACAGCTCGAAAATGCTTATTCATCATCCCAACTCAAACCCCATCAACCCACATCCACTCCCTCCAACAAACCGAATGATCAAATCAGAATATCATTTACCTGGGTTGAAGCGGGCCTTTGGCTGGACACTGATGGGGTTGCTATAGCCACTAAGGCTGATGCCCAGTGTGGAGATGACCATGAGGTGCATGGCCACGGGGTTAAGGTTATCCGCTACCTGACCCAACACGTCCAGTAGCTGCTGTGGTTTGAAGGTACCTGAAAACAGCAACATGGTGTCAGTGTTACCCAATCTCTGAAAGAACTTACATTTCTATGCTGTATGAGCTTCTTGTTGCAATGATGATGATGATGATGATGATGATGATGATGATGATGATGATGATGATGATGATGATGACAACAGCAAAACTGGCTACCACTTTGACAATGACGACAAGGATGAGAGCAATGATGATGGTATGCCTTCAGCTGTGTGTGCCAAAAGCAAGTTCAAAATGGGGGTAACAGAAACTCAAGATGATTTTTGTGGAAAAGCAACCTTTTAACCTTGATAGAAAGCTGAAATAATGAAAGGTCAGGGGCTGGGGTGAACACCCCTCCCCCCCCCCCTCTCCCCCCCCCCCCCTCCCTAATTACACTCACCAATTTTCCAAACAATGAACACTTACCGACTTGTTTGGGGGCAAACGAAAAGATAACATCCTGGGTATGTCCTGGAGGAATCTTCCCATTGGGTGGTTTCACAGAGAAATGAGCGATGCGTCGGAACTGGAAGATGGCGGGCAGGATTTGGGACTCGTTGCGGATGGTACACAAGACGTCTGCGTGCTCCCCCACAGGGCACTCGCCAAAGTCAAACTTGTTTGAAGGGGAAATATCCAGAAGCACTGGAAGGGCTGTGCCAGTCAGAGCAATCTCTGCAAAGGTTCCTGCGAGTAGAAAGTTTGACAAATGTAAAGAGGAGGACCTTTGTGCGCTGTAGGGGACACAGTTCACACAGGTACGAGGTAATAAAGCCAAAAGTATGCACCTGGGTACAAAAATTTAAAAAAAGATGTCAATCTTTAACAGAAACAAAAATATTCTTAAATTAGTACTGTCTTACCGAGACCCCCCTTTCTTGTGTTTTTTGCCTTGTCATTGGAAACAAACATACATTTTTGTTAGGCGCATGGACTTACCCTGAGCTCGTTTGACGTCATCTTCAATGAATCCCTTGCTGGAGCCGATGATCTCCAGTCGTACAAACAGTGCAAAGTCTTTCCTGGTTGGAGGGCTCACCAGACTCTTCCAGCCCAGCTTGGAGGCATTCCATCTGTAATGGCAATAGTTTAACACTCGTTGTCATAATAACCTCTCCATTGGGGGGGGGGTCATTGTAATATGTGCAGATTCGGCCCTAAACACTTTTCAATTAAATGGAACAATCTCCAGAGTCTTGTCAGTAAAAAAAAAAAGTTAAAAAATCACACGAGGGTTTGGAACCCAAGGAAGAAATATAAAATAATGACATGGGATGTAAGCTCTGTAATAATCTCTTCTTTTAAAGGTAAGAATATTAAAAGAGCAAGCAAAAACTAAACTGACACTGACAATATGTTTCTTCTCACACTTAATAAACAACAACAAAAACAACATACAAGCCCAGGTGTATGTACTTGAATCTAACCTGGGACTGAATCTGAAGAAGATGGGCACTTTTTGGTACGGTAACAGCACCCCCTGGTTGGGAATCGCTGTGACAAGGGAGGTAATTTCGTTGGTGTGACCCTTTTTCCCTGAACCATCAATCTCATCCGCCAATGCAGATGTGGTAGTTTGAGTCAAGTCAATGCCCTAGAAATCAAAATTAAATACATGAAAATTAAGTAGAAGTGCAATGCCAAGGCACTGCATACTCTCTCTCTCTCTCTCTCTCTCTCTCTCTCTCTCTCTCTCTCTCTCTCACATACACACCCCAAATCACATACACACCCCAAGTCACACACACAGACACACACAGACACACTCATTGACTCCCACAAATCTCATAGTCATACACACAAAACACACACTCATACGCACAAAGACAGACAGACAGACAGACAGACAGAAAGGGAGACAGACAGACACACACACACACACTCACACGTACTCACTCACTCACTTACTCACAGAAACTTAATACACACAAAACACACACTCTTGCGCACATATTATCAGACGGACACACACACCTTTACAAACAAACAAACACACTCACAAACATACACACAAACTCACGAACACACATACACGGCACAGCCACTTTCTCTCTTTCTTACTTACACACACACACACACACACACACACACACACACACACACACACACACACACACACACACACACACACACACACACACACACACACACACACACACACAGTAACACTAACACATGTGCACAAAATGCACACACACACCGCGCGAGAGAGAAAGACCGCAAAGAGGGGATCAATCAATCAATCAATCAATGAGTCTTATATCGCGCATATTCCGTGGGTACAGTTCTAGGCGCTCTGCAGTGATGCCGTGTGAGATGAAATTTTATACGGCCAGTAGATTGCAGCCATTTCGGCGCATATTTACCTTTCACGGCCTATTATTCCAAGTCACACGGGTATAGGTAGACAATTATTAACTGTGCCTAAGCAATTTTGCCAGGAAAGACCCTTTTGTCAATCGTGGGATCTTTAACGTGCACACCCAATGTAGTGTACACGGGGGGAGGTTCGGACACCGAAGAGAGTCTGCACACAAAGTTGGGATGACGTCATGATGCATGACGTCCAAGCCTTTCGACGTCATCTTCTTACGCAAGCTTTATCCATAGACTTGGAAACTATAGAATTTCTACCCGGCCAAAGCGGTCTTGGGTGGCTTTTGCTCCAAAACTGGGAAAAGCCATTTTATCCGCCGTATTTTAGTTAGTATGTTTCCAAGTTTTGGTGAACTTCCATCCCCAACTGTAGCCGCTGACCTAGCACAAAGAATCCTTCTTTATCATGTATTATCGAGATGAGCATTTCTCAAGTCAATTACAGTATAGCGTTTGTGGGATACCTCCAGCTTTGCTGGGATGAAACGACTCTCTGGGGAAATTGATTACATGAACATGCAAACAAGCAGCGGACTGATTCATTAACAATTTTGTGTGCACAGATTTTGTACAAGCACACACAAACAAAAAGAAGAATAAAAAACAAAAACAAATGGACAAGAGATGACTGTACAATGATAACAGATAAAAGGAGCTCTTCGCTTGTTTTAAATTCCTTTCCTCATTTAGTGATCATCTGATTTTCTTTCCTACATAGTACTAGTAGAACACCCCTACTTTTTTGTTATTTCTGTTCACAACATCTGTAAACTTATCTTCTCTTTAAATCTCCCTTCCTTTTAAGACCTGACTTTCTTACGTTTTCAAAGGGCTTAAAAGAGAGGTTACGTTCCATTTTAGAAATAAAATGTTGCTCAAACACAAACCAGTTCTTGAGCAATGGCATCTTCGTCCACAATGGCCAAGTAGTTGATGAGTTCCGGGCCGTTGTTGTACAAAATGGCTTGCGCTGTGCGGTCTGTCCCATAGTAGGTGTTTCCAAAACCAACACACTTGATCTGATGCTCGTCTTTGATGGACAATACTTCAAGAGCTGGCTTGGCTACATTGCCACGAATCTTGAGCTGAAGTGGTTCTCTTCCTTCCAGCGTCACCTCTGCAAATTCTTCAAATCTGCCTGGAACCTTGGACACGAACTCCACCTGTGCACAGAAAGGTTGCATGTTGTTAACTACACGTACATGTGCCATCATACAGTTTTCAAGCCTTCTTATCCATTGTCACCCAAATTTAAGGACAGTCACATACCCACATAGGATTGCATGCCAGTACAGTAGTATACAAACGTAAAGTAAAAGCATGCTGTATTTCTGTTAATTTCTTCTCTTTTCTCTCTCTTTTTTGGCTCACGTAAGTGTAGCCTATGCAATGATAACTTTTGTCTGTCTGTGCGTGCGTGCGTGCATGGGTGTGTGCGTGTGTGATAGAAACTTTAACATTTGACTTAACACCGAAATACTAATTTCACCTGGTTATTATCCAAGCAACATTTTCAAAGTATTGAAGCAATGATCAACATTTCGTCGGCATGTGTGTAGTTAAAGTGTGTATTCACAGAAAACGGGTGGTGGGGGGTTTTGGGCGGGTAAAAGCAGGTGACTGATTTGTGTCGAGTGTGGTATGTAGACCAGGTCAGGGGTCAAGATCAGGTCAGGTCGCGTGAAGGATTGTGGTATAGACTCACTTTCCAGTTCTCATCTCTGCATTCGCCGATTCGGGGAAGACGATTTCACATTGTTCGATTTCTTAGCTCAAGAAAAATAGATAAAGAAGATACCAAAGCCAAAGGAGATTTCCAACAGTTTGATCTGCACAGCGTGTTTCCAGTGTCTGCGCAGGGAAGATCAGCTGTCGAAAGCGCAGTGTCGATCTGGCAGTCGTGTCCCCAGTAACAATGTAAGTACAGACAGATCTAATGTATCCCACTCATAAAGCGTGTCACATAAGCTTACTGATCATTCGTTTTGTTTAATTTCTTTCTATTTCAGCAGACACGGATATGAAAAACAGTGCTAGGCAGTCACCTCCAGTGAAATTAGTTGATCTAAACTGCCTGTAATGTTTGGATGTTTTTGTTCTTGGTTCGATTTATGTGAATTTCAAGACTTGCAGTAGAGTCTCAAGTTTACTCTGCCCGTATAAAACTGTCCACCATTTACTTGAACATGCAGATATAAGGAAACGGGATGAATCTGTTCTCAAAGTCAAAATTATTACGATTCTGCCTCAGTTTCAAAACATGTTCTGTCATGGTTCTGTCTGTAAAATGTGGTGCCTTTCTACAGACAATTTGTGAATGCTAGATCTACCTAGATCTGTATCGCGTTTCATTCCAGACTCCTCTCTTTGATTGTACTATTTGCTGTTTACGCACTCAGCTTATCACGATTCGTTAATGTCCGTAACGTTTGGTAAACTCACCTTGCAACAGCTTCCTTGGCTTTGTTGGCATTTTTTTTCAAGGCAGCACAACGTAAGATTAGCTTCTGTTGGACAGCAGATAGAATGCGAGTTTTGAGACAACGACAGTCGTCCAAAGAAAGCTTGCTGTGGAATGTTGTTCTACATAATGGCACATGTGATTCTGTATTTTTCAGCGGTTAATGTTAATGGTTTATTTTTTCCTCTGTTGATTTCTTCCTTCTGAGTTGATCGTTATCATTCAAACAAGACCATCAGATAGCAAGGGTGCATCCAGCAAAGGGGGACACACCCAAACTGTTTTTCACGAACTTGAAGGCGCGAAGCGCCTGAATTGAGGGTGCAAAGCGCCCGAAAATGCCAGGGTGGGTCGGGTGCATGAGAACAGATTCATCCCGTTTCCTTATATCTGCATGTTCAAGTAAATGGTGGACAGTTTTATACGGGCAGAGTAAACTTGAGACTCTACTGCAAGTCTTGAAATTCAGAAGTCTCCTGAATCTCCCTCTCTATCCCTCTAATAGGGGGGTCCGGGCCCCCTTCCCCGCCCCCCTCCTAAATCCACCACTGGAGAGTACCTCAGTTGCTCCTAAAAATGGACTGTGAATAGTGTGAATAGTGTGTTGACTGTGTTGACCGTCAGAATTATTTTAAGAACCAGGCTGCTGCAGTCAGTTGACATGTTTCGCATAATGTAGGATTCCCATGCATGCTGCATAAGTAAAGTAGCTTGTATTATAACCCGACTATTCAGTATCAAAACACTGTTTTTATTTGTGTAGGTTGTAGTCATCACAACTAATCGTATTTTGCCTTTTGTTTCAGAAAGGAGGATAAGCTACAACAAGATCGACGCTATGTCAGATATGCCTCAGCCACATGACGACTTCTGAATTTAGATCCACTCGGCATGGTGACAAGTCTTGATGAAAAGTATATGATTGAGGACAGCAGTGGAAAAAGTGACCACATGGCAGGTACCTATTGCTTGGTGTCTGCAGTGCAAAAGACAGATAAGCTGATGGTACATTTCCAAATGAACACAGCACCCCCAGATCTACTGCTGATTTACGACGGGCAAGCTACAATCCAGGGCAGAGAACACTGCAGCGTTGTAATCCAACTCTTCATTTGTTTCAGGAAAGCACGTCCTTACAAATGAACATTACAACTCTCTGATACACAGACATAGTGTACAGGAACATTCCGATAATTGAGTGGGACAGGATTAAACAAATTCCCAGGGCTGCAGTGAGGAAGTACACGGTTTTTCTGTCATTGACCTTAATAGCTTTCACACAGCCAGTATATGAGAGATAATGGTCTTCTTGGTGACCGTTCATGCCCAAGCACGTGGAGCTGGTTGCCAGCAGGACAATGTGTCACTGAACAATATCAGAGACTTCGGAGTGCGAGGACCAGGGCAAATAACCTCATGTGAACCTGTCTGAGTGTGACCATCGTGACGCCCATATCTTTAAATCTTAGTCGTATGACAATTCCAAGAATATATTATCTTGATACGCAAGCTGTAGAGTAAGTTAATGATTGTAGATAAGCTTTGCCATGATAATTATGCTGATGCAGTTTAAAAGTGTGTGTGTGTGTGTGTGTGTGTGTGTGTGTGTGTGTGTGTGTGTGTGTGTGTGTGTGTGTGTGTGTGTGTGTGTGTGTGTGTGTGTGTGTGTGTGTGTGAGAGAGAGAGAGAGAGGATTGCACAAGATCTCCTTCAGAGACAACTACACCAACAACAAATACACAGTCATTTTATCTGTTTGATTTCTTTTAAAAATTATACATGGAGTAAATATGATGCGTTAGTTTTAACTCGGAGTATGTGGTGTGTGTGTGGTGTGTGTGCGTGTGCATGTGACGGAGTGATTTGAGCTTGTGTTACTGTTTGTCGATTTCTTACGGGAGCCTTGAACAAGTTGAAGGCTTCGCCTCTTGTTTTTTTATATTTAGTCAAGTTTTGACTAAATATTTTAACATCGAGGGGGAATCGAAACGAGGGTCGTGGTGTATGTGCGTGTATGTGCGTGTGTGCGTGTGTGTGTGCGTGTGTGTGTGTGTGTGTGTGTGTGTGTGTGTGTGTGTAGAGCGATTCAGACTAAACTACTGGACCGATCTTTATGAAATTTGACATGAGAGTTCCCGGGTATGAAATCCCCGAACGTTTTTTTCATTTTTTTGATAAATGTCTTTGATGACGTCATATCCGGCTTTTCGTGAAAGTTGAGGCGGCACTGTCACGCCCTCATTTTTCAACCAAATTGGTTCAAATTTTGGTCAAGTAATCTTCAGCTTGGTGGCTTAAAAATTAATTAATGACTTTGGTCATTCAAAATCTGAAAATTGTAAAAAAAAAATAAAAATTTATAAAACGATCCAAATTTACGTTTATCTTATTCTCCATCATTTGCTGATTCCAAAAACATATAAATATGTTATATTCGGATTAAAAACAAGCTCTGAAAATTAAATATATAAAAATTATTATCAAAATTAAATTGTCCAAATCAATTTAAAAACACTTTCATCTTATTCCTTGTCGGTTCCTGATTCCAAAAACATATAGATATGATATGTTTGGATTAAAAACACGCTCAGAAAGTTAAAACAAAGAGAGGTACAGAAAAGCGTGCTATCCTTCTTAGCGCAACTACTACCCCGCTCTTCTTGTCAATTTCACTGCCTTTGCCATGAGCGGTGGACTGACGATGCTACGAGTATACGGTGTTGCTGAAAAATGGCATTGCGTTCAGTTTCATTCTGTGAGTTCGACATGCAGCTACTTGACTAAATATTGTATTTTCGCCTTACGCGACTTGTTTAATGTTAGTTTCAATCTTAACCCTTAGACTGGTTGTCGCGACATATGTCGCGCTACTGTACGTATACTGTCACCTGGTTGTCATGTCACCTGGTTGTCACGACATATGTTGCGCTACTGGCTCAGTCTGTTTGGTCGGTTCCGATTACCTCCCATGGCTTTGAAAACCTATATGACCGTTTTTTGTTATTTTTCTCTCTGTTATTGTTAATTCACCAGTGGCTATGTAACATGTGTTACAGAATTGCACCAGTGTAAGGGTTAACAGCCTATGTCACCAAGACATATTCATCAGTCACAAGAAAAAACAAACTTTCAACACAAGCACTATTATATTATTTGGTGTAGCTCATAATAATCTGAAACATATTACATAATTAAATTACATATTCTTACTCAACTCACATAGATAGCAATAACTTCGTTTGGTTGCTAAGACATTGAAGCACTCTTACATGGTAACATGGGGAGATAACTCTAAAACTAAAACCATATGCCATATAAGGCATGGTCCGTGGTGGTTATCTCCCCTACCGGTGCCCTGCGCATGCGCAGGATGTATACCGGTGATACTCATTCCTTTTTCTTCAACGCACGGAGAAAGACGTGCTGTAGTACTCTGGCTTTGATCTAAAGCTATTGGTCTTCACGGCGGTGACTGACCATCGAATCTTGGTAACGCTGTTGTTGTTTCATCTCTACTTCAAGTATTGGGTGAGAGCTTTCATTTTTATTACCGAGACGCGTTTGATTTAACTTTTGGAGCGTGTTGCAACTTGTATTTTGGTTCAGTTTTGTCATACAAAATGACGGACAAACCTTAAGATAAAGAGAGTGAGTGAAAACTCGGAGTTCGACCAGACAGGCTTGCTCTCCCAGTTCTCAGTCAGGCAATGCGACCAATCTAAAGTTAAGGTAGCTACTACCACTGCGTCTCGTACTCAGAAAATTTTCACTGAGCGATAACGTTTCTGTTTACGTTTTCAACCCGGCGAATGATGAATTGTGTTCGGTTTCGATTGACAAACCTACCTCGTCTGTTGCGGCTTCTTTCAAGAAAGTTCAAGCGCCTAGCGCTGTTTTAGCTTTGACTAAAGCCGATTTGCTGGCAATATTATCGTCTTTTTAGACAGAGGTGCATGTTTTGATCTCGTCGGAAAGGGCAAATAGCCTCGCGTGCTGCTCTGCCTCTTCCTTCGGGTGTCGTAAATGTTCATTCGCTTGAGCGGGTTCGTTCCGAACCGACTGCGACGGTCACGTCCGCTGGCGTGGTCGCAGATCCAACGACGGTGTTGGATATGTCGGACTCATCTTTAGGCAAGTTTTTGTCTGAGTCTAGGACATCAGCACCTTCGGGTGTTCTTGGCGAAGTACGCAAACCTTTGACGTCGGTTTCCGTTTCGGCGGAATTGCACACTGACAGTAAGGGTTTTTCCACAAACCAACCTGGCTCCGTTTTCACGGTCCTGGGCATGGGATGTGAAGGGCATGTGTCTGCTGGTTCCGTCAACTCCGTTAAGGTCGGGGCGGCTGCTGGCAGACAGGTTACAGGATCTTCCGGTTCCAATTTATTGGGGCTGGTCGATGCTCATGCTATTCAGTCCTCTGCTGGTTCCGCTCACTCCGATAAGGTCGGGGCGGCTTCCGGTGGCAGGAGAGGTTTGACTTCCGCTAGTAGCACTTCGCTGTTGGCGGGAGTCATTCATCAGCCTGTGGCTTCCGGTTCCGCTGGTGCGGCTTCCGCTAGCCTTTCTCAGGCTACATCCGCTTCCTTTCCCAGCCTTTCAGCTGGCATTGGGCAGACGGATGGTGGTTCCATCCACGGATTTCCGGTTTCCGGAAATTTTTCACAACCGTTTCCGGTTTCGGCTCAAGTTGCCTCACCGGATGTCGGTTCCGCTGGACATCCCTCAGATGATCGTTATGATGCTTCTGTTGGGGATGAACATGATATGGAGGAAGAAGCATCAGATGCAGATGAGGAAGCTCCTCGCCGACTTCCGGCTAAGCTACATCTTTTGTTGGCTTTGGCAGCAGAGGTTACTGCACACTGCTTCTCGGAAGGGGTGTTTGCGGCAACCACTTCCGCTGCTCCTCCTCCATCAGCTTTTGCTGATTTCGCTTCTTCTCAGGAACGGGCTGAGAGCTTCAAGTTTTTACAGTCACCTGATGTGGCTTATCAACTTGCGAAAGTTTATCAGAGCGATGTTCCTCTTCCATTAACACTTTGGTGTTGGCAGTCGGCAATCATCAGTCTTTGGCTTCCGGTTCCGCTTTTGCGGCTTCCTCTGCCTTTCCACGGGCTGCATCCGTTTCCTCTCCCAGCTTTGTGGCTGGCATAAGGCAGGTGGATGGTACATCCGTTCGCGGAGTTCTGGCTTCCGGAAATTTGTTTTCCCCAACCTTTCCGGTTTCGGCAGATGTTGCCTTGCCGGGATTGGTTTCCGGTTCTCATCCTTTCAACGATCGTTGGGATACTACTGAACAGGAAGCTGCCATCGTTTTGGCACTAGCAGCAGAGGTTAATACGCACTGTTTCCCTGAGGGGTTAGCAGTAGCATTGTCATCTGCCGTTACTTCACCATCAGCTTTAGCTGATTTTGCTCCTTCTCAGGAACAATCTGCGAACTTTAAGTTTTTAGAGTCTCCTTTCGTGGCTTTTTCAACTTATAAAAGTTTTCTCACACAATGTTTTGCCTCACCTCTGCCTTTGCCGGCATCATATGGGGAGGCTCCTGCTTCAGGTTTGCTGTGGCTTGCGTCACATTCAACTGATTTGAGCCCTATTTCAGGAAATTTTCGAACTTTAAGTTCTTAGATCCTCCCTCGGGGGCATTTGAACTTGTGGAAGTTTTATCAAATGATTCTCCTTTGCCACCACTTCCTTGTGGGCAGCGAGGCGGCGTTGTTTTCGCTTGCGTCACCCGCGCAAGTAACGCATCACTCGCGGAGCGCTATCCGTAGGCCTCGGTTACACCAAGCCTAAGAACTTAGTTTATTCTTTTCTTCTTACTACGGAACCGCTCCCGGTTACACCGGGCTTGACGATCATACATCTTAATGTTCATAGCAAGGAGAAACTGTCTTTTTTCAAGAACAATGATCTCCTGGCTGTGGAAGATTGTGGCCGCACTTCTTTCTATTATCGTCTTTGAACAAGTCTTTGATTCGTTCTTTCCCTTGTGCAGTTACGTACTCACGGGATGCCTTTGTGTTCTGTTGGGACACATTTACAAAGGATTTAGCTTTGCTGTTCACCGGAAAGAAGGCCTCGGCCGACAGTATTGTTCTGTCGGTGAGACTTTATTCTCTTCCTTGCTTGAGGGTTCTCTTCGAATCCTCTTCTGTGCACGCAGACTCTTCTCTAACAAGAGAAACTCACAGCAAAATAAAGCCCACGGCAGGTCTGGCTTTTCTTATCTAGACAAGAAGAGCAAACGCTCGATCGAGTCACTTTCGCAGTTCTGAATATTATATGAGGCATCAGATGGACAGGAAGAAATTGCTATTCACAACACAATACAGATGTAAATAATTTGATGTAAAGAATAATCCTATAAAGTTTGAATCAAATCCGATGAATAGTTTCAGAGATATGATATTTCAATTTTTTTCCTTCAAGACATACCTGTGACCTTGAAAAAGGTCAAAGGTCACCAAAGCAGACGTCAAAGTGTAGAGGTCACTGGGAGTCACGTTCACATAAAATTTGAGCCCGGTCACTTTTATAGTTTCCGAGAAAAGCCCAACGTTAAGTTGTGTGTTGCCGAACAGAAAAGGCTAGTTATCTCCCTTGTTTTTCTGATAACGTTCGTAAAAGGCTACAGATGTAAATACTTTGATGTAAAGAATAATCCTACAAAGTTTCAATCACATCCGATGAACTTTGTCAAAGATATAAAATGTCTAATTTTTCCTTTGACGCTGACCTGTGACCTTGAAAAAGGTCAAAGGTCAACGAAACCATCGTTAAAGTGTAGAGGTCATTGGAGGTCACGACTAAACAAAATATGAGCCGGATCGCTTTGATAGTTTCCGAGAAAAGTCCAACGTTAAGGTGGTGTCTACGGACGGCCGGCCGGCCGGACGGCCGGCCGGACAGACTAACACTGACCGATTACATTCACTTTTTCTCAAGTGACTCAAAAAGCACTAAGCTGGCTGTTCTCAGCTTTGGTTTTTACCTTCTCAGCATGGCGTTTTGCCAAATACCCATCACTTTATCCCCTCGGGGCGATTCAGAGGTCGGGTTTGTTTATCTTCTTCCCGGCATGGCGCTTTGCCAAATACCCACCGCAATTTAGCGTCGGGTTCAGTGGGCAAACAATAGCACGTTTTTATTCTTACTATTGACAGTTCTGTCAACTGGAGTCTTAGTGCTTGTCATCACTCCGCTTTCTGCCTTTGTGTTTTACCACAGCGGCTGGAGGGGGATTAGGACTACCACTTATTGAGGTCCTTTCTTGAGTCACTTACAAAGATCGTGCCGATGTTTACTCCCTCCTTTGGATACACAAAATAGATCGTAAGTGGCTACATTTTATTTTGTTTCTAAGCAATCAAACAAAGAGTGTTAGTGTCTTTTCTCGACTGGTTCACAGACACAACCAATCATTGGCTTCTCGCACCATTGCTCATGCAAGGCTTTTCCATTGATTCTCTCTCCACCAGCGAAGCAGTTCTTCTGTTTCTTGTGGAATTGTTTCCCCTTGTCAGGGGAGAACATGTGTTGATTCAATCAGACAACACCACAGTGGCCTTCTTATCTCAATAAGCAAAAGGGGGGGGGGGGCATCTCGCTCCTCATCGCTGCCACATCGAGCATGCGAGATTTTGATGTGGTGTTACCACCACGAGATCTTATTAGCAGTGAAGTACCTTTCTGAGAGGTTTTATGACTTGGCAGACTCTCTAAGTCAGTCGGACAAGTATGTCCACACGGATTGGACTCTATCTCACTACGCGCTTCTACTCCTTCTGGTGAATATGGAGAAGCCGCTGATAGAAGTTTTTTGCCTCTCGGTACTATCACCTTCTGCTAAATGTTTGTCGGATAATACTCTCGATTTTACTTGGAGCGTCCTGTCGGTCGCACATTATGGGCCCATTTTTCATTGGTTGCCAGCCCTTAAGGCCCTTAAAGCTGGCAAGAGGGCGCTGTTTTTTTTTACACTCGATCCACACGGGTGTCTACTGTACGGGAATCATTGAGACGCTCAGGAGCTTCTGCCTCAACTCTGGATTTGGTCTAGAGATCCCATAAGGGTTCAGCGGCTTAGTTTCCATGTCACATTGACTGCCTTGGAACAAATGGCGTAATATTAACGGAAAGAACTCCATTTCTCTCTGTTCATTGCAGGTGGCGAACCACCTATTCTGGCTTTCTGAATTTTCCCCACGTCTCTATTTTAGGACGTTACGCGATATCAGTTGCACTGAAACAGCTAGGTCGCAAAATTTTTTTCACTTGGGCTCTTTATAGCCATCGTGACTAAAGGAGCCTCCCTTTGGTTGGCTGTAAACAAATCTCCAGTCCCGTCTTGGGATTTGCTCCTAGTTTTGGAGCTTTTGAGATCGGATTGTTTAATACTTGACAAAATTAGTCTTATTAATCTAAACACGAGAAGCGGTCATTCTTACTCTAGTAGCTTCTGAGAGAAGTGGGAGTATAGGTGCATTTTCTATCTGGTTTTGCTATAGTCATCTCTTTGGAGAAAGACTGATCTATAGCGCTTAGGTTTAATTCAAATTTCTGGCAAATAATCAGAAACCTGAGGAACCAGCTCCGATAATACAATTCAATCCACTTGCAATAGTTTGGCTCTGTTAGAGCCATATTAGCCTATTGAACATTTCGAGTTTTAAATATATTTCTAACTCGCACTGATCTGTTTAGATCATCAGAACAAAGGCTTTTGTTTATTTCCATCAACTCTTGTAGAGGCAATGACTTAGTGAAGTCAACCTTAGCTAGATGGTCTGCCACATTGATTAGGCATGCCTACAGTGGTGGCAAGAAAAGGGGGGGGGGGTAGTCAGTCCTCCCTCTTCAGGCAGCACAGACTCAAGAAGTCAGAGTGTGGGTCTCTTCTTTACCTGTTCTCAAGTCTTAGAGACTTTCATAAGTCATGAATGCAGCTCATTGAACGTGCAAGAACGTAGTCATGAGTTTCTATCTGCGGGATATTTTAAGTACCCGCTATTATAGTACACATCTACTAGACATCAGAAGATGCCTTTTTATATGTTTACCTACGGGACGTATCTGGTTCCCGGCAGTACAGAACTTTCGGTCTGCCAGCTATTGTAGCTGCAGGCCAGATACTGGCAAGATGTTAACTGTGAGTAAATTTACCCACCACCTAGATTAGCAATCTGCTATCTATGTGAGTTGAGTAAGAATACCGTACTTTCCGGGTCATAAGGCGCGACTTTTTTCCTCGAGTTCGACCCCTGCGTCTTGTATAACGAAGCGTCTAATCCGTGTATGAAATACGAAAAAAATCAAAGAGACCGCCTGAGTACCAGTCAAACAACTTGTGATAATGCATGTTTCAGCTACTAGGTACTGCCCTGGCCAAGTTTCCTCGAGCTCTCAAGCCACCCAGCTATCACAATGCCTGCCTTTGATCTGGCCGCACACACAGAGCACACATAATTATTTCCACTCTGTTAAACTCGGTCACTGACCGGTCACTGACCCGGTGCAGGAAGTATTTCCTCTCTCAGATATGACAGGGGAACCACCTCTCATGGCAAAAACTGGGTCATTGACCCCTGGGAAGAAGGTCGTGTCTATAAACAAGGCCACCCAGCTATCACAATGTCTTTGATCTCGCCGCACACACAGAGTTCGACTCTGTTAAACTCGGTCACTGACCGGTCACTGACCCCGAAGCAGGAAGTGTTTCCTCTCTCAGATATGACAGGAACCACCTCTCATGGCAAAAACTATAAACAATGGACCTGGCTTTGATCTCGCCGGCTTATTTTCATTCTTCCACTACCGGTATACTTTTTCAATTTTGGTGCGCCCTATCGGCCCCCTGCGTCCAATGGGTGACTGGATTACAATTTTTTTTAAAAAGAAGGGGGTGCGTCTTAGATAACGAAGCGCCTTGTCACCCGGAAAGTACGGTATGTAATTTAATATAAAATTTCAAAAATAAATTTTGATTTAATTAATATAGGCAGGTTTCATGGTATTAGGCCATTTTGATAGTCTCAGATTTGCTTAGTCTTTTAAATCCATATCTGTGAGAATCTGCTGTATTTGTTGTATTAACATGCAAACTAGTTGTTGTTTAAATACTTTTTTGAAAATAAAAGTTGAAATTTTTGATAATGTGTTTATTTATGTGCGTGTGAATGGTGGCGATCGTCAAAATACGGACGGATGAATTTACTTTTGCCACAGCATCACTAAACAAAGAACTAAATTCCAACACACACATGCACAAGTATCAATGCTGTGGTGGTTGAGAGTGCCAGAACACATTGAAATGATTGTTTTTCAACAACAATCGATATCCATAACACAAATTCTAACTTATACTAGCTCCGCAAAAAAAATGTATGGGGATTCGGATCTGTCCGTCCGCATAGCGATATCAAGAGCATCGAAACTAATTGTGATTTCACAGGACAAAAACACAAGTTTACCTAATTTTGTATACTGTAAATACAAGTTTGTGCACCCTTGAAGTGAGTTATAATGTTGCCGAGGTCAATTTGCCCTTGATCGACGCACGGTGACCCGAGTTTCAAAGTTGCGATCCAGTCCGTCTAAACAATGTAGCGATCGCCACATTTTTCTTTTCATTCAAAAACTAACCGTTTGGGGAGGAAGTGACCTCACGTTGTTTTACGTTGACGCTCGCGCTCGACAGAAAAAGACCGCAACAGTTTTTCAGTTAAAAAAATCGCAAAGTAATTACATTTTCTGAGGTTTTCTAGTGTCCGTCTAGTAACAATCGCCACTCTAGCGATCGCCACTGAGTGTTGAAGTCACATTTAACTCCATTTTCGACTGTTTTAAGAAACTATTTTGACGCTCAATCGTCACGTTTCAGTGTCGAAACACGTACTGTGCATTTGCAATCAGCCGGTGTGTCCAAACTGAAATGCGAGTGATGCCTCGGTTTGTGGCGATCGCTCACGTGGTTGACGGACAGAAATACCTTCTTAGGGGGTAGGGGAACAGTTACTCCTCCATACAATAATGGTGTTTACAAATGATTGCAAACTTGTCTCTTTATAAACTGTTCAGACATGTCTTCTCTTCAATAATTTTCAGTTTTGCTCGGTTTGTTAATCAGGAGCACCCTGCAGTAAATGTTTCATCTGTGACAATGCTCGAAATGTTGACGTAATTCCAATGCCCATATCCTTCTCTTGTTACCTCATCTAGCCAAAACCATTGAAGATAGAAAGACATTTATTGAACAAACTAGATGCACAACACCAGTCTTAACACGTTTTGGTCTTACATGTATATGAAAATATTGATGGCCATGGAATGGTTTGAAAAAAAAGACGGGTTTTTCCTTCAAAACGGTCTAGGTCTGCCGGAAGTCGTATTTTTTCAAACCATTCATTTGAGAATCAATATTTTGATATACATACAAGAAAAAAACTTGTTAAGAATTATGTGGGGCATATTTTTTGTTCAATAAATGTCTTTCTATCTTCAACGGTTTTGGCTATATGAGCTATATGCATGCATAGGATGACCGTATTGCTTTTTTTGCGTTTTCAGGGTATGCCGCTTTGCGCCTGGTTTTTAGATATAAATAAGGACCAGGACTATAAAAAAAATTACTGTTTTTAGTTGTAACAAACTCACTTTGTTGGAAAAACATGTCCTTTGAATTGTGTGCCAACATTTATTTTGTAGAATTTGAGTGTGTAAGTAGTAAATTGCTGAACACAATACTGTGAAACCTGCCTATACTTACCAACTCACATATCGAATTCCCTCCCAGCCTGCCCCGCAAATTGTATGAAGGGGTATATGTTTCAGAACGGAATGAGTATCACCGGTATACATCCTGCGCATGCGCAGGGCACCGGTAGGGGAGATAACCACCACGGACCATGCCTTATATGGCATATGGTTTTAGTTTTAGAGTTATCTCCCCATGTTACCATGTAAGAGTGCTTCAATGTCTTAGCAACCAAACGAAGTTATTGCTATCTATGTGAGTTGGTAAGTATATTAATTAAATCAAAATTTATTTTTGAAATTTTATATTTAACAGCATACATTGCGCATCTATTTGTTTTTACTTCTTAAAACAGAAACCAGTATAATAGAAAATTAAATAAATACATATTATTAGACAGTCCAACCTCAGCGACCACCTCTTCATAATGCCCACATGCCCACAAGGACCACCCAAAAAGATCCCTGATTACAGACTGTAGTTGTTTTCCCCATATTATTTACCGTTCGATATCGACCCCTTGTAGTTGGTCCCTTAGGTGGTCATTTTAGACAGGATTGACTGCACTTTTTATTCTCAACAACTCACCTTGATTAGCTGTACGCTGTCAGGAGGAACAGAACCTTGGTTGGGGATGATGGCAATAGGCTTGCTTCCATTGTAGTCAATTTTAAACTCTCCCGCCTTGGACCCAGAGTTGACAAGGGAGATCTCCCTGGCGATGACCTTGCTGTTGGCCAATACGTTGCCAAAGTCCACCTTTGACTTGATCTCCAGCGCTGGTCGTGTGGGGTACCTGTGTATAAGAACAAATAATATTTATGACAGGGTGGGGGTAGCTCAGATGGTAGAGCAGTGATGTACATTTTAGTCGGTCTCCGGTCTCTGACCGATCCAATTTCCCCAGGACCTATAGCTTTAACCCCAGCAGGACACAGGTCCGATTAACCTACAGAAGAAGTGGTCAAGGGTAGGATCGTTTTTGACAATGAAGCGGACATGCGGACTGTTCAATTTTCAAGACTGAGGAAAGCTTGTTTCGGTTTTGCCAAGCGAAAGTAAACACTGCGTGAGGAAAGCTGGTTTCGGTTTTGCCAAGCGAAAGTATGCACTGCGTGTGACCAGTTTGTTGAGTGAACGAGGCACCATATGGGATCTGATTCTTTGAATTAATTTATCCTCAAGTTGGATCAAGAAGAAAAAAAGAAAACCGAACCCATATGGTGCCTCGAGTGCATTCATTGGCTCAGCAATAAATCGTTGAGAGAGGATTCAGTGCACAGAACTTGGTGTGCGCGGCTCGAAGAAACCGATTGTGTGTCAAAACCCAGGACATGATCCTGAAAGCAAAACTTGAGGGACCCGCAGAACGGTCAGATGCCTACCTGAAAAACATTGTCGACAGATGGGCAGTGAAAAAAAACCGACAACTGTTCAAATAACTTTGAAATGTGATTCAATCCTTTGAGTATCTAGTCATGACAGTCGCGGAAGGTGGAAGAATTTAAACTGAAAAATCTTTTTAAATGCGGTTTTACGAGTCGTGTTTTTGTCCTATTGAAATTGCAATCTCAGGACACTGTCCTATTGATTTTCAGTCTTCAGGACAATTAATTGTCCTAAAGGCTGCTAGAAAAATGTACATCACTGGTAGAGCACTGGATTTGTGATCCTAGGGTTGCCGGTTCGAATCCAGGCCAGGACGGACACGTACACGGTCTACTTTATGTGCAGACTCAGAGACTGTAGCCATGTCCCACCCCCGTGTCACCACAGTGGCACGTAAAAGAACTTGGTCATTCTGCCATAAGTGCAGATGGCTGATACCACCTGAACACGCATACACTTGTGTATCTCATCTAAAGTCGGGGTAAAACCCAGGAATATGTTCCTAATGGCTTTGCCGTGAGGGCGTAAAACTTGAATCTCTTTCGATGACAGGGTGAGGCAGTAATCCCCCTTTCACAACAGCTGCTCCGCACTGACAGTTGTTTGCCGGCCTTGAGCTTGAGCTATTTACAAAAGCTCTAACTCTAAGTTTCTTGTTCATCAATAAGAAAGCACACATATCAGATGTACAGAGGGGTTAATGATAGGGTGACACTGGCTGCTGTTGTCTGTTGGTATGCTCTTGCAAACATTTGCGGTCACATAGCAGTTTTTAAAGGGCTTTTTATTAAGGCCAAAAAAAAAAAGGTGTGGTTACGGTAACATAGCCAAAAAAAATAGGGTAGGAAGGTAGGCAATCACTTTTTTTTTTTTTACTTTTTTTTTTCTAATGTGTACAAATTAAACCTACTTGACAGGGAAATAAGTGTGCGACTCGAGCGCTGTCACTTTCATTGCGTTTTCTGCACTCGTTTTTTTTTCTTTTTTTTTCTTTTTTTGACAAATGTAATAAAAAGTTATAGGGTCGGCCCCTAAAAATAGGGTAGGTCGGGTTACCGTAACCACACCTATTTTTTTTTTAGGCCTAAGTCCAAACTCACTCCTGTTTGACTGGATTTGCCTCCAAACCTAATTCGAGTGTGTCATGCACTTGGTTACACATGTACACAAAAGGTTAAGCCCATCAATAAAGTAGCTGGGTTTGTGTTTGCTTGTTTGTGTTGTTGTTTTGTTTGATTGCTTTGTTTTTTTGTTGTAACAAAAGAATGACAATAACAACAATCTGTGCTGCAGCTTCACACAAATTACACTGAGTCAAAGAAAAATACTAGCAAAAACAATTCATCCAAAGAAATTGCATAGCCTGACCTGATTCTGTTGTTGTTACTGCTGCTGCTGCCAAGAGTATTAACAATAAAATCATTTTAACATTTTAAAAGTTTACAGTTTCTGCTTTAAATTCATGCTAAATTTTATACACCTTATCTGGACAAACTATTTAAAGACTTGATAAAACTCATTTAAAACACACAAAAACACTATATAACCGCTGTGTGTATGTTTGTGGCACTGATAAGGGTTAGAAATATAAAAACAATTTTGGTTTGTTTTTCAAAGCCAAAACTTACCCAAAGATAGGAACCTCAATGACCTCTCCATTCACAATGACCACAAGGCGATCCTTCATCTCTGTCTCTTCTGTCGGCTCATATTCAACCACTGCCGATACACTCAGCCCAGAGGCCAGTGTGCTCTCTGGGTTTTTCACTTTCAACTTGAAGTGCTGAAAGTTGATGGTACATGCATCAATTAAATCTCCTTTCATGATTAGACTTTTCAAATTACAGAAGCAAAGTACAAACTTTAAATAAAACAAATACATTTGTTATAATATAAGTTCGGCATACATGGAGAGAAGAAGCCTAGATGAACACACTTTTTTTTTCTTTGTAACAAATCTGATTTTTCATTTTGGTTTAGAGATTTTTTCCTTCATTTTGCAGCAGTAAATCGTGTAAAGAATGTTAACATTTCAAGTATAAGTCTACATGAAAGCTTATTTGCAAAGGTTACAATTAAAACATGTGATTAGCCTGCTGATCCTCTGCAGAACACTTGATACTAATTTAGTAATTATCTCTTTTTTTGAAGGGGAACAAGGGGACTGAACAAAGATTTTCTCCAACTTAAAAACTAGACGCAAGACTGTTCAACTTATAACCTGCATATTTCTGCGCAAGAATTGCAAAAGGCTCTTTTTATGACGGAAGGAAACCATACCTTGCTCTTGGGTCCATAGTAGCGGATGCTTCTGCTGCTCCCTGCGACATTTTTCACACTCACATTCTGGGTGTACACCTTTCCGGGTAGTGTGTTGTCGAACAGCAACACGGGGGGCACGATACGCACTCCGTGAGTATCACCCTCCATCTTCACTGTCTTTTGGCACCAAAATAATTGTTGTTAACTCATAAATCCTTCATTTGAACCAAAAAGTAATAGCCCGCGTCCACACGGCCGACATAATGTTTAGCGACAGGTTGCTTGGGACTCAGCATGTACTCATCCAATCAGGCATGTTTTCGCATTCCAATACTACCCAAAACTTTGTTTAAAATTAGATTTGACGGAAATTAAAAGCATTCCTTTACGACATTCAGTCATTTTTCATTATTTAAAACGATTGTAAGACAGCTAGACAAAATCTCGAAACTCCGCTGTCTGGCTTTACCTCTCTTGTAACCAGGAGACCCGCCATCTTGTCGCTACACAAAACACACTGTCTTCGACTGAACACAACAGCGAAGATGGGAGTCGATTACTACAGCATCCTCAACTTGACTCGAAGTGCAAGTGATGCCGATATCAAGAAACAGTAAGTTTTGAATGTGTTTCGATGGAGAATGTATATTTTGCAGGTTAAAACACTCACAAAATGCTGAACTCATGGGACAAAAGCCGTATGTAAACTCTGTGACGAGAGATCTCCGACTCTTTTCGTTGTTTTCCACTAAATAACGTCTCTTTTTTATTTTTCTTCACAATTTTTTATTCAGAAAAGGTTACATGCATGCATTCCGGTTCACAGTATGGGAAAGTTAATTCAGAACATTATGACATTAACAAAAACACCTTATGTATACAATGTAGGTATGTTACAAAAAAATTCAAAATCTTCATTTAACATTTTGATCTATATCACTTGAAAGAGCAGAAAATCAGCATTCCAATGGTATATATAACTTTGAGATTGGATAAGTGTAACCCGAGTTATGAATTTTTAAAGTAATAAAATTCGTAATAGAGGCAAAGAGGATAAATTGAAACCATTTTTGACATTTCTCAGCTAAAATTAACTGTAACCCACACATTTGTTTATCAATATTGTTCAATTTGGTATCAAAAGAAAGGTTCAGAGCTCTATTAAACAACTATAACACACACACACAAAATTTTTTTTTTTTTTTTAGTAAGTTAGTATGAAACTAAGAGCAGACGAACTTTACCGACCGCCATGTTGGATGGTGACAATCCGGGCGCAAAGCGGCGCATCCGTTAAAAGGTACTTCGCATCGCTTTATCGACTTGAAACTTTGGGAAACAGCAGGAAAATGGTCAAACTAACTGTTCAGAGGGGTCTCATAAGAGTTCAGCAGAAAATAAAGTGTTTTTTGAATATAAAAGCAGGAAAGTGTGTGCAGTTATTCTTGTATCAGCTCTGTGTACGCAGCCCACTTATGAATGTATTTGTCATAACTCATTGTAATCTGATGTGCTTGTTTGTCTATTTTGTGTACATATGCAAGTTCTCTGAGGTACATGTTGAGAGTTGGTTGGACTTTAGCAAGTCTACACTTATAAACAAAAAACTTGGCAATTAATGATATGTATGAAAAACCTTCGTCAACTTTTGTCTTATTGTCATTGCCAAACAGTACAAGAGTAGGGTTCAAAGCAAGTCGGGTACAATTAATAACGTCTCTTTTGTCGTCCATGTCGTATTCATATGTATTTACACATCCCGTGTGCTTGTATGATTATAACATGGTATGTCTGTGTGTGTTTGTGTGTCAGAGTGTGTGTGCGTGTGTGTGTCTAACCACAGGCGGAAGGTATCGTCCACTGGACTACTACTATCATAGAAAGACTACAAGGTACGTCACTCACCTTCGAGTCTTCTGTGTTCTTGGAGTCGCTTCCTGGGAAAAAATAAGAAGGTCAAATAAATACAGTTGAATGATTGTTTGAACTATTATGTGCCTTTAGTTTTCAGCTTCCGTCCGCTGCAGTTGTTTTTAACCATCATTTGGACGAATCTTCGTTTGCGAGCCGCTAATATCCACTTTGTGTCAAATCATGTATCCGCACCGAATATGCATACCAGCGCTTATTGGTTAATAACAGGATATTCGATGATTATTTTCCCGTGGGTAGCTTCCCTTTGCTGCACAATATTTACGTATGTTTTAGACCAATGAGCGCTGGTATGCATATTTGGTGCGGATGCATGATTTGACGCAAAGTGGATATTAGCGGCTCGCAAACAAAGATTCGTCCAAATGATGGTTAAAAACAGCTGCAACGGACGGGAGCTGAAAATTAAAGGTACATACAGTTCAAACAATTATTCAACTGTATTTATTTGACCTTACACAGACTGTAGGAAGAGGCAAACCGTCTTGAACAATATTTTTCCCCAGGAAGCGACTCCAAGAACACAGAAGACTCGAAGGTGAGTGACGTACCTTGTACAAGTTATAGTCTTTCTGTGATAGTAGTAGTCCAGTGGACGATACCTTCCGCCTGTAGTCTAACAACGCGATCAGAGCAACAGGGAAAAATGGTTCTAGGCACTGTACAATAGAAATGCACGGTTTCTTCCACAGTAACTTTTGCTGACTGAAGTAATGCCATTTAAAAAAAAAATAATGTTTTGTTCTTCATCCTTATAGCTACAGAAAACTTGCATTGAAGTTTCACCCAGAGAAGAACAATGATGACCAGGCTGCAGCAGACAAATTCATGCAAGTGGCAGAAGCCTACGATGTCTTATCTGACCGTAAGTTGAATGATCAAACACTTTGTATACCGTAGGTATGTACACTCAAAGTTTATCTCTGGATGTCTGCCCTTCAGTTGGATATTTTCTGTCCAAATCCCATTGTTAACGTGCGACTTCGGAGAGTTATGTTTTGAAGGAAAATCATGCAGAACTATTATGTTTGCTGAGGTCCTTTTTTCATCCCTTCAAGCCCGAGTATGCTTTTGCTGCAAATCTGTCTTTGTTTTTATTCGTTTGTTTTGGTTTGTGAGTCGTAGAGTGTGATTCGTTAATCTGTGCTCTCTCTGTTCTGTCGTCTGTCTTCTTTTTTTCTGATATTTGTGCCTGAGGAATACCCTAGTGGTCAAAACGTTGCACATGTACTATGTTATTCGTATAGTCATCGTTAAACCCGTAATAACAGTATTTTTTGGTCTTTTTGTTTGTTTTTATTCTCCTCTCACTTCTTAATCCCTTTAGGTTAGCAACAAATGTATAGGTCTTTAATGCCACTGCAAGTTTGAATATAACAACAACACCAAATTTTATTTGCAGCACGTAAGAGGGCTGTGTATGACCAGTTTGGAGAGGAAGGCCTGAAGAATGGCGTTCCTGCTGGAAGCGGAGAAACAGGGGCCTGGACTCAGGGCTACACTTTCCATGGCAACCCCGACAAGGTGTTCCGTGACTTCTTTGGTGGGGATAACCCTTTCCAAGGTAAAGGAATAGTTTTACTTTTGTTTTCCTAATGTGCTTGATAAAAAGACGATTTGCTACAGATTGTGAAGATTGGTTGAAAGTTCAGATGGTGTACAAGATTGTTCAAATCAGATTTGAGGGTAAAGTATTTGTGTGAGTACTGTACTTGCAAGAATTCATTTGTGATAACCTCTGACTACTAACTGACCAGCTGCCATTATATCCTTCAAATTCAATTTGGCTTACATTTGATAAATAGCATTCAAATTCACCATTAATATTGTAAAGTTCTAAATCTGCAAGAAAACACGAATAACCCCTGTGTCCTTTTGCCACATAACAATAAACATAATTCTAGGATAATCACAACATGTTTTGAAATTGAAGCAAATAGTTTCAAATAAACTTCATTTGCAACTTCTTTTCTTAGCGGATGCATTTAATATCGCCAAAAGGACAGGTTTGTGGATTGGAAGAGACATATCTAGCATGTCACCTTGTGTCACCTGAATGAGTACATGTACATGTAGTTATGTTTAGTTATGTGCATGTTTATTGTCATTTGTGTGTCATCGAAAACCTTTTTTGTTGAAAGAGCAACACAACTCCAGACTAGAAAAAAAATTATGACCCAAAAAATGAATCACACTGCATGATTGTTGAGTGTAAAATTAGAATATAAATTATAGTCACCAATGTTCACTAACAACAACAAAAACACTGTTTTGAAAGCATGTTGATTTAACATGCCCACATATTATTCACCTCAAAGTTTTAGATACTATGTGCGTTATATCTGGATGGTATAGTATACATGGTCATGTTCCGGCATCTTCAATCAATCAATCAATCAATGAGTCTTATATCGCATATATTCCGTGGGTACAGTTCTAGGCGCTCTGCAGTGATGCCGTGTGAGATGAAATTTTATACGGCCAGTAGATTGCAGCCATTTCGGCGCATATTTACCTTTCACGGCCTATTATTCCAAGTCACACGGGTATAGGTAGACAATTATTAACTGTGCCTAAGCAATTTTGCCAGGAAAGACCCTTTTGTCAATCGTGGGATCTTTAACGTGCACACCCAATGTAGTGTACACGGGGGGGGGGGGGGGGGGGAAGGTTCGGACACCGAAGAGAGTCTGCACACAAAGTTGACTCTGTGAAATAAATTTCTGCCGAACCTGGGATCGAACTCACGCTGACAGCGGCCAACTGAATACAAATCCAGCGCGCTACCAACTGAGCTATATCCCCATCTTATCGTATCTCTTGACACTACACCCAGCTTATGTTCTCCATCTGCAAAATGGTTAAGATGGCAAGTCAGTGGTGCACAACAAATCTGTTATAGCTGTTTGCTTGTTGAAAATGCATTAATCATATTTGTATTATTCAGATCAGATTTTCGAACACAACTTAACAAGAAAAGACACTCTTGTGGGAGCATGGTTTAGATATTCTTCAAACATTACAACAATGTTAATCTTTTGGTTTAGTTTCCCGGATTTATAATCCGGAAGAATTGAAAGTACATAAAATCAATGCCTGCTGAAACTGCTTACTACACTGCATTAGTAAAACTTCCAGTAACACTTTGCAAGCGTAATCTCGTCAGAGTATCCATTTATTAAGACTATAAAACATGAAACTCCTATCAATACAGCAGTATGATTCAGGAGTTTGTAAAGGAAATAATATTCCAGTTTCAACATCATTCATTACAGAATTAATGATTTTGTACCGCAAGGCAATATGGTGCTAGACAACAATAACCTTTTATGACTAAAATAATGAAATTGTCCTGCAATTTTTTTGCAGAATTCTATGATAGAGTGGATGGTGACCTCAGCATGGGCTTCGGAGGTCTGCATGGCCGGGGTGCCAAGAAGCAGGATCCTCCTATCGAACGAGATCTGTTTCTCTCACTTGAGGAAGTCTTCCATGGTTGCACAAAGAAGATGAAGATTTCAAGACGTGTAAGTAAACATTCCGTTTATTTATTTTTTATGTCGTGTTTTTTGATAGAAAGAGGTAGACTAAACAGACGAACATTTTAAAAAAGGATTTCCAGTGCATTTTGAACAAAAATTGCACCGGAAAAAAAATATGTCCAAACATTAAGAATGAGTCTTCTGCCCAGCCTGTTAAATTCTTAACACTTTATACATTCTGCCTGAATCATCCTGTCAGGCAAAAGGTTCCAATTCAACTAAAAGTAAATAGTTGTGTGGGAATCAGGAACAGAGTAGGTAACAAAGCAAAAATATATGGCATCCAGATGGCTCAGAGATGTACATTGAAGCTGGTAGTTCAGTAAGAACTGTGCATATCCATACTCTTTGCCTTATGCAGAGTCTGGCAAAGGTATATGGCTTGGGTTGATGATTTTGCAGGAAGCAGTATAGGCTCTCTGTCTGTCTCGCTCTCTTATAAACACATACAAGCACATAAACACACAGACAGACATGCATACGCACCAATCATCCCCCCCCCCTTCCAGACACACACACACATTGTCAAAGCTGAACAATATCCTCACCTTGATATTTCTCAGGTGATGAACGAGGACGGACACACGTCAAGCATCAGGGACAAGATCCTGACCATCACAGTGAAAAAGGGCTGGAAGCCTGGCACCAAAATCACATTCCCCAAAGAAGGTGACCAGGGACCGAACAATGTGCCTGGTACGTTTCAGTCTTGCTCACATTGGTTTTTGTAAAAGAGAAAGAGAGAGAGACAGTGGTGTGTGTGCGTGTGTGTGTGCATGCCTGCATGGGTGTTAAATGTGTGTGTGTGTGTGCTGTTTACAGGTGTACTCTTGAGTTGAGTCAAATTGTCACTTATTTTAAGTTTCAGACTTGATTTTATGTTCTATTTCGTGGAAATCTGCTGGTATATTTCTCTTCTTATGTTATTCTTTCTTTATTTGGTGTTTAACGTCGTTTTCAACCACGAAGGTTATATGGGGAAAGGGGGGAGATGGGATAGAGCCACTTGTCAATTGTTTCTTGTTCACAAAAGCACTAATCAAAAATTTGCTCCAGGGGCTTGCAACGTAGTACAATGTATTACCTTACTGGGAGAATGCAAGTTTCCAGTACAAAGGACTTAACATTTCTTACATACTGCTTGACTAAAATCTTTACAAAAATTGACTATATTCTATACAAGAAACACTTAACAAGGGTAAAAAGAGAAACAGAATCCGTTAGTCGCCTCTTACGACATGCTGGGGAGCATCGGGTAAATTCTTCCCCCTAACCCGCGCGGGGTTTCTTATGTTATGATTTTTCTTTACAAGGACTATTTGTTTTAAAGGCTATAGCTATCGATGAAAGCCTGACAGGGATACCATCCCAGTATTAATTCTCTTTTTGCTTAAATTCGTAGCTTTTTTCGCTAAAAAAAAAAGTGTGCAGCATTTTGCAACTTCCAATTGTATGCTTCCAGCTGACATCGTGTTCATCGTCAAAGACAAGCCCCATCCTCGTTTCTGTCGTGAAGGCTTGAACCTGATCCACACTGCCAAGGTCCCCCTTGGCCTGGCTCTGACAGGAACCACAGTAGACATCGACACTCTCGATGAGCGCATCCTCCACATCCCTATCAATGATATTGTCAAGTAAGTATCAGTAGTTTGAATGTTCACTTGTGGAGGGTTAAGAAGACATCTTCTGTTCAAATCTTGTCTTAACCTGAACATTTTTGGAACCTCACGTCCCTATCAACGGCATTGTTAAGTATCAGTTAGAATTTTTACCTGTGGAGGGTTATGAAGACATTTTATATTCAAATCTTATCTTAACCTGATTGTCAAGTATCAGTTAGAATTTTCACTTATTGTGGAGGGTTAATTATGAAGACATTTTATGTTCAAATCATGTCTTAACCTGGACATATTTGAAACTTCACATCCCTATCAATTGTATTGTCAAGTAAGTATTAGTTAATTTAGATATTTCACTTGTGGAGGATTATGAAGACAATTTACATTAAAATCTTGTTTTAACCTGAACATTTTTGGTACTTTAGACTTTTGTTGGAAAATTTGGCTGTTGAATCTTAACTTTCTTACAAGAAAAGTTTAAAGTTTAATCTATGATTAAATGTTGCACTAAACTTGTTTTAATTTTTGATTCTTGCTTTCTAGACCTGGTTACAAGAAGATTGTCCCCACAGAAGGAATGCCCATGTCTTCTGATCCCACACAGAAAGGAGACCTCATCATCGAGTTCAACATCGAATTCCCAGCGTCTTTGACGCCAGAGAGAAAAGATTTTGTTCGAACAGCACTAATGTTCTAACAAATTGTAGCATTTTTACAACTCATGATACCGACTACAGAAAAAATAGCCTGTGATACTCTAAACTTTTCCACCAAGAAAAAAAGTATAGAAAAAGGCAGAGGTAAAATAGGAACAAGGCTCTTTGTTACATGTGGACAAAGTCCCATTCATTGTGATTACACAGGCCAGATACTGTGGTGATAGTTGCATTTGAACCACCAACGCTACAGAAGATAAGACACATTGAAACAGAACGTTGAATGTTATGAATGTTACTCAAAAAAATTGCAACATGCATATTTTTCAATATTACTACATGCATGTTAAAAACTGGATATAATGACCTAGAAACATGCATTTTTGACATCAACACTCTGTGTTTTTTATTCGAAGTACATAATGATAGGGGCTGGTACATACTTCTTTCCTGTGAGATCAACTCATTTTCATCTCCAAGAAATGTTTTTCATTGAACATTGTAGCAATTGTTTTTCTTCGCAAAATGTGAATTTATTTGTAAATAAACTGATTTGGTCTGTCTGTTGGCTTCATCTATTTATTTTCTTCTTCTTTTTTGTTTGTTTGTTTGTTTGTTTATTTGTTGCTTAACGTCCAGCCGACTACGCAGAGCCATATCAGGACGAGGAAGGGGGGGATGAAGGGGGCCACTTGTCAAGCGATTCCTGTTTACAAATGCACTAACCCATTACTTGTGTCCCAGCAGGCTTTAGTAAAACTAAATTAATACCTACTGGAAGATTACCAGTTTCCAGTATGTTAAAATAGGCTTAACCTATCTACTGCTGGACTTACATCAGAACACTAACAGATTAAACTATACATGAATCGCGAGACAAGCGGCAAGAGAAGAGATTTTTGGAAAAAATACAGGTGAATGAGCAAGAAGGCAGAAAAAAGAAAAGAATTCATGAAGAAAAAGAGAGCATGACAGGAAAGAGGAACCAAAAATCTACCTAACAGCAAACTAGAAATTAAGCTCCTGCGGTTCCAAAAACAGGAGGGGCTTTTAATTTCATAACCGCAGTGCCCCACTGCGGGATTCTTTTTTTTGTGGTAAAAGATTCATGCGAAAGATAGAGTGTGTGTGTCAGGCATGGGAATTGAAAAAAGTAAAAAAGGCTGAACATTTGTAAGTAATAGCAAAGTCGACAGCGCAAAGCGCCTAGCCCTGCTATGGGGGGTTTGGGGGCATTTTGGGCGGAATTTTTTTCTCTCCAAAGAACCCAACTGGTGCAATTTGGAGTCATCTTAGCTCCAAGTTTGCCATTATATTCAGTTTTTAGAACCATTTTTGCCTCCCCCATTTATTTTTTCGGCGGATACTTTTGTTTTTTCGGCGGAACAAACAAAAAATTCGGCGGAAATTTGCCATGCCTGGTGTGTGTGTGTGTGTCTGGGGCAGGGCAGACTAACCATCCCTGTAAAACACAAAGGCTGTTAAATTCTAAGTGACTACAAAAGGCCGTACATATTTTCATCTTGAGTTTTTTTATTAAAAAGGGCAACAACAACAGCATACATTAGATCAATGTACACATGAGGTTAAAATGTTATACATGATGTATAAACTACTCAAACAAGTGCTTACAATGATGTCTTTCTTTCATTGTTCATGTTATCTATGTACTGTCTTGCATTGTCAGTGAATTGGAGGTGTATTTGCATACATATATTGTGTACTTGACATGTAAAACTACATAATAAATTACATTTCACATGAAAGATATGACCTAATTCACTCAAGCTCCAACCCCATTCAGAATTTTGCTTACACAAGGTTATTAACAAACAGTAACAGAGGGAAATGAAGGATGCAAGTGACCAACCCATGTTTAAAGAAATGTATTGTTATTTTTTTCCCCCTTAGCAGTCTGAATAGTCAACGACAATGTGATGAAATTTGTATTCATTCTATCATTTGCCCATTTCAACCACACTTATAGGTTCAAATCTGACATCATAAATAGATCCCTGCGCCTTGAGTCCGAGTCTGGAGATTTCTTTCTTTATTTGGTGTTTAACGTCGTTTTCAACCACGAAGGTTATATCGCGACGGGGAAAGGGGGGAGATGGGATAGAGCCACTTGTCAATTGTTTCTTGTTCACAAAAGCACTAATCAAGAATTTGCTCCAGGGGCTTGCAACGTAGTACAATATAATTACCTTACTGGGAGAATGCAAGTTTGTTTGTTTGTTTGTTTGTTTATTTGTTGCTTAACGTCCAGCCGACTACGCAGAGCCATATCAGGACGAGGAAGGGGGGGATGAAGGGGGCCACTTGTCAAGCGATTCCTGTTTACAAATGCACTAACCCATTACTTGTGTCCCAGCAGGCTTTAGTAAATCTAAATTAATACCTACTGGAAGATTACCAGTTTCCAGTATGTTAAAATAGGCTTAACCTATCTACTGCTGGACTTACATCAGAACACTAACAGATTAAACTATACATGAATCGCGAGACAAGCGGCAAGAGAAGAGATTTTTGGAAAAAATACAGGTGAATGAGCAAGAAGGCAGAAAAAAGAAAAGAATTCATGAAGAAAAAGAGAGCATGACAGGAAAGAGGAACCAAAAATCTACCTAACAGCAAACTGGAAAGCTCCTGCGGTTCCAAAAACAGGAGGGGCCTTTAATTTCATAACCGCAGTGCCCCACTGCGGGAAATGCAAGTTTCCAGTACAAAGGACTTAACATTTCTTACATACTGCTTGACTAAAATCTTTACAAAAATTGACTATATTCTATACAAAAAACACTTAACAAGGGTAAAAGGAGAAACAGAATCCGTTAGTCGCCTCTTACGACATACTGGGGAGCATCGGGTAAATTCTTTCTCGTCCCAACCAATACGGGACTCCCCCTAACCCGCGGGGGGTGAGTCTGGAGATATGCGCGCGATATAAGACTTCATAATAATAATAATATAATCATAAACTTGATAAAGATATAATTGTATGGTAAGTACATGTATCAACAAATATTGATGAACATGGGACTATTTGTACAATAGCCACATTTTGAAGAAAACAAATTAGTGGCAGATCCAATACATACCATAAAGACTAATGGACATGCATGCACAGATAAAATCCATCCCCCCCCAACTCACTCTCTCTCTCTCATACCTCAGACACCTGAATTAAGAAGGGGGGGGGGGAAAGGCCAGAAAAACAGTATGGCTTCAAGGTGACACAGTCATATAACTTAAACATGGGACTCTTATGTCCATCAGTCTGTAGTTCATGAAGCATTCACCATCTACAACACAAACATCTACAACGATGTTCACATTCACTCATCACATTCTGGACTGTTTTTCTCCATGCTTGGCATTCATTTTCCCAGCTTGAAACCTGTAACACAAACAAATAAGGAAACATGTTTATGACCAAAGAAATGAAAATGTACAAGAATGAGCAAAATGAACAGAAACCAGTTATATTGGTTATATAAATATTACTTACAACATGAGTTAGACATTAAGTTGAGTTTTATCTGTATATCTGTAAAAATATATCAATTCTGAATCCCTTGCATCTGCATTATTATGCTTCTGCTGACCTTGGCTGAAAGGCAATGTCCTTTAACTGAGCCATGAACAGACTTAGCTTACAGCATTTTATAATAACACCTAATTATTTACATGTACCATGACACTAAAAGCAAATCATGTAAGACATGTTTGAGTTAATATCCATCCATGAGCTTTTTAGTGAGTGTTTTGTCAACACAAAGTGCAAATACACAATGCAATGTTCTTTAAAAACCTTCTATACAAGTATTTTCCTTCCTTTTTTTGTTAGCCTTATATTTTCTTGAAATAAAATACAAGTTTTAATGTCATGGCTCAGTTGGTCATTGATGTCATGTAGACTAAAGTCACGTATGTTTTCCTCACAACTCTTATAATCGTACAATGTTTCAAAAACAATAAGTATATATATGTGCTAAGAGTACAAATAATATTTGTAATACCTGGATCAAATTTTGAAACCCATGTCCCGCATGCACTGTTTATGTTTTTCAATCAGCTCTCCACAGTGTTCTTCGCCCTTTTCAATGATGCTGCAAAAGAAAAACAAAATAGCTTTTTCATACTGAAATTCAAACATAAAACAAGGGACCATCATGCAGGGTTTTTCACCCAGCTTTGAAAGACAATTAAACTTTGGCAATCTCTTGAACTATAGTTCAAGTTTTACGCCCTCACCGTCAAGCCATTAAGGGAATGATCCCGGATTTTACCCCAAATTTAGATGACATACACAAGTGTATGCGACATGCGTGTTTGGGTGGTATGTATCAGCCATCTGCACTTACGGCAGAATGACCACAGGGGTGGGACATGGCTACGGTATCTGGGTCGATCTGTACATAAACTTGACCCGTGTCCGTCCAAGCCCGCATTCTAATCCGCGATGCTAGGATCACAAGTCCAGTGCTCTACCACCTGAGCTAACCAGGCCCCAAGAACTAGCCATGTGAAAGTGATGTCATTAACCAAAATGAAGGGTTTACTTCTTCAGAGGTAATGTTGAACTTTAGTGTTATTAATTCATAGCTCACAATCTAGTGGAATTTTGGACTTATTTTGATAAGGATAAGGATTAGAATAAGATAAGCATAAGATTCATATAGCCCTGTCAGGTTACCCTCATGGAAATTCAGGCTGCTTTCTCCCTGGGGAAAGCGAGCTGCCAATATACAGTATATGGCGCAACCCATTTTTTTCGTTTTTTTTCCCCTGCATGTGTGTATTCATGTTTCCAAGCCTTGAGACTTTCGCTGTGAACTTGGGTTCTTTATCATGCGCATGCATGCACACGAAGGTGTTCGAACACCAAGGAGAGTCTGCACAAAGTTGACTCTGGGAAATTAGTCTCTCGCCGAACGTGGGGATCAAACCCACACCGATAGCGACAGCTGGTTTTGGAGCCATCGCCGCTAACTACTGAGCTATTTCTCCGCCCCCATATATTTTAGTGATACAAGTCACTTAAATATATCAAAGCAAAGAATAATTCTTGTGAAATTAATTGACTGATTGAGCCCCCAAATTTAAGTATAATTAATCAATTTGGTAATTTGATCGAGGAAAATAGCTGCCCTGGTTGTCTGCCTTTGCATAGGTCGCATATAAGATCGACATAGAATTATCTCCCTTCCTGGTTCTGCTGACTTTTCCTTCTAAACCCCATGTAAATTAAACGCATCCGTACAGTTCATTCTGTAACTTTAATGGTAACTAAAACGACTTTTATTGCTTACAAGCGCCAGTTCTGCAAAATCAGAGGCTTAGACTTAGCCTTAAATTGCAGTAAGAAAAACATCCCTGAATTTACAAAGCCAATAGTTCAACATAACCTCTTGGGATTCATTCAATCTGACAACAGACCTCCCACAGGGCTATATAATGGAGAATGCTGAAACTACATCACAATCAATTTCTTTAGCTGATTTCACTTTTCAACATGAGGCTATAGGTAGGACGTCTGCCGGCCTTGTTTATCTCACATAAACTCCATACTACCTCCCCTCCCCTCGAAAGTACCGCTGATCAAATGTTGGACCTCGTATTCGACTCATGTCTTATTTAAGATAAAAAGGTTTCTTTTGACTTAGAAATTTGCTTCATTGCCACACACACAAAATTTCATCCAAGGGACGTAACCACTCGGTTCATTTTCTACTTAATAGAATTATGCGTTCAAATCTATTGAATTTCATCACAAAATCTGCTTCACTTGCAAGAACTTGACATGCTTTTCTCCCTCAAGATAATTGTACGGAATGAAATTGGTGGGGAAGCATTCAGTCTGGAGTTTGTTTTGGCTGACGTCCTACCTTAGGAATAGACTAGCTTGCATGTCACTTTTCAGAGCAAGAGCGGTCATTTAAGAGACAAAGAGAGAACTGCCATTTATAAAAAGGGTAATCTTGAACTTTAGTGTGTTAAATTCAAAGTTCAGAATACAGTGGCATTCTTTACATATATATTTTTAATACAGGTCCCTGTAAAGTGTAATCAATCCAAAGAACATTTGTCGTGAAGTTTATTGACAGATTGAGCTCCAAACTTATAAAGCATAATCAATTAATTTGGTTGTTTGATCTTCAAAAATGACCTGAGAACGGCTACGTTGTCATCCAAGGGACATCACTAAGGCATTACTGTCGCCGCTTAGGATAATTCCTTCTATGACGCATGTAAACGAAATGCATTCCGAGCATTCGTACAGTTCATTTCATGACTCCAAAGGGATCTAAAATGACGTGTTGTGCTTACAAGTGCAGGTTCTGCAAATTTGGAGGCTTAAATGCCTCTGAATTCTCATTCTGAACTATGAATTTAACACACTAAAGTTCAAGATTACATAGTATAAGACAGTTATTGTGGTTAATTGAATACAAACAACAAAATTAAGACCAAAACATACATTAAAAAAATCGCAGCTTTGATCTATGATCTGGTTTTGATCTAAAGCACGTCGGAACATAGAAACAATCTCAAGGTTTAGGTACGCAAAGTTCTAGTCACTAGTGTTCCAGCGCAGTCTTTCAAGGTCACTTTAGTTTTAAAACCGTGCACACATAATTCTGAACTATATTGTTGACAGTTTAACAAATTTTACTTTAAACATGTCTCTCAACGAGCAACTGAAGGTGTATTAAGCACCTGAAATGGTATAACATCGAACACAGCTGATGAGTTACTTACACATTCATGAATTCGCTCTCACTTTGACTTTCATTTTCAACAAACTGCGACAACAAGCGCCCGTGTTCTTACCATTTATCCCTCACTTGCTTCGTTTCTGGGCAGGCGCAGCATGGCTTCAGCTTTTGTTCCTTCTTCTCCTCAGGCATGATTATCTGTGTACGCTGTCTAAGATTTCCAAACGTGTGTGTGTTCTCTTTCTAAACGATAATGCAGTTTGTATGATGACATACAGCACGGTGCGCAAATTACCGATTCCAGTAGAGTAGCGTCCCTTGATACACACTTGACTTCAGCATTGTTTCCCTTTATTCATGAAAGTTCCTGAAGAAACCTCTTCGAGAGTATTTTGACAAATAACTATTTAAGTGTCCTTTTCTTTGCTGCAATCTTTTCGCTATGGCAGAAGGAGGAGCTGATAAAGACACTACGCTTGAGGTAAGTTTATGATCAAATCTAATTTCTTCAAAGTCAGCAGGGATATAAATCAAACCAAATTCAAGTAAGAGAAGCTGTCTCAGTGTCTCAGTCTCACTGTCTGTGTGGGTGTCACAGTGTTAAAGGCACAGTAAGCCTCCCGTAAACCATCACAGAGCTCCCCGAGCGTCTAAATACAGTACAAGCATACTTCCATTTGAACGCTCACCGAACGGGAACATCCTGGCTGCTTTCTGTCGAGCGTGAGACATTTTCCAAGAATTTATTTTCGTGGACTTGCTCCTCTACAACAATGGCGCCTCGTTTTTGCGCTAGACCTAACTTTTAAAATCTAAATAATAAATTGACAGCTTGTTACACAAACATTCTTTAATCATAAAAGAATTCGTTTTTCATCAAGACAAGATCAGAACAATTCGAAGTTGTGAAAGTTTAAAAAAAGAAAAGCCCGGAAGCAGGGTCACGCAAGGGTCGTAGCAGACGACGGCCCGGTTTATCAGTGCAAATCGCCGTTCCTCTCAACAGTCAAAAGCCATCGCTAGAGTTCTTGTGAACCACAGCCGTTGTTTCGTGCATAAAAAACGTGCTATTGTAGATAAGCTCACGTCGAGTCGCATTCAAATGACTAACTATGACGACTGCATTGTGAAAAGGGGGAAAACTGGATCACACGGGTTCACGATGGCTCAGGGGTAAGATAAACCACGCAAAAATAAATTCTTTGAAAATTGTTCGCTCTTTACGGAGGGCACCTAGGATGTTCTCAATTGGTGAGTGTTTAAATGAAAGGGTGTTTGTACTGTGTGTAAAAGCCTGACCGTATCTGTGATGGTTTACGGGAGGCTTACTCTGCCTTTAAGTAGGCTACTGCACGGGTTGGTTGAAAGTGACGGTCGGCGACGGTCGGCAACGGTCGGCGACGGTCGGCAACGGTCGGCGACGGTCAGCAACTACAAACTTAGGAGAGGGGGTCAAATGGGGAAAACATCACCGAGAAGAGAGAGGGAGAGAGAGAGAGGCTTAGGAGAAGGTGTCAGGTGAGGGAGAAGAAAGAGAGAGATCCAGGGGGCTTAGGAGAGGGGGTCAAATGGGGAAAACAACACCGAGAAGAGAGAGGGAGAGAGAGAGAGGCTTAGGAGAAGGTGTCAGGTGAGGGAGAAGAAAGAGAGAGATTCAGGGGGCTTAGGAGAGGGGGTCAAATGGGGAAAACAACAGAGAGAGAGAGAGAGAGAGGGAGAGAGAGTGTTTACAAACACATACTGTGGGATTCAATGTAACACGCAAAATCTTTATTCGCTAAACAAAATCTAAGTTCAACGTTTGTTAATTCATCAATCGTACAGATCTTAACAATAAGCTACCGGTATGTGAAAAAAACATTCCTGTCATTTTAGGTCAACTAATCTTAATTATCTAAGGCTAAATAGGGCTTGGCCAGATGTAAGCCTAAGTATCTAGTTTAATTTTATGGTCATTCTGTGAAATGGGGCCGAGGATGATCGCCGGTGACTCGTTGCTTCTTCGACGAAGGAGTTATGTGTACCCAACATGCTTTGGATTTTTGTTGTTGTCAGTGTTATAGTTATATTTAACTATAACACTGACAAAAAAAAATTCCAAAGCATGTTGGGTCGGCCTGTGGCCGTAACCAGCAGTGCAGCTCCCCAAGATTGTACGTCTCATGGCAAAGGCAGTGAAATTGACAAGAAGAGCGGGGTAGTAGTTGCGCTAAGAAGGATAGCACGCTTTTCTGTACCTCTCTTTGTTTTAACTTTCTGAGCGTGTTTTTAATCCAAACATATCATATCTATATGTTTTTGGAATCAGGAACCGACAAGGAATAAGATGAAAGTGTTTTTAAATTGATTTCGACAATTTAATTTTGATAATAATTTTTATATATTTAATTTTTAGAGCTTGTTTTTAATCCGAATATAACATATTTATATGTTTTTGGAATCAGCAAATGATGGAGAATAAGATAAACGTAAATTTGGATCGTTTTATAAATTTTTATTTTTTTTTACAATTTTCCGATTTTTAATGACCAAAGTCATTAATTAATTTTTAAGCCACCACGCTGAAATGCAATACCGAAGTCCGGGCTTCGTCGAAGCTTGACCAAAATTTCAACCAATTTGGTTGAAAAATGAGGGCGTGACAGTGCCGCCTCAACTTTCACGAAAAGCCGGATATGACGTCATCAAAGACATTTATCAAAAAAATGAAAAAAACGTTCGGGGATTTCATACCCAGGAACTCTCATGTCAAATTTCATAAAGATCGGTCCAGTAGTTTAGTCTGAATCGCTCTACACACACACACACACGCACGCACACACGCACACACGCACATACACCACGACCCTCGTTTCGATTCCCCCTCGATGTTAAAATATTTAGTCAAAACTTGACTAAATATAAAAATCAAAGAGGGAGAGAGGGTTTGTTTTGGTGCAACACTTGTTTTTTGTCGCCGACCGTTGCCGACCGTCACCGACCGTCGCCGACCGTTGCCGACCGTCCGACCGTTGCCGACCGTCACTTTCAACCAACCGCTACTGCACCAGCTTGTCCAGTGTGTTTACTTGCCAAGCAAAGTTTAGGTTTTCACAGCCGCAGAGTTATGAAAGACACGAAGAACAAAGTCTGATTCTAAAAAATTTAAAAAAAATTAAAATAAAATTTTTAAAAAGTAAAGAGAATGAAATTTGGTTTTGCTCACAGGAGCCATGCAATTTGTGAAACTGCCAACCCAGTAACCGGTGAATAACACAAACAAAGAGTTCCGGATTTACCTCCTGGTTCCTGCAACGTAACGAATCCAGATCCAGATCCAGATCCAGATCCTGAAAGATTGATGTGACTGATAGTGATACTTTTGACCGGCACGGTTGGCCTAGTGGTAAGGCGTCCGCCCCGTGATCGGGAGGTCATGGGTTCGAACCCCGGCCGGGTCATACCTAAGACTTTAAAATTGGCAATCTAGTGGCTGCTCTGCCTGGCGTCTGGCATTATGGGGTTAGTGCTAGGACTGGTTGGTCCGGTGTCAGACTAATGTGACTGGGTGAGACATGAAGCCTGTGCTGCTGTGTGTGGCGCACGTTATATGTCAAAGCAGCACCGCCCTGATATGGCCCTTCGTGGTCGGCTGGGCGTTAAGCAAATAAACAAACAAACAAACCGATACTTTTGTAGAATTATGGTATCCGTATTGTACTGGACTTGAGCAAAGTAAATGGATTTCTTTCAGTTTCAGTCAGAGACTGCTTCGCTATAAAGTTCAGCTCTATGAACATTGAAATCTCTCTATATATATATTGACAAGCAGTCAGTGAGTCACATTACACACTCCATCACCAAGCAGGACTATTTACTGGGTCAGCCTACTGCAAGTGCAAGGCAGTCTAATAACGGAAGAAGAAGAACTAATTAGAGGGCATTGGCCTAAGATTAGAAGCAGATAAATACAGTGGAACACCCCCCCCCCCCCCCCCCCCCCTTTTAACATCCTTCATAAATCTAAGAAAATCAGGTCTTACAAGGGAGGGAGTCTTTAAATGGAGTTACATTTAGAGATGCTATATCTATCCAGGTTTCCCAATTGCTTCGTTTCCGGCCGATTTATGTGAAGCACTTGATGCGCGCAAAAAATATTGGCAGTCTAGAAGTGTCGTCTGTGCAATGATCGCGGCGGCGCCCGCGGCTTTCTTGACCGCCAAGGACGACCGCGCACGTTGTGATACATCATTCGTTAGACCTCGATAGGAACGTCAGAACATCTAGGAAAGGAGGGAGTCTTAATACTATTATAGTTAAATTGGGGAGAGGGAGGGGGGGGGGGGGTCCACATACTGTATTGCTTAGGGTGATGAAAGGAGAATTTTACTGAGCCTACGAGTATGAAGCACTTTATTGGAATATCTTAATTAAAGGTCTGTTACATCTGCTGAATTTCCCCTCCCTCTCTTTGCATATTTACATTAAGTTCTACTTCTATTACTCTCAAGTGATAAAGTAATATATACATGTATATATTTGATTATTTTTCAACAGTTTGAGGAGGAGGAGGGTGATCAGGAAGATGCTCCACTGGAAAAACGAAAGAAAATGTTCTCAAAGGAATGTAAGTATAAATTCATTTGCTTGTTTCCTTTCCTTTATTTGGCGTTTAACGTCGTTTTCAACCGTTCAAGGTTATATCGCGACGGGGAAAGGGGGGGGATGGGATAGAGCCTCTTGTTAATTGTTTCTTGTTCACAAAAGCACTAATCAAAAAATTGCTCCAGGGGCTTGCAACGTAGTACAATATATGACCTTACTGGGAGAATGCAAGTTTCCAGTACAAAGGACTTAACATTTCTTACATACTGCTTGACTAAAATCTTTACAAACATTGACTATAATTATTCTATACAAGAAACACTTAACAAGGGTAAAAGGAGAAACAGAATCCGTTAGTCGCCTCTTACGACATGCTGGGGAGCATCGGGTAAATTCTTCCCCCTAACCCGCGGGGGGTCTTGAATGTATACGTTGTGAGATCCACATATAAGTAAATTATTAGTAATGACAAGTATAATTTGCCATGATTGAAGTAATTAACTGTTAATTAAATTACATATCTTATCCCAATTCACATATAGCAATTTACTTCAGTTTAATGCTAGAACGGCTGAACGCTGCGCTCCACCCTGGTAAGGGGGGAAGTAACCCTAAAAATAGAACGGCCTTGACGGTCACATGACAACGCCAGGTCAAGGCTACCTCCCAACATGCACTGCGCACGCCATCCTGAAGCGAGAGCATGCGTGCGCAGTGCATGTTGGGAGGTAGCCTTGACCTGGCGTTGTCATGTGACCGTCAAGGCCGTTCTATTTTTAAGGTTACTTCCCCCCCTTACCAGGGTGGAGCGTAGTTCAGCATTCTAGCATTAAACTGAAGTAAATTGCTATATCAGGCATGGTACTCTTCCGCCGATCGGCGGAAATCCGCCGAAAACGAAAATAAAAAAAATAAATAAAAAATCCGCCCATTCACTTGAGATTATTATTTTTTCTTACTCAAGCCTTGTTATCTTTCACTTATATCCCTCTCAGCTTCAAGGAGAGGGCACTAAACACATTTGAATTAGTAAAAAGTCGTCAGCTTCAGGGGGCCTTGCCCCCTGACCCCCACAAAGGGCGCTGCCCCTTGACCCCGCCAGGGGGCCTAAGCGGCCCCCAGGACCCCCGGCTTTATTTCAGCTGAAACTGCCATTCCTTCAGTACCATGCCTGTATATATATGTGAATTGGGTAAGTATATTAATCAAATGAAAATTTATTATTCAAATTTTCGAATATAGTGTTATTAATAATACTTGTTATTCACCAAGTTCAAAAACAAATTGCACAGTATATGACAGCAGAATGAGACCTGCTTATAGTTATAGCAAGAACTTCCTGGCTAATTACTCTTCACATCAAAGGCCAGATGCCAAAAAACTGCTCTAGATGATCCAGCTAAAAAATGTCTGATTTTAATCTGAAGATTCTGTGAGACATATCTGCACTGACAGTATTGTTTTTTTGCAGTGCGTTGTATGATGTATGGATTTGGAGATGATCAGAACCCCTATACAGAGTCTGTGGACTTGTTAGAAGACCTGGTCATTGAGTTCATTACTGAGATGGTAAGTGAATTGTTTATGCTATGATAATCAAATTGCAATACTAAAAAAGAAAAAAACACACAATTTAAAGTTTAGCTGTAACTCAAAAATGTCATTGGGGGGGGGGGGGATTCAAGTATGCCGTAAGAATAAATGATAAAAACATCACAAAAAATATGCACTTTTATGATGTGAGGGTCATTGGGGATTTAGCAGAGAGAGAGAGAGAGAGCGCAGTGTTTGCCTCAATGATAGTTTATGAGATAGAAAGGTTCAATATACGAAGAGATTTATCTTCATCACTTTTGAATACTTAAGTAATAAATACTTCTGATTGGAATTTGTCAGGATAATCTCTTAACCAATGTTTTGATAGCAAAAAGCATTATACTGTACTTACCAATAACAGCATAACCAAAAATTATAAGATGGTACTGTTCTTCTGTAAGTAAGATACTGCAGTGGTTCTTTTTGCCTTGATATATTGGTTTTGTTTGTCTCTTTCACAGACAAAGAAATCCATGGAAGTGGGGCGCCTAGGACGCATATCAGCAGAAGACATCATTTTCCTCATCCGAAAAGATCCTAAAAAATACTCACGTGTTAAAGAGTTGCTTCTGATGAGTGAAGAACTGAGAAAAGCAAGAAAGGCTTTCGATGAGATAAAGTACGCTACTACCAAGTAGTAGGTCCACTATTGTTATACAAAGAGAGAGAGAGAGAGAGACATATAGAGCAAGTTTGACTGTGTGAGTGTGAGCCTCTTCCCTATTAGGGAGGGGTGGTAACATTGATTACTGCAGGAAACTAGTGTGAGAATAGACTTTGTCATCATTTTCACGAGTTTTCATTCACTAACACCTGGGAAATAAATCTTATGTTCCCCATGGCATGCAATAAATCGAGGTGATGAATGGGTTTGAGCTTTCAGGGGAAACGTGGATTGTCAAAGTAAAAGCCAATCAGGCTGATTGTTTGATGTGTGGAACCATCGCGGCTTTGGATTTGTGTTTCCGAGGACAACGATTGTAAGCATTCACTCTCAAAGACCCAATCAATGTTGATAATTACCGCGGCGACTCATGGTCAATTTGCAACTTATCTCTGTAATCGCAAAATCCACAACAAAAAGTCATAAACACTTAAAAAGAAAAGAAATATGCTCAACACTTACTGAACTCACACGTATGATCGCAGCTCTGTACATTTTCAGACTGGAAGAAAAGCGTCAACAAGCTACGTTTGACGTCACATACAAGGTTGACGTGTTATCTCGAGCTACTGTGACGATGCTTTGTGGCCCGAAGTTGGATTCTAAAAATTCGTCTCCCTGTGGGTTATTGTGCATTTTGTTGCACAACCAAAATGATGACAAAAACGATGTTTGGTGGCTTGTCGTCAGACCAGCATTTTGTTGTTGGTCCTTGGGGAGCATATCGCCTTTTGTCTCATATTTATCAACCGCGGCCTTCGGCCTTGGTCGATAAAGATGAAACAAAAGACGATATGGTCCCCTTGGACCAAGAAAAAAGCTGGTCTGTCAACAAGACACCAAACATCTTATAATGTTATGAAATTACTCTGTCAGGTTTGTATGGGTTGTGAAATAGTAGATACCCTTGCTTTTTCAGGGACAAGTAAATTCACACATGCTCCTGTTTTAGACACACCCCTCAGTACTGATTGGCCCCTCCAATGTTTGTCCCCGTAAAAACAAGGGTATTCACTCTTTCAAAACCCATACAAACCTGACAGTTATTTTATAAATTCCGTCTATTGGATAACTGTGGCCTGTGTATGTCTTTGTTGTCAAGGGCGGGGGGATGAGAGGGTGGTAAATCACGAACAATGTACATATTTTCTCAAGACATCTGTCAGGTTTATATACATGTGTGTCTGTGGGATTGGGGGCTGGGGGGTGTTAGTGTGTCGGAGCCTTATTTTGTGGAGATAGATGAGGAGAGGAAATAATCAGTTTTTGTAATTTGTATACCATTTGCTGATGTCATAAAACTTGGAAAGGCTGTCTTGTTTTGTGTACAGTCCTAATGTGTGTGTATGTGTAGGCCTGTTTAATCATATGCATGTACATGTGTACATGTATTCTCCTTTTTACATTTGGTCAAGTTTTGACTAAATGTTTTAACGTAGAGGGGGGAATCGAGACGAGGGTTGTGGTGTATGTGTGTGTGTGTGTCTGTCTGTGTGTGTGTGTAGAGCGATTCAGACCAAACTACTGGACCGATCTTTATGACATTTGACATGAGAGTTCCTGGGAATGATATCCCCGGACGTTTTTTTCTATTTTTCGATAAATACCTTTGATGACGTCATATCCGGCTTTTTGTAAAAGTTGAGGCGGCACTGTCACACCCTCATTTTTCAATCAAATTGATTGAAATTTTGGCCCAGCAATCTTCGACGAAGGCCGGACTTCGGTATTGCATTTCAGCTTGGTGGCTTAAAAATTAATTAATGACTTTGGTCATTAAAAATCTGAAAATTGTAAAAAAAAAAATAATTTAAAAGGATCCAAATTTACGTTTATCTTATTCTTCATCATTTTCTGATTCCAAAAACATATAAATATGTTATATTCGGATTAAAAACAAGCTCTGAAAATTAAAAATATAAAAATTATTATTAATAGCTAACAGAATCAAAACAGTACTTCCAAATCTCATAAATGAAGATCAATCAGGCTTTGTAGCTGGTAGGTATATTGGAGATAATTTAAGGCTGTTATATGATTTGATTGACTATTTAAAAGAAAACAATTCACCAGGATTGTTGGTTTCAGTTGATTTTGAAAAAGCCTTTGATTCAATAAATTGGAACTTTATGCGCAATGTGATGAAAACATTTGGTTTTGGAGATAGTATATGTCAGTGGATCTCAGCTTTTTACACGAATATAAGATCATCTGTAATAGTAAATGGTAAGGCCTCCACAAGTTTTGAGATTGGCCGTGGGTGTAGACAAGGAGATCCGGTCTCACCGTATCTTTTCATATTGTGTGCCGAAGTCCTAGCTTGTAAAATAAGAGAAAACAAAGATATTCAAGGAATAAATATATTAGACACAGAATTTAAAGTAAGTCAGTTCGCGGATGATACTAATTTTCTTCTTAATGGAGATTGTAAATCATTTGAAGAGTTGTTTAGTGAATTGGACAGGTTTAAAGAGATATCGGGTCTAAAACTGAATTATGACAAAACTTGTAATGTGTGGCTTGGAAGTAAAAGAAATAGTACTGTGAAATTTTTACCCAACACCAATATGACTTGGAATCCAGACACATTTAAAATCCTTGGACTGTGGTTTACAAATGATTTAAAAGACATGACGGAACTAAACATTACGGACAAACTGAATGAGACTAAAAGACTTTTTAATGTATGGATAAAAAGAAGTATTACGCCACTTGGGAGAGTTGCAGTGTTAAAATCCCTGATTCTATCAAAGCTTGTCTATTTGTGGATTATGCTACCAAATCCACCCGACAGTTTAATTCAACAGCTACAGAAGATGTGTTTTGAATTTGTTTGGGATATGAAAAGGGATAAAATCAAAAGATCTGTGACTGTTCATAATATTCAAGAAGGAGGTATTAATATCCCTTCCCTTAGAGAATACATCCAATCACTAAAACTTACCTGGTTTCGTAAACTAAGAACAAGTTTGGTCGCGCCGAAATGGAGACATATACTTGCGTCAACATGCCCTGAATTAGAGAAAGTACATAAGTATGGGCCTAAACTGTTGGCTAAATGTAAAGTTAATTTGTTTTGGAAAGACACGTTTGAAGCTTATCAAAACTTTTATGATAGAGTGGAAATCCAAGAGCAGGCAGAAATTTTGGCAGAACCTCTCTTTTTGAATAATAAATTTAAGATTGCGGAGAAAGTAATTAATTATGAGGAATGGAGTAATGAAGATGTATTTTATGTTAGAGACATATTAAAAGACAACGGCAGTTTTTTAAACACACAAGAATTTCAAGCGAAAACTGGGGTTCAGGCTAATTTTTTGAAGTATTGTGGGTGTGTAAGTGCTGTTAAAAAATATTTGCAAAAATGTGACCTAGCTATAGATAGCTGCAATTATATTCAGCAACCAAAAGCACTTGTTTTTTTGGAAAGTTTGCAGAAGGGTTCAAAACGCATATACGACATGCTGATTGGCAAAGTAGATCCTCCAAAGGCATCAAAAAATTGGGAAAGACTGTTGGATGGAGAGGTAGAATGGACAAAGGTTTTTTTGGTTACAAAGAAAATAAAAGAAGTAAAATTAAAATGGTTTCAAATAAAAATCAACAACAGAATATTAGTAACCAATTCAATGCTGAAAGACATGGGGGTGATTGCGAGCAACCAGTGCAGTTTTTGTAATGTAGAAAGAGATACAATTTTGCATTATTTATGGTTATGTGAGCATACTCAGTCATTTTGGACTGAGTTTGAAAAACACATGAAGGAGAAATGTCAAAACTGCAGCAGACTTGCACTCAGCCCCACATTAGTATTATTTGGCTATGACCCAAAAAGTAAGACTGATGAGGGTTTTGATTATATTTTATTACAAGCAAAGTTTTACATATATAAATGTAGAATAAATAAACTAAAACCATCATTGCAAATGTTTCTCAAAGAACTGTCTTACTTACACAAAGTTGACAAATATGTACACCAAATGGAAATGAAGTATACATGTTTTTTAAAGAAGTGGCTACCATACAATACCTTAGTCGAATAATGGAAAACATAATACAGTTTATATCCGTATTTTCCAGTCAAATATCATGTTTTTCCGTTGTGTCTTTTTGTTCTCCTGTTTCATTTACAGAGGATTCACTTATGATTTGTCATATGAAGATAATTCACAACTGCTGTGTTGTCACATGTTCCTACTATATTGTAAATGTTGATGCCTGAATAAACCATTAAAAAAAAAGAAAACAAAAAAAAAAAAAAAAATTATTATTAAAATAAAATTTTCTAAATCGATTTAAAAACAATTTCATCTTATTCCTTGCGGGTTCCTGATTCCAAAAACATATAGATGTGATATGTTTGGATTAAAAACACGCTCAGAAAGTTAAAAAGAATAGAGATGAAGAAAAGCGTGCTATCCTTCTCAGCGCAACTACTACCCCGCTCTTCTTGTCAATTTCACTGCATGTGCATCGAGCGGTGGACTGACGATGCTACGAGTATACGCTCTTGCTGTAAAAATGCAGTGAGTTCAGTTTCATTCTGTTAGTTCGACAGCTTGACTAAATGTTGTAATTTCGCCTTACGCGACTTGTTTTTTTTAAGACTGCCACACATACATGAATGGTAACATGGTACATGGTGTAATGTATCAGGTAAAACAACTCGTACTCCAGTTGAATAACTATCCGAGTACCTTCCAAGAATTAAATTTAATAACAGGAATGTAAACTTGGCCAAAAAATTATTGCAACAATTTTTGCACGCTAAGAAAAACATTAAAACTCAATTCCTTTTAGTTAAACTTTATAAATTATGCTCAAAAAGGTCATTATGTCAGCTGTACATATCATTTGTCTGATTGATGGTACTTTGTATAGGCATCCCGTGACAGCCTGTCGAACAAGGTCACCCCTAAAATCGACCTGACAAAAACCATAGCCCCGTATTTTAAAATCTGCAAAAAATCAGAATATTCACAAACCAAACATTTCTGACAACCATTGGAAAGGCCATTCAATTTTCTGTTCAGAAAATTTTGTTTTATACACCTGACTTCTCTAGTCTCTATGTAGCCTTTAGTCAAAGGCGGTAGGTGTCAACCGTTTCAGAGGCGTGCCTTTTGGGGCCTCTGAAACGGTTGACACCTACCGCCTTTGACAAAAGGCTTCATAAAGAATAGAGAAGTCAGGTGCATAAAACAAAATGTTCGGAACAGGAAATTGAATGGCCTTTCCAATGGTTGTCAGAAATGTTTGGTTTGTGCATATTCTGATTTTTTGCAGATTTCAAAATACGGGGCTATGGTTTTTGTCAGGTCGATTTTAGGGGTGACCTCGTTAGACAGGCTGTCACGGGATGCCTATACAAAGTACCATCAATCGGACAAATGATATGTACAGTTGACATAATTACCTTTTGGGGCATACAACGTTCAACTAAAATAAATTGCGTTTTAATGCTTTTCTTAGCGAATTTTTTGGCCAAGTTTATGTGGCGTTTTATATCAAAGCTGGTATTTTGTTTTTTATTAGTTTTGCAAACTTATATGGTTGCTAATAAAATTGTTACAGTTTCTGAGGGGAAGTATTTTTCTGTTTATATGTATATTTTTGTTTTTGTTTTTGACATGTATTTTGTGTGTGTATCATTCACATTAATGTGCATACATAAATCTATACACACGCACTCTCCTCATAATTCACATACTGTACATTCAAAATCGGTCTTTTCACAAAATATTTTAATATGCCTTCTCACCTTCTGACAGCAGTTGCACACACCTTTTGATTTCATATCAAAGTACATGCATCACATATTTGTACTATTTCTTTCTTACTTGTATGCAACTCTTCAATACAATTATTAGAACAATAATATTTTACAAATCTCTCCCCTCCCTTTTCCATACACTACTTCAAGCAAGTGAGGGAACCCATATCAGACTTATTGCTCCCACAGGAAACTGACCTGCTAATTGAAACTAATTTACACAACAGCTGAAAGAGAAGCACAATTTTCAGTCCCCCACAAACCTGGGTTTTTTGTTGTTGTTTTTTTACATGCTTTGAGGTCCTGTTGCTACCTTAACATTTCTGAAAGTTTATAGAAACCTGCATTATTTTTAATGCTTATAAACTGTCAACTCATTAGTTGTGGATAAAATAATCATTAAAAGTGAAGTACAAAAGAGAAAGATGTATACTGTGACTGCAGAAATGATGCAACATCACACTCTTATGAACTATTGTTTATACTGTACTTTGTTTACTGCACAACTCTCTTTTGTCCTCACAAAATGTCCCAGTACAAGTCATATGGTACAGACACACGCAGACACATAAATGAACACACGTAAAGTGGCAATGCTCTGCAGAATGCAAATAAAGCTTCTAATGTACATCTGAGAGTGATGGCTGTTGTCTTCAGTCCACTCAAAATCCACACAAACACGAGGCCATTACTGTTCTACTCCTAAATCTGACCACTCCCTGGAAATCTGGTAAACGAGCGTAGGTTTTACTGACTCGCAGCTGCAAACAACTCGCAGCTGCAAACAACTCGCAGCTGCAAACAACCCGCTTCTAGATTCCCACGCTGGCCTCGGGAGTAGAACCGCTTACTGGTTTCCATAATAATCAAATACATCCACACACTATGACTGTTAAACACATTAACTATGAGCTTGTCTTGAGGAACATCTTTGCTATATAACTATGACCACACATCTTGCAAACACACCTCTAGAAAACTCTCTGATGCTTGAAGTTTCATGAAATCAACTGAGGCAAAGTCAAAGACACACAATCGCTTGAGCACGGAATAGCTGTCACAGAAATATAAAAACGAACACTTGCTGTTAGGTTCTTACTAATTTACTATGATAATTCTTTTTTCTCTCTCTCCCCGCAGTTCATGCCTCTGTGAAAATTAACACACACAGAAAATAAAGCGATCCTGGAAAAATTTTAACTTCAAATCATACATTAAAATTCTAATAAAACACTGCATATTTTGGAACAAATTCTGCAAGTCCAACACTTAAAAAAAAAACGAGAAAAAGAACCCAATTAATAAAATCAATTCAAATGTTCCCTGAAACTCTGTCAACAACACCCAAGTTACTTGTTTTATTTCAGCTGTACAAGTCTTCCAATAAATCAGGGAAAAACTCCGGGATGATCAGCGCAAAGATGGGGTATAGATGATGCCAGCATTTTCATTTTTACAGTTCATGTTCCTGAAAATAATACATGTACACACAAAGGCATTCACCCAGTCCACGATTCTCATGTTTTCACATCCAAATGTCAGAAGAATGGCATTCACACAGCATGGATACACCAAAACTAACACAAACTGTCAAACACCAGCATTCACATCCTCAGTTTCTTGGTAAACATCACCCAAAGCACTGTTATGTTATTTTCAAAATACCACCAACAAAAGCTGTAAAATGCCTCAGCAACTGCTAACAAACAACTCTCATCTTGCTCAAATCTTTCACTCACAAAACAAATTCAGACAAAGAGGATTTTTATTTCACTTTCTTCTGCTGCCGGGCTCGATAAATGTCGTTTGCGGGCGCTGATATGGAGTTCTCGCCTTCTTCATCGCTCTCTTCGTTCTCTGTGTGTCGTCGCTTTCTGTTGCCTGATAAAAGGTCAATGGAATACTGTGTGCCTGGATCCATTCTGAACTGTCCATCCGTGCCGTTTGGGACTCCGATTGGGCCTGTGGAAAAAATTAATGGTATAGTAAGGTAAGGTAATATAATCCAGGGAGGTTTCCATATGGAAATTCAGGTTGCATTCTCCCTTGACAGCGCCACTTTCCAGTGTGGAAAATGTTTCATGATACATATTCTGGCCACTACACGGAGTGAGAATCAGAAATGAGTACCAGGACTCACACCAAAAAATCGAACTGTTGCATGCTTGTGATTATTATTTGAGCGTAGCAATTCTAAGTTTGGCGTAGCAATTTATCTTAACACTAGATGATTACCGGCTTTGCCGGGAAGAAGTAGAGCCGAATACCAGGCTGCGCCTGGGACCTGGCTTTGCCGGGTGTGCGCCGGCGAAGGAAAGGAGATAAACGCGCAAAACACTGGAGACCTTCTAAAAATAGTAACGTGCAGTGACCTTCTAAAAATAGTAACGTAGTAACGGGAATATGGATTGACGCCACACGGAGGAAGGGAGATAATCGAAAATTTTATAAGTAAATTTTCATTTGATTAATATACTTACCCGAATCACATAAAGCATTGACGCAGTCTGATATGCTAAGGTCTGAAAAGGCTACCCGTCTTAAATAATTTAAACGGAAGCAACCCAACCACAAAAAGTGTAAACATAGCCATGGTAACCACCATATACCCTGGGAGTTACCTCCCATCTGGGGTATGTGACGTCACTTCCAGTGCTATGACACGTGATCTAGCTCATACGGCTTTGAAGAAACCTAAAAAACCATAAGCGGGGTTGGCGGGAGGGAATTCACTATGTGATTCGGGTAAGTATATTAATCAAATGAAAATTTACTTATAAAATTTTTGATTAAATTACATATTCTTACTCCGAATCACATAAAGCAGATAGCTTCAACAAGGCGGTGGGAATGAAAAACAAACTCACCTCAAACCCTTGCTAGGGACTGGCCCCCTGCCACCAAGGCAGGAAGTGTCCTCAAACCATCTTGCCTAACAGCAGCAATGTCTCTGAGGTAATAGTTGAGAAACACATCCTCAGAGCGCCAATATGCTGTGCGAAGCACTTCATCCAGCTTCCTTGACCGTAGGACGGCCAACGATGACGCCCAAGCCCTGATTTCGTGGGCTCGAGCAGAGTCCATGGGGAAGACAGGCAGAGCCCCCCCTGTGTTTAAACGACTCCACGCGTACGCTTGTCGAATAAGAGTAGATACCCACCGAGCCATAGTCGTCTTAGAGATATCTTTTTGTCTCACCGTGTTTAGGGAGATAAACAAGAGTTTTTGAAATTTCGATCTAAGAGGCTGTGAATGGGCAAGGTAAATGCCAAGGGCTCTGACAGGACAATTAACTGAATCCGGATCTCCCGGAGCCAGGATGTTGGTTAATGGTTTAATATGAACCAGCGGGGAGGTTTGATCCGGAGCCTGGTTCTTCGCCAAGAAGTCTGGCCGAAACCGCAAGGAAACTGAGCCATCGGGCTCGTGAGAAATGTCTTCCGGATTACCAAAGAGAGCATGAACCTCACTACCTCTGCGCGCGGATGCTAGCAACAAGAGAAACAGCGCTTTGTGTGTCAGGTTAGCGAAACTAGCATCATGTAAAGGCTCGAACTCTGCCGAACGCAGAAACTCGAGCACCAAGAAGAGGTCCCATTTCGGCAAGGGAGTGCGAGAACGAATCTCTTTAAGAGCTGCGCCCTTAATAACGCCTGAAATGACTCCGCTAACATCGATAGAACGACCTATCTGACGCAAGGTCACAGAGATGGCAGATCTTCTTACCCTCAAAGAGGAGGCAGAAGCTCCCTGAGAGGAAAGATATGAAAGGTGATTTGCAACGTGCATAGAGCGTGGAGCTAGTGCGTTCAATCCACGGGCCTGACACCAGGTTGCCCAGGCCTTCCAATGTGATGCGTACACTGACGAGGTGGAAGCCCTATGAGAGCTTTGCACCAAGTCTAGTGTCTGTTCTGAAGCTCCAGAACGCCTCAGCGAGGACCGGACAACTTCCACACGTGAAGTTTCAGCAGCCAGGGCTCTTCGTGTGGAATGCCGGTTCGAGGCTGCACCAGCTCGCCTCTCTTGAGAGAGAGAGGGATTGGAGGGCCGTGAGCGAGTCTCAGAAGGTCCGCGAACCAAGCCTGAGACGGCCACAGGGGGGCGACCAACAGAAGTGTTGGACTCTCCAGTTCCGCCTTCCGAATCACTCGGCCGAGTAATTGGAAGGGAGGAAAGGCGTAGGCCTCCAGCCCCGTCCACGGAATGTCCAGTGCATTCGTCTGCCAAGCCTCGGGATCCGGGAATGGCGAGACGAAGACCGGAAGCCTCTTCGAAAAACGGGTGGCAAAGAGATCCACCAGAGGCTTCGGGACAAGGGCCCAAAGACGAAGCAGTGCCCCGTGAGTGATCGTCCACTCTGATTGAAGCACTTTGTCGGAACGACTGAGCGCATCCGCCAAAGTGTTCAAGCTCCCCGGCAGGTACCTGGCTGTGAGAGTGATCTGATGTTGCCAGCACCAAACCAAAATCTCGCAGGTCCTGCTCGAGAGAGACGGGGACCGCGACCCCCCCTGCTTGTTCAGATAAGCTGCCACAGTCGTGTTGTCTGTAAACAGACGAACATGCTTGGCGTGAAGGGAGGGCCGAAACTCCGCCAGAGCAAGGGCCACGGCCTCGAAATCTATCAGGTTGATATGCCACTGGCTCTGCTCTGCCGACCACAGGCCCGACGCAGTCTGTCGGTCTGTGTGCGCTCCCCACCCCAACAAAGACGCGTCCGTGAAGAGGTCCGTGTCTGGGGGAGGCAAAGCGATCGGCACGCCCCTGCAGACCCAGTCCGTGTCCAACCACGGAAGGGTCGCTGACAGAAACCATCCCTGGAGAGGGACAAGGGCGTTCCAGTCGACAGAAGGAGAGTCCACGTACGGTTTCAGAGCAAACTGAAAAGGCCGCTTGTGAACTCTGCCCAGAGGCACCAAGAGAGCCATGGACTCCATCTGCCCTAGGATGGAGGCCAGCGTCCGGAGGGACGCCCGCAGGAGAGAGCTTGGAGCTTGTCCACCCGTCTCTGAGAGGGCTGGACAGTCCAAGGAACCGTGCTGAAAGACATCCCCAAGTAAGTGAATGTCTGCGACGGGATCAACTCCGACTTTGATCGGTTGATCGAAAAGCCTAACAAGTTGGCCTGACGAAGAACCGACTGAGTATGACTGGAGCAACCTGTCTGGCTTTGGTTCATGATGAGCCAATCGTCCAGATATGCCCGTAGTCGAATACCCTGCGACCTCACCAGTGCGCATAGCTGTCTCACTACCATGGTGAACACCCACGGTGCGAGAGACAGCCCGAAGGGAAGTGCGCGGAACTGGTAGACCTGATCGCCCCACCGGAAACGAAGCCACTTCCGGTCGGACGGATGCATAAGGATGTGAAAGTATGCATCTGTCAGGTCTAGCGAGGTTGCCCAGTCTCCTGGGCGGAGGGAGTCTCTGACCGAAGCCGGCGTCTCCATCTTGAACCGTATCGTTCTCAAGAAGGTATTGAGCTGCGATAGGTCCAGGACAGGACGCCACCCTCCCGAGACCTTGGGAACGGCAAAGAGCCGCCCGTAGAACCCCAGAGAGTTGTGGTCTAAGACTCTCTCCACCGCTCCTTTCTGAACCAGTGAGACAATTCTGCCTGAAGCACGGACTTTGCCTCCTGTGAGAAGGGGGGCTTGAAGGCGGACGCCGGGAAAGAGGAGCCTTTCTTTCTTGCCAGAGAAGGCGAAAGCCCGATCTCACAACACCCACGATCCATTGGCTGTGTACTGAGGCCAGCCAATGCGAAAGTGCCCGAGAGGGGCCCCCTACCATCACCAGAGTGGAGGGCAGAGGGGGGGCGAGACCGGAAACACTTCATTGGGGGCGGGGCTTGCTGCTAGAGCCGCCCCGACCCCTGCCGGCCGCAGATCTTTTCCTCGAGCCCCGAGAGGCCTGGTGAGAAGAAGACTTAGCCTGGTTCAAGCCCGTAGGCTTAGAAGCGCCGGAAGCCTGGGGAGGCTTGGGCTGTGAAGTTTTGGCCTGCTTCAGAGCCTGAAGTGAAAAGTCCGAAAACTGTTGGTCTCTGTTGGTCTGGATCTCTGATTGTCTAGCGTCAAAGACCAGGTTGCCGAACAAAGACCCCTCCACAACAGGCGAAGATCTGAGAGTGTCAAGCGTAGACTGTTCAGAGAACTGTGAATGCGCTAGGAATAAATCCCGACGACACGAGACAGAGTGCACATAATGCAAAGCAGACAGGCGCATCTGCTCCTCATTGACCCGCGCTAGGGCGGAGAGGAGAGTAGACACATCATCCGCGTCCTGCTCGGCACCGAGAACAAAAGGATCCAGTGACTCGGTGAGAGCACGGGAAAGAGACCGGATGATCGTCTCTGAGATGGAGGACAACTCCAGTAGTTGCCGACTGATCTCTGCAGCAACAAGGGTGTGCTCTGGCAGAACAACTCCCGAGGAGCTCTTGATGGGTTTAGCCAACAAAGGCAGCAAATCCGGCGTGACCGGCAAATGGGCACGCGAAAGAGCAAACGAAGACATCAAGTTGCGCGAAGCTTTCGGCAACACAAACTTCTTGTTCCCTGTGGGAACAAAAGAAGAAGCTTGAGCAGCCGACGCCAACCAAGGCTGAGCCTGCTCCGGAACTGGGCCGTGCGGAACCAGTAACGGCACGGGAGTGCTAGGACAACCACTTCCACGAGGAGAAGGACGCGCCAAAACCTGTGAAAGTTGGTAAGCAACGGAGGGGGATTCCGCAAACCGGAAGTGTGGATCACTCTCCTTGGCATACCGGAAATCCGCCATCGCCGACGGTGCGGCGGAATCAGAATCAGCTTTAGCCGAAACACCTTCCGGAAAATACCGGGAGGTTACTTCAGCAGCAGCTTCAAAAGCAAACCGAAGCTGTGCCGGAAATCCCGAACGTGATTGCTCACTGACCACTGACTGCGTGTCAGAAAAGCCAAGAGAATCACAATGCCCGAAGTCACCGGAACTGGTAGCAGGCTGGTGAACTGAATAACCGGAACCCGGAAACCCGTCACACCGGAACACATCCTGTCTCATATCCTGACTGGAAGGCAGGAAAGAGAGCGCGGAAGGCATGCCAGATGCCGCCGGAACAGAAAGGGGTGTCGACCCAACATCGTGGTGAAAGGAAGACTGCCCTGACTGCCCATAGGGCGGACGCTGATCCTCACTCACCGACATCCATGCAGGAGTGTCAGGAAGAGGAAAAGCAGATCCGGACTGAGCCGGAAACACAACAGACGAGACCGCACCATGATGCGGAAACGAATATTGTGAAGACTGGGGCCGGATGCCCGGAGGCCAGTCCACGGTCAACTCTGACCATGGCCTCTACGTGCACATGTGAAGGAGGACCTTCGCTTCCGGGAAAACCCGAAAGCGCCACTTCCGAAACCGGAAACCGCCCTTGCTCCGAAAAGCCCGCACATGCACCATGCACTGGACGCAACGGAGCAGGAAACAGGTTGTGATCCTGACCCGAGGAGCCCCGTCCCAAAAGGGACCGTCCAGTGGCTTCACGAGAGCCGAAGGACAAGCCCGACGTACCTTGAATGCCCCCAGCGGAAGCAGAAGAGGAAGCGGAAGGAACGCCAACACCAGAGGAAGCAGCGGCCGGAAACGACAGCGAAGCCAGCGAACGGACGTCACCCCCTGCTGGCGGAAGTGAAACACTCGCAGACGGCGTAGAACGCTTGATTTCATCACGTACAAGGTTGCGGAGCTCTGGAACTAACGAGCGTAACAAGCTAGAAACAAGAGACGCTTGTCCAGCCTCCGAAACGGAGGGAGAAGCAGGAGAAACGATGCTAGAAGATGACTGCCTCCCAACCACCACGTGGTTGTCAGGAGCAGAAATGGGGACTGACATAACCGTGTTTTTCGCCTCATCGGAGACAACAACTAAAACAGGAGGTTTAGAACCAGACGTAGACGATTTGGGTTTAATCTTGCCCTTGGCATCGCCCTTGCCTCGTTTATCTCTATCAGCCATGTTGGCCACAAAATACAAATGGCGGCCAACAACAACAAAACGTTACATCAAAATTTACAAGTCCAAAAAGGACGAAAAATTGAACAATAACGAACCAATCAAATGACAAAAGAATGCCAAACAAGAACGAGCTCACCCAAATACAAAGAGGGTAAGCAGACGGGTAGGTGGTCGGTGGGTGTCACAACAAATCCGAACAAGCAACCACGCAAAAGCCAAAACACAACCTCTCATCAGCTGTCTGAAAAGTCGTATGAGCTAGATCACGTGTCATGGCACTGGAAGTGACGTCACATACCCCAGATGGGAGGTAACTCCCAGGGTATATGGTGGTTACCATGCCTATGTTTACACTTTTTGTGGTTGGGTTGCTTCCGTTTAAATTATTTAAGACGGGTAGCCTTTTCAGACCTTAGCATATCAGACTGCGTCAATGCTTTATGTGATTCGGAGTAAGAATATGTAATTTAATCGCGGCTGAAAACACTGGAGAAGATAAGGAAGAGTTACTGGTAGTGGATCCCGACAACAAAAAAACAAAACAAAACAAAATCGGTTCAGCGCGCACAGCGCTGCGCGCTGAGAGCACGTGTTGAAATATCTCATCGATGAGGTTGTGTCCGGGGTGTAGCTGAATACGGTGTCCAAATTTGAAAAAGATCCACCGAGAACTTTGGCCGTGCATCGCGAACAGACAGACAGACAGACACTAGTCGTATATATATATATATAGGTAGGATCCTACGCTAATAGCGTAGCAGTTGGCAGCTCTGAGCATGACACTATCGTCGAAGGCTTATGCGCAAGGAATATGTGTGTTTTTAAGTCCCTTGACTTTCGCTGGAAATTCCAGATCTGCAATATCGGCATCAGCTTTTGTGCATAAATTTGCTCACAAGGGTGTACCATTTCTATCCGTGAAATTGGAGATATGTACCCTACTTGAGCAAACGGCAAGGAAGCTGAAAGACATGTCATACTGATTCAATTCAATACTAAGAAATCAGTTAATTTCTTGCAACTCACCGCTGGGTAACTGCAAGTTCGCCATGTGCTCCATGAACTTGTCAATCACAATGTGTGGTCCCTGACAGACAGAAAACAAAGAGGTTCATCAAAACTTATACCATACCATTATGTGTAACTGCCTATCCATATAGCATGTTCTTTGGTATACTGCATTCACTTTCTAAGCCTGCACAAAAAAACCCAGTACTGTCATTAAAAATATACAGTGTAAGTTTGAGGTACAACTTTCATTTCGACAAAAGAAGTATTCTATGCGTATGGAAAATGAAACATAATAATGTTACATAATTCATGGTAAAGGCACACTCTTTACTATGTAAACGATTTGGCTCATTGTCTCAGATCTTTTGTTTGTTTGTTTGTTTGCTTAACGCCCAGCCAACCACGAAGGGCCATATCAGGGCGGTGCTGCTTTGACATATAACGTGCGCCACACACAAGACAGAAGTCGCAGCACAGGCTTCATGTCTCACCCAGTCACATTATTCTGACACCGGACCAACCAGTCCTAGCACTAACCCCATAATGCCAGACGCCAGGCGGAGCAGCCACTAGATTGCCAATTTTAAAGTCTTAGGTATGACCCGGCCGGGGTTCGAACCCACGACCTCCCGATCACGGGGCGGACGCCTTTACCACTAGGCCAACCGTGCCGGTTGTCTCAGATCTGGCCGGCCAGGCATGGAATAAAGCCATCCCTCCACTTTCGACACATACCCCAAAATCAACAGTCTGTTTCTTACGAAGAGTTGGAATTTTGTTTTTGAATTAACTTTGTAAATGGCAAGTATGTCTTTTCTTCTTCTTCTTCTGCGTTCATGGGCTGAAACTCCCACGTACACTCGTGGGTTTTTTTTTGCACGAGTGGAAGTTTACGTGTATGACCGGTTTTTACCCCGCCATTTAGGCAGCCATACGCCGTTTTCGGAGGAAGCATGCTGGGTATTTTCTTGTTTCTATAACCCACCGAACTCTGACATGGATTACAGGATCTTTTTTCGTGCGCACTTGGTCTTGTGCTTGTGTGTACACACGGGGGGTGTTCGGACACCGAGGAGAGTCTGCACACAAAGTTGACTCTGAGAAATAAATCTCTCGCCGAACGTGGAGACGAACTCACGCTGACAGCGGCCAACTGGATACAAATCCAGCGCGCTACCGACTGAGCTACATCCCCGCCCTGGCAAGTATGTCAATATGCTGAGTCTGGTCAGATCTGTGGAGGTAAACACGATTGTGTACGCAGGAAGTACGATATCTCAAACCGTTTTGGCTTTAAAAAAACAGACAACTGCAACTCACATCAATCACAACAAATAACAAGTCGCGTAAGGCGAAAATACAACATTTAGTCAAGTAGCTGTCGAACTCACAGAATGAAACTGAACGCAATGCCACACTCGTAGCATCGTCAGTCCACCGCGCATGACAAAGGCAGTGAAATTGACAAGAAGAGCAGGGTAGTACTTGCGCTGAGAAGGCTAGCACGCTTTTCTGTACCTCTCTTCGTTTTAACTTTCTGAGCGTGTTTTTAATCCAAACATATCATATCTATATGTTTTTGGAATCAGGAACCGACAAGGAATAAGATGAAGGTGTTTTTAAATTGATTAGGACAATTTAATTTTGATAATAATTTTTATATTTTTAATTTTCAGAGCTTGTTTTTAATCCAAATATAACATATTTATATGTTTTTGGAATCAGACAATGATAAAGAATAAGATGAACGTAAATTTGGATCGTTTTATAAAAAAAATATTTTTTTTACAATTTTCAGATTTTTAATGACCAAAGTCATTAATTAATTTTTAAGCCACCAAGCTGAAATGCAATACCAAACCCCGGCCTTCGTCGAAGATTACTTGACCAAAATTTCAACCAATTTGGTTGAAAAATGAGAGCGTGACAGTGCCGCCTCAACTTTCACGAAAAGCCGGATATGACGTCATCAAAGACATTTATTGAAAAAATGAAAAAAACGTATGGGGATTTCATACCCAGGAACTCTCATGTCAAATTTCATAAAGATCGGTCCAGACAGGTTTCACAGTCTTCAGAGTCGGGTATGTCCCTAACTTTGATATCAAATAAAATGTTTCGTTTTGTTGAGTCGTGAATTTTCACTGGTCTGTGTCGAATGTCTTCGGAATTTACATATGAAAAATAAACTTTGATCGAATTTAAGTCAAGTTTGTATTCCCCACCAGCGAAAAAGGTAGGTCGGTCGTGAGAAATGAGACAGACACGATTTCCCTTTTTAGCCACATTGCAATAGACAAAGGCACCAGTACAAAAACACACAAAGAAATCCAGTTAAAAGTACATTAGAAACCAAAGAACAGAGATAGATGAACACACTTAGTTAAAAAAACCAATGAATGTGTTTATGTTTAGTCGATACAATCGCATGTGAAGTAAACGGTCTTTTTTCTAAATGTGTCTGTCTCAAAAACGTTAATTACAAATCTGTTCAGTTGGAATGGCTGTTAAAAGGTTTGGACGTAACATGCTTTTAATAAGTAGCAATTTCCATCAAATCACGATATGAAAGGGTTTTGAAAGGCTAACTACGGCTTATTCTACTTGCGCTTGGTCATTTTGTCACTCGGGCAAGGTGTCTGTCTCATTTTTTCTCACGACCGCCCTGCAGACAAATCGTCCGCTATAACCGCCATACACAGCAAATTGTCATGATGCAACCAATTTTACACTTCCTATCCGTTGTCAGGCAGATAATCAACTGGCTGACTAAAGAATTTTTCGGCATGTGTTCATTTCAGAGCACGTTATTTACTGTCTAGTAACTCGGGCAAGGTGTCTGTCTCATTTTTTCTCACGACCGCCCTGCAGACAAAATCGTCTGCTATAACCGCCATACACAGCAAATTGTCATGATTCAACCAATTTTACACTTCCTATCCGTTGTCAGGCAGATGATCAACTGGCTGACTAAAGAATTTTTCGGCATGTGTTTATTTCAGAGCACGTTATTTACTGTCTAGTCACTCGGGCAAGGTGTCTGTCTCATTTTTTCTCACGACCGTCCTGAAGACAAATCGTCTGCTATGACCGCCATACACAGCAAATTGCCATGATGCGACCAATTTTATACTTCCTATCCGTTGTCAGGCAGATGATCAACTGGCTGACTAAAGAATTTTTCGGCATGTGTTTATTTCAGAGCACGTTATTTACTGTCTGTCTCTGAAAACCTTGAATTCTCACGACCGCCCGGCACTTTGACGGTCATTTCTTACCAAATGTTAAGCAGATTCATTTGTAAAATAACAACATTCAGTGACTGTGTCTGATCAACGCCAGTGGTTTTTTTCAATCCTTGAATGCACTGCATTGTGAATGTTGTGGTCAAGTGAGAGTTTTATAGACATTGCCGTACGTTTTTCAACACTTTGATGACGTCAGACAGCAGATTGAAAACGTTCCAACTTGGAAAGAGAGCCAGTCACGATCATATAATCGTAGGGAATCAATAGTTGCTTTGTGTATTAACTTTCAAGTGCTTTTAAAAGTTTGATTTTTGTCATTGTTATTGTTGCATATGTGCGTGCGTACGTGCGTGCGCGCCTGTCAGTGTGGAAGAGTGTAGCCTGGTAAGTGTATCCAATTCCGACCGACTTCGGGGATACCTAAATCCGACCGATTTTCCAAGTCACTAGACTAATGATGAGGTTCACACGTCATCCCAACAGAAAGAATGCCATTCATACAAGGGCCATTCATGAACGGTTGATGACGCGACGTCACGAACCAATCGTTTCGTCACGAGAGTTAATTGCGTCATCTGCACCGCGGCGCGAAATGTGCCTTCGCCATACGTTTCTTGCAAAGGGGGAGATAATTTGATGAACAGAGTTGTGTTTCTTTTACATGGATGTTAATAAGTGTTTTTGGAAGAATAATGTTATGGTTCTGACTAAATCTCATTGTACTTTTTAATCGAAAAGGGGAAAATCTTATCGGTCGTGATTAGATACCCAGTTTTTGAGAGAGTATTTAAATCCGACAACAACGCAGATAATACAAAACGCTGCACAAAATCCCAGTAAAACCATTCATTGTTTACGTTTATGACTTGAAAAAAGCATATGAACAAGGAAACATATCAGATGATGTATTATCTAGCTGTGTGTGTGTGTGTGTGTGTGAGCGTGCGGCCGAGCGTTGCGCGCACGTGTTCGTTTGTGTGTGTGTGTGTGTGTGTGTGTGTGTGTGTGTGCGTGCGTGCGTGCGTGCGTGCGTGTATGTGTGTGTGTGTGTAAGCGTGCGCGCGAGCGTTGTGCGCACGTGTTCGTTTGTGTTAGCGTATGTGTGTGTGTGTGTGTGTGTGTGTGTGTGTGTGTGTGTGTGAGTGTTGATGCGTGAGTGTTGATGCGTGCGTACTTGCATGTGTGCGTGCGAGAGGGGTTGGGTTTTTTTTATGTGTGCAGAGTAGTTGTTGTAGAAAATGCAAGACAGTAAGGTTCAGTCTGTAGTGGATATACTGGGACAGCGTCCATGTACTATGCCACAGTTCAGTCTGTAGTGGATATACTGGGACAGCGTCCATGTACTATGCCACAGTTCAGTCTGTAGTGGATATACTGGGACTGCGTCCAGGTACTATGCCACAGTTCAGTCAGTAGTGGATATACTAGGACTGCGTTAAGGTACTCTGCCACAGTCTTTGATGACGTCATTTCCGTTTTTGTGATAGTTGAGGCGGACCTGTTAAGTAATTTTTGATTAAGTCGGGACTTTGATATTGCATTTGAGCCAGGTAGCTTGAAAATAAGTGAATTAGTTCGCTCATTAAAATTGTCATCAAAAACGAATATTTCATTACAGATTCAAACACTACTGCATTGTACTTCTTATCTTCTCCTGATTTAAAATATATATATACATATGTTATGTTTACTTTAAAAACGCGTTCAGAATTAAAGAAAACAGGTTGAGTATGCTTCGCGGAGATGAGTGTGATCCGTGACGGTTTTCGGGTATGGTTAGCCGAGACTATCTGAATTTAGTCTCGCCGATCGGACTGGTTTTTTTTTTTAGTTTATCCTTCAATTTGATGCCTATAGATTGACTACATGTTTTTATATCGCTTTACGCGACTTGTTTTAAATTTCGTCAAGTTATGAAATGTATTATAAAATTTGGTACATAACATTCTAAAAATTGCAAATAACAATAACAGTATTAACACTTTTGATTACAGATTCAAAAGTTATTGCATTGTATCCTTTGGATTTCCTGGATCCCAATGTATAAACAGATATATATGTCATGCTTAGTGTGAAAATCTGCTCAAATGAGAAAAATCGCCCGTTTTGTTCATATGCTTCGCGGAGGCAACCCGTCTCGGTCTTCTGGTTTCGGCTAGCCAAATCTCACTAGCATTGTTAATGACTCGTCCCTGATTCCAATGTTGATCTTTTAGTTTCAAACCAACTTAATGTTTTATTATCACTTCACATGACTTGTTCTGTATATTTTTTTTCGCTGTCATGATGTCACCATTTAGAGGGTAGGGTTACATTTTCAGGTATTTATTCCCCAAGAATATGCAAAAAAAATTCCAAACTCGTTTTTTTCTATTGGTCAATGATTCTACTTTTTTTTTACAGTGAGAAATGGAGTGCAATTAACATTGTTACTTTTGAAGGTATGCTCATGACGTGCATCACAGCGAAATAGCAGTTCAGAAGAACGGAATTCCCATAATTAGTCCTTATTTGCTGCTTTTTTCACTGAGCTCGGAAATGATATTTTGCTTGCATTGTTATTGCTTAATTTATTAAAGCCTCTGGACAATATTCTTTGAATAAATCGTTACCCAATTCTGTTTACGTCTATCCCTTTGTTTGATAGAGTACTGTAACAAGCTATCACATTATGTCGACAAGAATGCGTCTCCATACAAGTTTTTGTCTTGATTCCATCCAGGAGGATGTCAGGCTTTAATAAAAACACTATTTCAAAGATCTCTGTCAAGATTGATTTTGTTGAAAAAAAAAGGAAGTCTGTGATTGAAGATTGTGAAACCTGCCTCCAGTAGTTTAGTCTGAATCGCTCTACACACACACACAGACAGACACACACACACATACACACACACACGCACATACACCACGACCCTCGTCTCGATTCCCCCTCTACGTTAAAACATTTAGTCAAAACTTGACTAAATGTAACAAGACCCTTGTTACATGCGTGAAAAGCTTTGACTGATTCTTGTGAAAGAGTCTGTATGATATTATTACAGACGGTAACAGGCATAGTACTGAACTGAAATATTGTACAGTTTTCAATGAAAACTTTAGAATTTTGTCTTTTGAACAATACCTTATAGCCTTCTCCTGAAGCAATTATGCAAAATCAAAGTTTTCAGATTTTAAAAATTTTGCTAATATCCGTGAAGTAGGGGAGATGCACCCTGCCTGAGCAAACAGCAAGGAAGCTGAAAGACAAATCTCCACTCACACTGAAGCTCTGAGGCGGTGGCAGGATCTGCAGCAGGTTGGCAGCAGCAGGCGGTGGAGGGAAAACTCCGCCTGGAACTGGGTGGGAGCCAGGAGCTGTCAACACAATGAAATAGACAATAAACCCTTATTGCTCTGACGTTGCAATTCAGTGACAGTATACCTCAGTCCTCACATAGCTTGAACTACTTGTCAATTTACAGAATGATTTTTAGCTTTCATGAAAAAAAAATAATTATAAAAAAAAATTCAAAAGATGAACGCAGACCAAAACTTTTTTTTGTGTGGGCCTGGTAGTAGTGCAACTGCAAAAATGTGCTGGAAATCTAGAAGCAGAACGGATGAAGCTGAAAGGGTTGAAGTCCATCAAATATTTGTTTGCTGCTTGGATTGTTTTCTTTTGTTTCCCTTTTTGATGTTTCATTAAAAACACACTTATTAACTCACTAAATAACAGACTGACTGACTTATTAATCAAATGCAAACTTAAACAACAAATGACCCCCCAAAAATTTAAAAATTGGATTTCATTTTGAATTGCCTAAGCAGTTCTACATGACCCTGTAAATCAGTGAGTATCAGACTTCAAACTGGGAGCCATCCACACAACAACAAGGGCTCTCAACTTACGGACAAGAGCTCGAGGCTTGAATGGAAGCATCTGCTCAATGTCAGGCTTGGGAAAGCGTGGCCGCTTGGCAAACTGAGGCAGCACCTTCATATCTGTAGTGTGAAGCGCTGCGCTGGCACCAAGACTTGCAGGCAGCTGTACCACGTTCTGCTTGATCAAAGCCTGGGAAGAGAAAGTTTATCCAATGTTACACACGAACAGAAAATATGAGATTCTGAAATTGTACAAAGAAGCTGGAGCTCTATAGAATAAAGTGATAATCGAAAATTTTAATTTTCATTTGATTAATATACTTACCCGAATCACATAATAGCATTGGCGCAGTCGAGATGCTAAGGTGTCTGAAAACGCTATCCCGTCTATAGTATAAGGGAAGCAACCCAAACAAAAAAGTAGCAAACTTGCCACCTAGGGTTACCTCCCGTAGCGTGCATTACGTCACAGCTACTGTACCCACATGTGATATCCTCATTCGACTTCTAGAATCCATAGAAACTAAAAGCGGGGAAGGTGGGAGGGAATTACCTATGTGATTCGGGTAAGTATATTAATCAAATGAAAATTTAATTAAATATTTTCGATTAAATTACATATTCTTACTCCGAATCACATAATAGCAGATAACTCCATCCAACAAGGTGGTGGGTAAGATCAAAAAGTTCAAACTCACTCTTAAGTTCTGGAGAGACAAAAACCAGCTGCCCCAAGGAAGAAATGGACCAAGACCCATCCTGACAGAGGGCAGTAATGTCTGCAGAACCTGATAAGACAAAATCCGAGCGCCAGAAGCTGTGCGCAGGATATCATCCAACCTCCTAGACCGTAAAGGCCAAGGGGGAGGCCCAGGACCTGGAAAATGAGCTCGGGCCGAGCCATTAGTCCGGAAAAGGACCCCAGTCTTGAATAAAACTCAAGGGAGACGGTCACCAGTCGTCCTCTACCCATCGCTGCGAAAGCAGAGAGAGGGGTAAAATGAGGACGAAGCGACCTATGATATTGCGAAAGCACCGGAAATGCGGACCCTCAGTGGCCAAATCCTAATGTGACCGGAGACCGGAAACAAAATGACAAAAGCCAGAGTGTTCGCAGAGCAGACTGCTTGTAGGTAATTGAAAATGAATCAAAAAACCCCAAAACAGAAAAAACGAGGCTGGTAAGAAAAACGGAAAACCGTGAAGCGAACCAGCCATAAGACCCCCGAGACAAGAGTTCCCAGGGGAAAACGTAATAGTCATAGTTGCAAGTGATAAAAGGGTGACCAAACTGGAAACCCATCCCAGCAGAAATCGTCCCCAACTCACCTCGTGCAAGCATGAGGGAGAAGAGGAAGAGACGAAATCCGAAGTCACAAGAACCAAAATGCCAAAGTCGCAACACGACGGGCAGGAGACTATAGCACAGGCTAAGGCTGAGAGCCTTGCTGCCCGTAGGCCGGCCATTGTACCAAAGTACCCAAAGTACACAGGCAGTGATGTACATTTTTCTAGCAGCCTTTAGGACAATTGTCCTGAAGAGTGAAAATCAATAGGACACAGTGTCCTGAGATTGCAATTTCAATAGGACAAAAACACGACTCGTAAAACCGCATTTAAAAAGATTTTTCAGTTTAAATTCTTCCACCTTCCGCGACTGTCATGACTAGATACTCAAAGGATTGAATCACATTTCAAAGTTATTTGAACAGTTGTCGGTTTTTTTTCACTGCCCATCTGTCGACAATGTTTTTCAGGTAGGCATCTGACCGTTCTGCGGGTCCCTCAAGTTTTGCTTTCAGGATCATGTCCTGGGTTTTGACACACAATCGGTTTCTTCGAGCCGTGCACACCAAGTTCTGTGCACTGAATCCTCTCTCAATGATTTATTGCTGAGCCAATGAATGCACTCGAGGCACCATATGGGTTCGGTTTTCTTTTTTTCTTCTTGATCCAACTTGAGGATAAATTAATTCAAAGAATCAGATCCCATATGGTGCCTCGTTCACTCAACAAACTGGTCACACGCAGTGCATACTTTCGCTTGGCAAAACCGAAACCAGCTTTCCTCACGCAGTGTTTACTTTCGCTTGGCAAAACCGAAACAAGCTTTCCTCTTGAAAATTAAACAGTCCGCATGTCCGCTTCATTGTCAAAAACGATCGGACCCTTGACCACTTCTTCTGTAGGTTAATCGGACCTGTGTCCTGCTGGGGTTAAAGCTATAGGTCCTGGGAAAATTGGATCGGTCAGAGACCGGAGACCGACTAAAATGTACATCACTGCACAGGTACCGTAAGAAACAAAAGTTTCGGCCGCCAAACATTAGCTAGACCTCTGCCCAAAAAGGGGGAGGAGTAGCCAAGAAACCTGAGAAAAAATGACAAGCCAAGAATGACTTCTCAAACATGCATTGCCCAGCCAATGCACCCTCAGGAAAATCTGAATGTTACTTCCGAGGCCAACTCAAGTGAACCTTAAGTTTGGACGAAACACCAGAACGCGTCTGATCGCTAGAGAAAGACAGAGTCAGACTCGGCGAAAGACAAACCAGGACCAAGTCCAGAAGCTCATGGCAAAGAGAAAACGGGGGAGCCCAAAGGCAGAAACCCCACTTCAAACGGAAAACGACCTCTCAGCACCCATACGCTGGGAGAAAGAAAGAATATCGAAGTCCGAAGCCACAAGCACAAGGAAAGCAACAACCACCACCGCCAACGGATGAAATGGCTGTTGCTCCAGCCGAGGCTAAAAACCCCGAAGCCCTAAGGCCAGCTGTTGTTCCAAAAACCCAGCGTACCTATGACGGCTGTGAAAGAAACAATCTCTCCTGTCACACCTGAGCTGAGGACTTAGGCTGCTTGGGCCGAGTCCGCTTAGGTATAGCCTGCTTAGGAGCGGCCTGCTTTTGCTGCTTTCAGATTTTGAAGCTCAAAAGAAGAGAACTGCTGCTCTCTGTTGGTCTCAATCCCCTGCTTCTGGCATAAGAGGCCAGGTTGCCGGAGAGAGACCGTCCACCAAAGATGACGATCTGAGGGTGTTCCTTGTCGACTCCTCAGAAAACTGGGAGTGGGCAAGAAACAAGTCCCTTCTGCACGAGACCGCATGGAAATAGCGCAGAGAGGACAGCCTCATCTGTTCCTCGTTCACCCTTGGAAGTGTGGAGAGGAGTGTGCACACGTCCTCCGCGTCCTGCTCTTTACTAAGAGAAAAGGGCGCCAAGGAATCTGTCAGAGCGCGAGAACGCGCCCGCAGGAGAGTCTCGGAAATGGAACTGAGTTCCAAAAGTTGTCAGCCCACTTCCTGAGAGGATAGGAGAGTCTGCTCATAGAGCGGCAGAACAGAATCCTTCCTCAACGGCTTCGTAAGAAGCGAAAGAAGTTCCGGCGTGACCTGTAACGGCGCACGCGGAAGGGCAAAGGACAACAGAAGGTTCTGAGACGACCTTGGCCAAGGCAACTTCCTCTGAGCCGCTAAGGGCACGAAGGAGGAAGCCTGCGCAGGAGCGGCAAGGTATTGCCATGCCAGCTCCGTCGCTGAACTATGAGGAACCAGCAACGGAACCGACACCGGAGGCAACCCGCTGCCGGAAGGAGGGGGCTTGGCGAAGAGGCGAGAAAGTTGAAAAGCTACTGAAGGTGATTCTTCAAAGCGGAAGTAGCTGTTTCCTCCTTTTGCCAACCGGAAATCAGCCATCGCCGACGGACCGGACGCCGAAGGCGTGGCCGTAGACAAAGCTCTTTCCGGAAAATAGCGTGAAGCGACTTCCGCGGCAGCTTCAAGCGCAACCCTGAAGCTGGCCGGAGCCCCCACGAGCGTCCGCTCATCATCAACGGACCTGGAGTCCGAAGCGACAATCGAAGGGGATGGCTCAAAGCCAAAAGAACCCGACAAAGACGCTGAGAGAGGGGGCCGGAAGCCTGAAGTCCTTCCTGTTGGCAATCAATTGCACTCATTCCCTAACTGAGAGGAAGGTGAGAGGAATCAAAAACCAAGGAAAGTGGGGGAGAGGAGCTAGCGGCCACCACCGAAGTGTGTGGATGCTGCTGTCCCAACAGAGGCATGAAGCCTGTATGCCCATAGGGCAAGCCTTGTTCGAAATTCACCGGCGACCAAACGGAAGCAGCGGGAACTGAACCGGAAAATCCGGGAGGAGCCGGAAACGCGGCAGCCCCAGCAGCGCTATGCCAAAGCTGGTGCTGAGCCACGTGCGAGCTGAAGCCCGGAACCCGAAGGTAGACCCTAGGCCGGAACCGGAAGTGACAGTAACCTGTGCACTACCCGCTTGACCTACACTTCCTGCCAAGGCCGGAAGCGAAGCTGCCGGAACCGGCTGCTGTGAAAGGGCAAAGCTCAAACCGGAAGGGGCCATGGGCTGCCCACACCGATGAACTAACACTTCCTGTTGGCAAGCGATGGCACTCGTGTCCTGACTGAGAGGAAGTTGAGACGCATCAAACGCCGAAGACAGTGATCGAGAGGAGCTAGCAGCCACCACCGAAGTGTGTGGATGCTGCTGTCCCAACGTAGGCACAAAGCCTGTATGCCCAGAGGGCAAACCGTGTCCAAAGTTCACCAGCAACCCAACGGAAGCAGCGGGAACCGAACCGGAAAATCCGGGAGGAGCCGGAAGTGAGGAAGCATCAGCAGAGCTATGCAATAACTGGTGCTGAGCCGCCTGTGGGCTGAGGCCCGGAAACCCGAAGGCATGCCCTAGGCCGGAACCGGAAGTGACAGTATCCTGAAAACTTCCAGCCTGACCAACACATCCTGTCAAGGACGGAAGTGAAGCTGCCAGAAACGGCTGCTGAGTAAGGGCAAAGCTCAAACCGGAAGGGGCCATGGGCTGCCCGTACACCGATGAACTAACATTTTTTCCTGTTGGCAAGAGATGGCACTCGTGTCCTGACTGAGAGGAAGCTGCGATGCATCAAACGCCGAAGACAGTGGTCGAGAGGAGCTAGCAGCCACCACCGAAGTGTGTGGATGCTGCTGTCCCAACGTAGGCACAAAGCCTGTATGCCCAGAGGGCAAGCCGTGTCCAAAATTCACCGGCGACCAAACGGAAGCAGCGGGAACTGAACCGGAAAATCCGGGAGGAGCCGTAAGTGCAGAAGCAACAGCACAGCTATACCATAGCTGGTTCTGAGGAGCCTGCAAGCTGAAGCCCGGAAACCCTAGGCCGGAACCGGAAGTGACAGTAACCTGTGCACTACCCGCTTGACCTACACTTCCTGCCAAAGCAGGAAGCGAAGCTGCCGGAAACGGCTGCTGTAAAAGGGCAAGGCTCGAACCGGAAGGGACCATGGGCTGTCCGCGACCGATGAACCAACACTTCCGGCCGGTGCCGGAAGAGAAGCTGTCGCGAACGACTGCTTACGTATAGGGCAGCTCGAACCGGAAGGGACCATGGGCTGTCCGCAACCGATGAACCAACACTTCCGGCCGGAGCCGGAAGAGAAGCTGTCGCGAACGACTGCTTACGTATAGCGCAGCTCAAACCGGAAGGGACCATGGGCTGTCCGCAACCGATGAACCACTACTTCCGTGAAACGGAAGAGCAGCCGCCGAAAACGGCTGCTGCGAGCACATACCTTGTACCGGCCGCATCCCCGAAGGGACATGCTCAGGTGCACTCCCGCAAGCGGAAGCCACCGAGTGCCGGCCAAGAAGAGAAACGTGTCCCAGCGAGAGGAGTCCAGAGACATCACGGGCGCCAGAAGACTAGGCTGACGATCCAGAAACGCAGGTGAGCGGCGAAGATCCGAGGAAAAACATCCGGAATCCGAAGACGCCGGCATCACCAGAGAAGCCCACGAGCAAGGGTCGCCTACCCCCGGGAGGGAGTGGGAGCTGGGCACAGGGTCCGCACGCAAAATAAAATTCTGCACAGACGGGAGTACGGATCTCTGGAAGCAAAGCAGAAATAAGACTAACCACCAGAGCGCTAGACTCTGCGCTCTGGTGTAAACACAGGGGTAGAAACTGCGCATTAGCGGCCGAACCTGACGTCTGAGAGCCAGACGAAGTCTCCTCCAGCGCCGAAAGCGGCACAGGAAAGACAAAGTTAGTCCTTAAATCAGAAACATGTACAAAGGGGTTCTTAGCAGAAGACATGGGCGAGGATTAGGGCATCCCGGCCCTTGCCCTTACCCTCTGCCTTCCCCCCCCCCCCTTTCTTCTCACTATCCGCCATGCCGACGACGTGAGAAAATAAACTACTGAAAAGTAACAAAGTCTCAAGGACGTAAAACTTCAGCAGAATCAAACTAGCACTAGAGTACAAGCCACCCAAGGTAGCTACAACATGCTACTGGCAAAAACGTTCAAAGTCCGAGCACGGACCCAAACCAACCAGTATAAACAACAATGTGCTAGGGAAAAAATGGCGACCAAAATGGCGGCCACAACAACAAACTACTGAGCGAAATTTATAAGTCCAGAGGATGTAAATTCTCAGCAGAAACAAACTAGCACTAGAGTACAAGCCACCCAAGGTAGCTACAACATGCTACTGGCAAAAACGTTCAAAGTCCGAGCACGGACCCAAACCAACCAGTATAAACAACAACGTGCTAGAGAAAAAATGGCGACCAAAAAGGCGGCCACAACAACAAACTACTGAGTAAATTTATAAGTCCAGAGGACGTAAATTTTTCAGCAGAATGAACAAGCAAACAACAACAATGCAAGGAACAATCTCACCAACTAGAACAGCTAGGAGCAGACGGGGAACCGAGGCCGGTGGGTGTCGAGCAGACAACAAACCGGCCAGGAGCGAAAACAAGAACGATCTGTCTCTCTTGGCTGAAAGGAGTCGAATGAGGATATCACGTGTGGGTACAGTAGCTGTGACGTAATGCACGTTACGGGAGGTAACCCTAGGTGGCAAGTTTGCTACTTTTTTGTTTGGGTTGCTTCCCTTATACTATAGACGGGATAGCGTTTTCAGACACCTTAGCATCTCGACTGCGTCAATGCTATTATGTGATTCGGAGTAAGAATATGTAATTTAATGGTACTTTACAGAAATGCCAAAAATCTGCCAATTGCACAAATTCGCATACCTGATCCTGACATTATACAGTGGAAGTCCACTTTTAAGACTTCAAAACATCTGACAAAATTAGGTCTTTAAAAGGAGGGGGTAAATTTACAGAAGTTCTGAAAAGAAAGTGTGAGAAAACAAGGTCTTAAAAGGGAGGGAGTCTTTTATTGGGGGGTCTTAAAATGGGGGGGTTCCACTGTGTTGTACATTTATTAAATCGTTACTTTCTTGTGCTGCAACAAGACAATGATGGTGAAGACAAAAGTATAATTACCAGGTAGCCGATGGCTCTCAGCTCACTGTCTGAGCAAGGCATGAGGTCCAGGTACTTGTAGCGGTCTATCAGCAGCGCTGTCTCTTTGCCTTCAAACTCTTGCACCTGTTGGACAATACCAGGAAAACATCTCAACAGCTGCCAACAAAATGAAACTGAATGCAAAGCAAAATTACAAGATGCAATATGTAATATGTCACTACTCTGCTAGTTTGATTCCCTTGTTCAGCATGTAAACATCAGCATGCATCACGGACATACAGCAAGGTTACATAAGACAGACATTATCTCAACATATGAACAAAGGTCACAATCCATTAGCTATTTTTGAGTGTGCGTACTAAAATCTATTTGCTTCTTCCAAGCAAGCATACCCACACCCAGAGCCGTATGTTCTCATTCCCTTTGCTTCTAAGTCTGTATTGATCATTCATTAAACAATACTTCTATCAATATCTATTTGTCACACTGTTGATAATGATAAAAAGCAGACACATTTCTTCATCACAAACCTTTTCAATTGTTTGAGCACGTCGTTTTTCCACTTTGACTATACTAGCCAGGTCACCAACTTGAGACTCAAAGGCCAGGAATCGACTCCAAATATCCCTGGAGAAAACAAACGGTACATTTTACAACGGCTTGGAAGCGGAGACACTCATACATGCAGACAAACAAGTTCGTGATGCAATGATATCTAAAGAAAAAAGAGAGAAAAGAGGTCAATTCTACTGCACTTTGATATTTTGTTGCATCATACAGGGTGACCCAAAAAAAAGAGTACCGTACTTTCCGGGTGACAAGGCGCTTCGTTATCTAAGACGCACCCCCTTCTTTTTAAAAAAAATTGTAATCCAGTCACCCATTGGACGCAGGGGGCCGATAGGGCGCACCAAAATTGAAAAAGTATACCGGTAGTCGAAGAATGAAAATAAGCCGGCGAGATCAAAGCCAGGTCCATTGTTTATAGACACGACCTTCTTCCCAGGGATCAATGACCCAGTTTTTGCCATGAGAGGTGGTTCCTGTCATATCTGAGAGAGGAAACACTTCCTGCTTCGGGGTCAGTGACCGGTCAGTGACCGAGTTTAACAGAGTCGAACTCTGTGTGTGCAGCGAGATCAAAGACATTGTGATAGCTGGGTGGCCTTGTTTATAGACACGACCTTCTTCCCAGGGGTCAATGACCCAGTTTTTGCCATGAGAGGTGGTTCCCCTGTCATATCTGAGAGAGGAAATACTTCCTGCACCCGGTCAGTGACCGGTCACTGACCGAGTTTAACAGAGTGGAAATAATTATGTGTGCTCTGTGTGTGCGGCCAGATCAAAGGCAGGCATTGTGATAGCTGGGTGGCTTGAGAGCTCGAGGAAACTTGGCCAGGGCAGTACCTAGTAGCTGAAACATGCATTATCACAAGTTGTTTGACTGGTACTCAGGCGGTCTCTTTGATTTTTTTCGTATTTCATACACGGATTAGACGCTTCGTTATACAAGACGCAGGGGTCGAACTCGAGGAAAAAAGTCGCGCCTTATGACCCGGAAAGTACGGTACCCAAACAAAACGTCATAAATTGAACAAAAATAAAGCAATCTTCATAAAATTTATTTACACACACAAGTAGCCTCTGCATGATTTGCACAGAAAATTTTAGCGTTCTTGCTTTTCTTTCAGGAAAGTTATGCTCATTCTACAGAACATGCTCCAAATGGCCTCCCCCGGATTTAAATCCCCCAGATTTCTATCTTTGGGGGTTCCTGAAAGACAAAGTCTACAGGAACAACCCAAAGTCAATCACAGAACTCAAGAGAGCCATCACAACAACCAATCACGGAATCTAGCAACAGGAGTGTGTGCGGGTGATTGATAACTTTGCGCGGCGAGTTCAAGTTTGCCTGCAGCGGCGCGGAGGCCATTTGGAGCATGTTCTGTGGAATGAGCATAACTTTCCTGAAAGACAAGCTAGAACGCTAAAATTTTCTGTGCAAATCATGCAGAGGCTACTTGTGTGTGTAAATAAATTTTATGAAGATTGCTTTATTTTTGTTCAATTTATGACGTTTTGTTTGGGTACTCTTTTTTTTGGGTCACCCTGTATGTAAAACAAATGAATCACAAAAATGAAAATACCATGGTAGCATTCTTTGCAAAAAGCACACAAAACAAAAAACAAAAACAACCAAAAAACAGTGTGTGCGTAGTCTGGATAGTCACTGTAGAGCAAAAGCAGCAATATGTTCAGCTTTCAGAAATTCTTAAATTCTCTTCTTTCAGAAAATCTTAAAATAAACACTGTTGCTTCCTAGTCTTACATGGATTTCTCTGGAGTGATGCTTCCCGAGCTCAGCACTCTCTCAAACAGCACCCTGGTGTTATTGTCCTCTGCACAACAAAAAACACACACACAAAAACATGAGAAAAACATGGAACACCAATGAATGTTGAATTTGTAACACACACAAAACATGTCTCCTTGAACAAGGGTTCATACATTTCAAGTTTGAAAACCTGCTGAACTGATAGAGTTCGTGCTTGAAATCATATGGTTTTCTCTGATCAAAGGTAACACAATATAACACAAGAAGGGGGTTCCCACTGTATAAAATTAACCCAAACTCACTCCTGTTCGACTGGCTTCGCTTCCAAAGGTATTTCAGGTGTTAGGTACACTTGGTGACACTAGGAAGGGTTTCCAAAGACTTACCGTTCAAATGTGACATAAACTCAATGTAGTTGAGTGCATAGTCTGGACAGTCACTGAACCGCTTCAAACCCAGCTCAAAGATCTTCAGGGCGATGCTTTTCTCCTACACACCACACAGGGGGAAAATACTTGTGTTAAGATTTCTCTTTATTCCCCCCTCTGCTTCTTTACCTCTGTAAACTTGTAGAGCTAGTTATTTTTCGATAATGACCCAGCAACCAAACAAATAACGAGCCAGCAACAGCCTGAATCCTCGATAGTGCAATGGGTTGAGAAGCTGTTCTGTTTCGGTACTACTTTTGCGACTGAAAAGTTCCGAACGCTCTATACGTACGAAGTATACATCTCTGGAGCAAACAATGCAAACATACCGCATTTAAATTAACAACTACAGGCCTGAACACATGAATCTCCATATAAAATCCATGAGTTCGGTTGTTTTCTGAATCTACATCTGCCGTGCACAAACCGTTCATCACAAGCAAATTTCCAAGGCAAGTAACTCATACTCTAGCGACAAGAGTAGTTCCCCTTCTTTTAACTCAGTTTCTTCGACAACACTGACTGCAATCCGACGGTCAGTTTTCAACAATATTTCATTTTAGAAACAGATCACACGCAACCAAATGCACACATCTCATCGATTTAAACAACGTAAAGCGGTTTCATACACTATTTTCCCCAGAAAACTGAACTTCATACAGTAATTAACGTTGGAACACGGGTGCAAAAGTTCGTCTGCTAGTCCCATTTGACGAAAGAACATTATCCTAAGCGATACTAAAACATAAACAGAACACACAATATCTGCCTTTACCGCCACAGCAGAATAACAGCATATCTGTGTACTTGATTTTAGTCCAAAACAGGGAAACTGACAAGAAGTGTTAACAGAATGGAATGATTTGACTGGTTGAGTGATTCGGATTCGATCAAATTTTCGCACAAAAACTCCTGTTTTCTTTGAATAACTGAAGAAAGGAAGAATAAAGAGATTACACACCTCGTCTCAGTGATTATTAAAAATAATGGTCTCAGTTCGCGGTCATGAAAAAGCTCGCTGAAGCTCGCATTTTTCATGATCCGCCAACTTCGACCATTATTTTTAATAATCACTGAGACTCGGCATGTAACCTCTACGTACATTTCAAGTCGGAGAAAATAAACACCAAGAAACAAGCTCTCTCCTGAAAGTAGGCATGAGCAATAGTAAGTAGAGATGGGGACTGAATGTTCTTGTTTTAAAGCATGCAAACAGACGGGCGCAGTGGCGCAGTGGTAAGACGTCGGCCTTCTAATCGGGAGGTCGTGAGTTCGAATCCCGGTCGCTGCCGCCTGGTGGGATAAGAGTGGAGATTTTTCCGATCTCCCAGGTCAACTTATGTGCAGACCTGCTAGTGACTTAACCTCCTTCGTGTGTACACGCAAGCACAAGACCAAGTGCGCACGGAAAAGATCCTGTAATCCATGTCAGAGTTCGGTGGATTATAGAAACACGAAAATACCCAGCATGCCTCCCCCGAAATCGGCGTATGCTGCCTGAATGGCGGGGTAAAAACGGTCATACACGTAAAAATCCACTCGTGCTAAAAACATGAGTGAACGTGGGAGTCTAAGCCCATGAACGAAGAAGAAGAAGAAGAAGAAAAGCATGCAAACGCAGAAAATAAATTAACAGATCATGCAAACAATAACAAAATTATAAATAAACAGCAAGTGTAAATATATGTTTTTCCAGCAACAACCAGAAATTATCAAGGGATCATACCCAAATGCACAGCCCATAAAACCAGTGGGCCAGGGGTGGAGAAGAAGAATATATTAATTTTGTGGAATATCCCGGTATGTATCCCTTGAAAATATGGTGGTTTTTTTCAGCAGCAGCAACAATTTTACATTCACTGTTATATTTTAGTTCATTTCAGCATCAGATATATACAACAAATACAGCACAACACATGAACAAAAGAAGAAAGAAAGAAAGAAAACACCCACACAGTCTCTCTCTCTTATCTTTCTCCCCCCCCCCCCCCCCCCACAGTCTCTCTCTCTTATCTTTCCCCCCCCCCCCCCACACCGTCTCTCTCACCTTGCTGCAGTAGTACTCCATGAGGGCTGCCGACACAAACACATGGTACTTTGAACGTTTGTCTTCCCTGGCTTGCTTGAACACCAAACGAGCTGTTTTAATGCCTTCCGCTCGACGCGAAAATTTCATGTACTGTATGAATGGCTGAAACAAACAAATGAGAGGGATTTACCGTCCATTAAGGCATACAAACTCCTTTTCTCAAAAATGTGTAAGTTGTGTTGTTGCCGATCAATTTGTGTTTTGTGTCAATTCATTCATCTGTAAACTAGTGCTGGGATGCACCTGCAAGCAATCAACTGTCTGTCCAGTTATCTGAAGCTAGTCTGTTCCCCTTATCCCTTTGAAGTAGACCATCCCCTTGTATCAGGGGCAGACGGGCCTGGTCGCGGCCCCTGATAATAACAACAGAGTTAGAACTGCTTTACTCTTATTTAAGAAACGAAATGCAATTTTAGATTTTCAGCTTTGTTATACTTTGTTACACTGGTGACAGTTCACATGGGTGGGAGCAAAACAACATGGCTATACTGAAAACCCAATCCATTGGCAGCCCAGGATGCCTTATGCTGGTGGGGGTGTTGGGGCAATAAGCCTTTAACTACTAGACAAGGCTATCATTTAGGAGACATTGGGCGCAGTCTATTAATTTTACAAGTTCTTAGTGTGTTTGTTTGCCTGCAATTACTTTTATCGTTCACTCACTCTGATTAAAATGTATTTTTTATACTGTTTATCTTGATAATGAGCTCTTTTTTTACATTTAGTCAAGTTTTGACTAAATGTTTTAACGTAGAGGGGGAATCGAGACGAGGGTCGTGGTGTATGTGCATGCGTGCGTGTGTGTGTGTGTGTGTGTGTGTGTGTCTGTCTGTGTGTGTGTGTAGAGCGATTCAGACTAAACTACTGGACCGATCTTTATGAAATTTGACATGAGAGTTCCTGGGTATGAAATCCCCAGACGTTTTTTTCATTTTTTTGATAAATGTCTTTTATGACGTCATATCCGGCTTTTCGTGAAAGTTGAGGCGGCACTGTCACGCTCTCATTTTTCAACCAAATTGGTTGAAATTTTGGTCAAGTAATCTTCGACGAAGCCCGGACTTTGGTATTGCATTTCAGCTTGGTGGCTTAAAAATTAATTAATGACTTTGGTCATTAAAAATCTGAAAATTGTAAAAAAAAATAAAAATTTATAAAACGATCCAAATTTACGTTCATCTTATTCTCCATCATTTTCTGATTCCAAAAACATATAAATATGTTATATTTGGATTAAAAACAAGCTCTGAAAATTAAATATATAAAAATTATTATCAAAATTAAATTGTCAAAATCAATTTAAAAACACTTTCATCTTATTCCTTGTCGGTTCCTGATTCCAAAAACATATAGATATGATATGTTTGGATTAAAAACACGCTCAGAAAGTTAAAACAAAGAGAGGTACAGAAAAGCGTGCTATCCTTCTTAGCGCAACTACTACCCCGCTCTTCTTGTCAATTTCACTGCCTTTGCCATGAGCGGTGGACTGACGATGCTACGAGTATACGGTCTTGCTGCGTTGCATTGCGTTCAGTTTCATTCTGTGAGTTCAACAGCTACTTGACTAAATGTTGTATTTTCGCCTTACGCGACTTGTTTTAAATCCTTCTATCAAACAATACAAAATTATTATGCTGGGAAAAAACCAAAGTTTAGACGATTGACAGGAAGATACAGTTACCTCCCTTAACTTGTTACTCTTTTCACTTGTGGGGGAAAAGAAATCCCAACACATGTAATTTCTTGAGCCAAACTATCAAAAGACAGCATGATATTGACAACAAACTAGTTTAACATGAGTTTGTTACATTTGCAAACTTTTAAAAGTGTTCAATGTATCTACAGGAAAAAAACACCTGTCCAGATGTTTACAATACAGAATTCAGTATAAATACGGAAATCTTCCACCCATGAGTTCACCCTGTCACACATTCATCGATTTTGTTTCCTTCATTTACATTAAATCTGGTTACACATATCTCAGTGCTCAAGACTAGCAGATAACTCTACAGAGCAGCTGCTGTGACAGGGGAACAACTGCGTCTCCCTGTCACATACATGCAAAGAACCATTGAGCCAGACATAAAGAATATACAACTCACCAGTGTAGGATCAACGTCCTCCCTTTCTACCAGACGTTTGTAGATCTCATGGACTTTCTCATATTTCATTCTTGTCTGCACAGATCAACAATAACAACAACGCTTTAGAATCTGTTTTGAAAGTGCAAGCTTATATTTGTATATTTATTGCAATCATTTGTTATAATTATATGCTTGTTATGTCAAAGATAAACATGCTTCAGGATCTGTTTTCAAAATTTCAGCTTATATTTTTGTAATTATTGCTATCAGGTTTAGGCTATCAGTCTGGAACTGTTTGGTACATGGTATGTCAATGAAAAACACATGCTTTCGGAACTGTTTTTAAAGTTCTAGCTTACATTCTATTATTACCATTAATATCAGATTCTTTTCCTTTGGCATGCCTCTGGCTGCAATTAAAGCGCTCTTAATTGTTTTGTTTGTTCCTGTGGCTTTATATCACGTTTCTGTTCTGCCTTAAGGGTTTGTATAATATCATGCCAGACTGGTGTTATGCTCCGTTAATCAAGGTCCCCTGATGGAACAGCATAAACATGACTGACTCATTTAAGTCAAAAATAGACTGTTTTTCAAAAGCTTAGACAAAGATTGAAACAAGCATGCAAAGAGTTTGTTAAAAAATTAATTGCTGTTGAAAATATCTTGCCACGTAAACTGAGAGTTCTGGAATGGAAATCAATCAAGTCATGAAAGCACTCTCCAATGATTAGTTACTCATTTACTTTTGAATGCAGTCTCAAACTCGATCACTGCCAACAAGGAGGTGGGGGCAAAAGATGAAAGGGGTAGCAGGGGAATAGGAAAGACAAACAAAGTATTCAAGGTTATGTTTTATCAAATCTGGTTTTAGCCGGATTGTTTTTTTTAGTGTTTGTCTGCGTGTGCGTGTGTGTGTGACATATTGGTGTGTACGTCCTTCGTGTGTGTGTGTGCGTGTTTGAGTGTAAGTGTGTGTGTGCATGCGTGTGCGTGCATGCGAGTGTGCATGGGTCTGGTTTGGGAGTTTTTTCTTCTTTTCAACAGACAAGGTCTTGATAGTAAGAGAGAATTCTCCACACTAAAGGCCTAAAACCAGTATCCCTGTATCTCACCTCCTCAAAGTCAGCATAGGCAAAGTAGAGCAGCATGTTTGACTTCATGAGGCTGGTGGTTGATCTCTCGTAGATGGCTGCAGCTTCATCAGCGAAGAGTTTGCCGGCGTTCTGGTCTCCCTTTTCTGTGAGTAGTTTGCTGGACTGTTCGAGGTAGGAGGCTGCCTCATACCAGATGTCTGGATGATGTCCCAGGCACAACAGACCCTGCTCGTAGGCAAACATCACTAAAAAAAAAAAAATGAAGTGCATGTATGCTTAGAAATGAATAACTGAAGAATGTAAGATGGAATCAATAAACAAGAAAAGTAATTTGTTTGAAATTTAATCATAAAAAAAATTAAATGTTCAATAGTATAATCACCTAGAAGTCTTTGAAGTCAACAAATAAACAGGGTCCTGATTTTGCCTAAATGGTCCGCTGGACCCATTAAGCAACAGTTAACTAACTAACTAACTAACGAATAAACAAATAATAAAGAGACAATCAATAAAAAAAGAACTAAGATCAGTTAGCGGTGCCTCTTCGATCACAAGATGGCTACAGTCAAAGACCAAAGATTTCAGATTACAATTGAAGAAGAGATAAAAATATGATAGAAATACATGTAGATGAAACTGAGAAAAGAATACATAAAAATGAAACAAACGCTTCAGCACCTACAGGAAGATGGCATGCACAAGGCAATAATTCATTTGAAAGACAAGACAGAAGGGCTCCCCAAACTGTGAGTTCCTGCGTACTGTATGCACTAGTAGCCGGAAAGAAATATACCAGAAATTCATTGAGGGGGTCCCATGAAGCACCAACCCTGAAAAGAATGGGTCGCGAGACGTACTAAATTTGCATTGTCATGCATACTGTGGGTACTGCTGATCTTCAGACTGTAATCGTCTGCTGAGAAAGATTCCTTTTATGATGTGACACATAGCAGCCAGATGGAAATGAAAAGGAACATGCCAATTGTTATACTTGTACTTAATCAAAGCCAACACTGACTAACTGTACAAGACAGATATAAGCGTGAGTTTGTCCGAGGCTTTCTTGAGTGATAAAAACCAACCTCTTTTGGTAATGAGCGAATGATCCTCAGTTCTCAGAGGATTGTTCTTCTCCCAATTGATGTATTTCTTCCACAGATCAACCTGTGAGAGAAAATGTTGCAAAAATGTTTATACTATTGAACTGCTTACTAACTGCCAAATATCACTACAGCTTTCCCAACTTTGCACAGTTCGTGTAAAGCTACACCGGCATCTCAAACATCACCCATGTACAGAGTCAATCCATCTACATACACACAGGATGTCAGTTTTGTTGTTGTCATTCAACATAAACTAAGCTTTATTTTTATTAAACACACATACACACACACACACACAGGATCCATCAATACTCGCCTGTTATCAGTTTTACCCCAGCAAATCTTAAAACCTCACAAAACTTTCATTCAATTGATCATAGGCAAATATTTTCTGACAACTTATTTCTGCAACGAGTTGACCTCGATAACAAATAGATACACTTACTTGTTTTGATTCCTGAAAAGAGTTCTGTGGTGGGACGGAGGGGGCACTTTTGTCCAGACCTCTAGTGACTGCCTCGTATTCCTTGGCCACACGTCGGGCATTCATGTAGTCTCTGCCCCTGTCTTCTGTCATCTTCTTGGCGATCAAGGCATTGATGCTCTGAAATATCGCCCCCATCATCATCATCATCGTTAATCAATACTGTGCTAAAACTAATTTGATTCTGCTTTATGACTTCTCATACATATGTTCCCACAGTAATAACACACTCATAAAAAGCGGAAAAAGAATTTAGATGAGCACACGTCAAGTTCCCAATCAGATGACTGAAACAAGACGTTTCAAAACACTGCTGTCCACAAATGATGTTCGCTTCGAGATTTATCTCCCTTCGTCAAATCTTTGACTTGACACTCTAGTCTAAATGATCCCAGGTCCCAAAAAGAATGGCAAAACAGCAAGTACACAGATTCTGTAAAATTACAAAAACTCACGTTTTCATAGGCGCAATACTCCTTCCAAAGGATTTCGATGTGGATCATTGGATTGGTCACACCCCGTTGGTATACTTTGCGCACTGCTGATATCCTTTGGTTTTCAGCATATGAACCAACTGCCTCACTTATGAAGGACATAACAGTTTGTTAGATAAAGTGATCATCTGCTTCTATTGTAACATTTGTTTGGAAAAGCTTCGTAGAAACTGAACACTAAAGTAAGGAGTTAACCGAATCTGAAGAAAAGAAAATCTCTGCTTTATCACAAGCAAAACTGACACGTTCATTTATATCTATTGTTGTTGCAGCACAAAGCTAAAGCATTAAATTGACTATGTGACCAAACACCAAAAACAATTTACCACAATTCAGATTTTACTTTCACTTTTTCTTGAGATTTTTTTTCTTTTTTTCATGTAATCTGCATGCTCACTAGAACACCTTTTCTTTCTGTGAACAACAGCAACTATGCAAAGTAAGTCAAGCAAAAAGTCAAAATACTGTGCATACTATGCATCCATGTGGAAACTGTTTACTGTGCATGATCCAGTCAACCAACAACCTGCACAGCTCTTCTCTGTCTAATTTCATACTTACACAGATTTCAAGAAGTTGATATAATCCACCCAGATCTGGTAGGACATAATGTCCATACCAATTTTCTCCAGAGCAAAGTCATAGGCCTGTGCCATTTTCTCTCTGTATGACGCCAGTTTTCCTTTTGTCTCTTTGATGTAGTTGAGGTACAGCTTCCACAGGTCTATGTTGAGAACCTTGATCAAGCAACGCTGAAAGAGCTGTTCGGAAGACAATCGGCATTCACGTAATGAGACGTTCAAACATGACTATGAAGTGAAAAAAGCCACAGAAGACCTCCAATTTAAACACTTTATTGTTTGTTATAATAAGAAATGATGGTGTTTTGTTCACTCCAAAAACACACACTCTCTCTCTCTCGATCTCTCTAACATTCTGCAGCACACCACAGGAATTTTAACTTTCTTACAACACAAAATAGCACACTTAAATCATCTGACACAAAATAAAATGGATTCTGACTTTTATTAATACATATTAATATAATCATCATAATGTATGTCCCAAAGGAACAAATACATGGAGGTCGTTGTAGTCAATCGTGTTCAAAACATAAGTTTGCTTATGAGCACAAGGGTTTTTTTCTTCTTTTTCTCCCCCCAACATTATATGACAGCATAACCGAAAACCTGGTATAACTAAGTTGCACGAAACACTTTCTCTACATGCTGAAAACCATTGGCAGGTTGGTTTTTCATGAACTCCCTTCAACCTTTTGGGCTATTCAGCTTTTCATGACACCCTAAGGTGAAGATTTCTTGATGTTCAGATTTTGAGATATTTAGACTTTTTAGTCAATATGTGAATACCCAACAGTTTGGCAAAATTAAAAAAAAAACACTGGAAGACCTTGGTTTAATTGCCCATAATTCAACAGATTATTACAATGACTCTGCAGCATCTGGTTATTCCCCATCTCTCTAAATACGAGCAAATCCCGAAGGCATTCACTTTAAAAATGTTTCTCACTTGATCCTGTCAATCAGTAAAAGCATATGATGACTCATTATCAATCAGTCTTTAATATAGTGCATTATACAAAAAAGTCTCACCTTTTCCACTCGTTCGTAGTTTTTCGCTTTCAGCTGTAGGGACAGTCAAAACAATTAAAAATTATGATTTTGTTGAACAAGTTTTATTTCATGTAAAAATCAATAATCAGTCACAATCATAGAAGAGTAAATAGGATTGAAGCTTCTCCTCTACGCCTGAGTTCATATTTGGATGATCTTGACACAAACGAAAATAAAAAGCCAAACTCTGCCTTTCAAACAGAGAAATTACACACACAAAAACTTGTTCCAGTGTTTACTGAAGTTATATTACATTGAAAAAGAACCTACAAAAAATAAATGCAACTTTGTGTTTGCTCTTAGTAAAGCTGACTGTAAATAAAAGACACAGCAATCCTTTCAAACACAACTCCCTTTTTCTCTCCCTCTCTCTCTTAAACACACAAACTTTCTAGCATCATAAGTCCCTTGCACACATCCCCCCCCCCCCCCCCCTCGAATTCAAAAGAAACAAAAACAAGCAGCAAATAATTGTTCCAATAGCCCCAGCAGCGCCTTCAGTCAGACTAATTAATCAAAAAATGATTAGTGTGATTTGAAGCTGAGACTCCTCGTGGCAAAATATGTGCATTGTAGAATTTGACAAATCTGTTGAAGACATCAACATCCACCAACACATCTTCAACTCCCTATGTCAAAAGACTCAAAAGCATGAAGACCAAAACAAACACTTCCCTCCCACAACCCCACAAAACAAACAACCAAACAGACAAACAAATTTTACTTGAAAGATTGTTATCTGAGCATTTATTCAAACAAGGCAAATACCTGATAGAATGTCCGTCTCTATAATACCTACGTATATACCTAGTACAAAATTCAAACAATTCTGGTCTCATTCAAAAGTCCCAAAATTGACAAATGTTTGTGTTTTGAATTTTGTTCATGCTGTGGAAATTGTGAGTCACAGAGACTTTTTTTTTTTAATGTAATCAGTGTACAAACCGTACACAAAATCTAGCTTTATCCTAATAAACTGATTTTTATTTTTTTTTATTTTTTTTAACCTGATCTCTACCCTGCCGGTCTACCAAATTTGCATCACGTTTGGATGTCAGACCCTACAAGATTGCTTGACCAAAATTTCTGTCCATTTGATTGAAAAAAGAGGTCTTGACAACTGTGCTGCCTCACCTTCAATAAGAGCTGAATACATGTACGATGTCATCAAAGACATTATATTGAAAAACTGGGTCTGAGGGTATCATTTGGAAGAATTTGTATGCCAAGTTTCATGTGGATCGTTCCAGTAGTTGCCTCGGAGTAGCTCTACAACACACACATACACACACACACAGTCACCACCACCTTCGTCTCGATTCCTGGTCTATGTTAAACCATTTAGTCAAAACTGGACCAGATGTAAAAAATATTTGTTTGGGTAAGCTTAACATTAACAAGTTAAACCATACTGGAAAAAAGAAACGTGTGCATGAATGCTCATGTGAGGGTACTTCATGTATGCGAGTGTGTAACTTTGCTGCTTATTTCAGACTTAATAAATGCAAGAGGCACAAAAACTTTTATTTTATGGTGGTTTTTTTTAAAAGCATCCTACAAACTCAGCAACAAAAGGGGATGGATTCTTTTCAAAGACATGTTATTCTGCACACACACACTCCTGCATACACATACACAACCACACTGTTGCATAAATCACATCAAGACATTGTAAATCCAGCCAAAACATGTATGAAATGAACAAAACAAATTCAATAGTTGTTATACCATTTATTCAATCATCGACTGAAGTGGTATTGATTTTTTTTAGAATGTTAACAACTTATCATAAATAATTTAAAAATTCAACAAACAAATGTTTTTCTGCTATTTTTAACTTTATCTTCTTGGTTCTGACTGTGTGTGTCTACATGTAATGTATTTATGTGTGTGTGTATGTTTTCCGTTATGATATTACGTCATTCATTGTGATGACGTCGGTGGGCCGTGATATGGCGCGAAACTGATAACCACGTGATCGCGCACCACTCTTGGAAGTCGCCATCTTTCTGTTAGGTTCTGTTCAGTTCTGGAGTTAGTTCATGATGTTACAAGAGTTAAATAAATATACCTCCACAGTTAACAACGCATTGAGAGTCATTGTGAGTGAATGTAACTCAAAACATTTCCGTCTGTGTGTAAATATCTCAGAGCAAAGTCTATTCAGACAGTCCTTTTTATAAATGCATTCTTAATAACTTAATTTACTACAATTCAAATAATAAATAAATGCATCTTAATGCATGAGAAAAATTCCAAGGAAGGTGATCAGTACATACTGGCAAAAAGATTCAGATAATAAGCAGAATTTGTTACACTTTGTAAACATCTTTTTCTGTAATCTGTATAAACATTTGGCCTACACCAGAATTCACTTAAAAGTCTGGGCATTTTTTCAGATTCAGAAATCACTTCTTTACGACAGTACTGACTAAAGAAAGGCGTAAACTTCAAATGCACATAAAAACTGAGTTTTTCTGCACAACGCTATAAATAGTATCATCACTTAACCTACTGTGTGAAATGGTTCTGGGGACTATTAAGCCTAAATACTACTACTTGAGGACATTGTAAATTTGAATACCACAAACCCAGTTAACATTGTAGTGACATTGTGCCACATAAGATGTGTGTGTGTGTGTTAATGTGAATGTTTCAGAGAGAGTGTGTGTGTGTGTGTGTGTGTGTGTGTGTGTGTGTGTGTGTGTGTGTGTGTGTGTGTGTGTGTGTGTCTGTGTGTGTGTGCGTGCGCATGCGTGCATGCGCGTGCAATGACTAATGTGATATTGGTGTCTGACTGTTCAGGCTGTTGTGAATTGACAGTACAATACTTTGAAAAACCTATGAATTGTTAATTGTCAATTCTCTGCTTGGACCCTTAATGGGGAACAATGTAATATATACTGTATATATACGAATGGATGTAAGTGTGTTTGTGTCTACCTGACTTCACCCTATCTCAGTGATGATACGAGGCAAGAACAAGACCAATGACGACTGTGAACCATCTTAATTCTTATGTAAACAGAAGAAGATTTTGCCATTTCCCAAGAGCAAAAATGAAACTATACAACACTCTTAAATTATATCAATCATGTGGACGTCAGCTCGAAGAGCTGAATAACAAGAATGTAACAAAACTAGAAATATATGTGCATTTTCGCAGCTCAGTGTCATTGTTTAGAAGCAATTGGGCTACATGTAGCAACAACAACAAAAATGCAGATTGTTTCCAGTTGCATGCTTTACGTTGCCTGGCATAGGACTGTTGGAGCAGACAAATATTGTTCTGAAAGTGAGTTTTAGTAGGTGATTAGATGTGTGGAGTGAAGGTGTGTTTTTAATCATGGCTGACTGTGGTGTGGGTACCATTAGCTGTGATTTTATTTTGTGATGTGATCCAAAGTATACTATGTTTATTCATTGCGTGTGACGAGCCCCATCAAAAATGCTGTTTGTTCCAACCAAGCAGGTTGCATTATAATTAATGTAATACAAAAGAATGTGCGTCTTCTTCTTCTTCCTATTTCATGGGCTTAGACTCCCACGTTCACTCATGTTTTTAGCACAAGTGGATTTTTACATGTTTGACCGTTTTTACCCCGCCATTCAGGCAGCATACGCCGATTTCGGGGGAGGCATGCTGGGTATTTTCGTGTTTCTATAACCCACCGAACTCTGACATGGATTACAGGATCTTTTCCGTGCGCACTTGGTCTTGTGCTTGCGTGTACACACGAACAGGGTTAAGTCACAAGCAGGTATGTACATAAGTTGACCTGGGAGATCGGAAAAATCTCCACTCTTCACACACCAGGCGTCAGCGACCGGGATTCGAACTCATGACCTCCCGATTAGGAGGCAGATGTCTTACCACCATGCCACTGCGCCCGTTTGTGTGTCAATATAAAGGCTTTATCAGGGGTTTTTTCTCTTTCCCGCCATATTCAATGTTTTCTTCAATCCAACAATTAGCACTTGCGCTCGGAAGCGAGAGGTTGCGAGTTCGACCCTGGGTCAGGGCGTTAGCAATTTTCTCCCCCCCTTTCCTAACCCAGGTGGTGGGTTCAAGTGCTAGTCTTTCGGATGAGACGAAAAACCGAGGTCCCTTCGTGTACACTACATTGGGGTGTGCACGTTAAAGATCCCACGATTGACAAAAGGGTCTTTCCTGGCAAAATTGTATAGGCATAGATAAAAATGTCCACCAAAATACCTGTGTGACTTGGAATAATAGGCCGTGAAAAGTAGGATATGCGCCGAAATGGCTGCGATCTGCTGGCCGATGTGAATGCGTGATGCATTGTGTAAAAAAAATTCCATCTCACACGGCATAAATAAATCCCTGCGCCTTGAATATGTGCGCAATATAAATTGCATAAAATAAAAAAATAAAAATAAATCCCTGCGCTTAGAACTGTACCCACGGAATACGCGCGAAATAAGCCTCATATTTATTGATTGAGCACAGTCCACATTCAGATCACACTCACAGGCCATACAAAGAACCCACTTTACTAGTTATAAATAGTAAATCTAAAACAAGCTTGAATTAATCTTTAGAATTAGCCAGGAAAGCATTAACTCTTGACTAACTCCCCTTTGCAGTGACAGCAGGGTACAGTGAGTGACTGAGTGCATGTGTGTGTGTGTATGTGTACTGGGAGAGAGACAGCACGAGATAGAGGAGGGTGTGCCACGCAAGTATCAACCAGAGGAGGGTGTGCCACGCAAGTATCAACCTGATAACTTAGACAGACGAAGTAGGTCTAAGCAAAATCAGACAATGTGGGGGGGGGGGGGGGTGGGGGGGGGG